>NC_091793.1:10413939-10716969 GCF_041296235.1 Equus asinus | reverse complement strand
CGGCAGGTGTTTCCGGAGTGTTCACCAACTGGCTGTGGCGTAGCCGGCAGGTGATTTTGGCGTGTCCGACAGGTGGTTCTGGCGAGTCGAGCAGGTGCTTCCGGCATGCTCGGCAGGTGCTTCCGGTGTCATTGGCATGTGGTTCTGGCAGGTCTGAGAGGTGGTTCCGGCATGCCTGACAGGTGATTCCGGAGTGTTCGCCAAGCGGTTCTGGCATAGGCGGCAGGTGATTTTGCCATGTCCAGAATGTGGTTCCAGCGAGTCGAACATGTGGTTCCGGCGTGTCCGGCAGGTGTTTCCGGTCTGTCCAGCAGGTGGTTCTGGGGTGTCCGGCATGAGGTTCTGGCACGTCTGAGAGGTGGTTCCGGCCGGCCCGACATGCGTTTCCGGAGTGTCCGCCACGTGGTTCAGGCACGTCTGAGAGGTGGTTCCAGCATGCCCGGCAGGTTTTCCCGGAGAGTCCTCCAAGTGGTTCTGGCGTAGCCCGCAGGTGATTTTGGTGTGTCCGGCAGGTTGTTCCGTTCTGTCCGATAGGTTGTTCCGGCATGTCCAGCACGTGCTTCTGGCACTTCTGAGAGGTGGTTCTGGCATGCCGGGCAGGTTATTCCGGAGTGTCCGGTAAGTGGTTCTGGTGTAGCCGGCAGTTCATTTTGGCGTGTCTGGCACATGGGTCCTGCGAGTCGAGCAGGTGGTTCCGGCGTGCTCGGCAGGTGGTCCAGGCATGTCCGGCAGGTGGTTCCAGTCTGTCCAGGACGTGGTTCCAGCGTGTCCGGCACGTGGTTCTCTTACGTCTGAGAGGTGGTTCCTGCATGCCTGGCAGGTTATTGCGGATTGTCTGCCAGGTGGTTCTCTCATAGCCAGCTGTTGATTTTGGCCTGTCAGGCAGGTGGTTCTTTTGAGACCATCAGGTGGCTCCGGCGTGCTCGGCAGGTGGTTCTGGCATGTCTGGCAGGTGGTTCGGGCGAGTTGAGCATCTGGTTCCAGCCTGTCCGTCAGGTTAGGGTTAGGGATAGGGTTAGGGTTACGGTTAGGGTTAGGGTTTAGGGTTTGGGGTTAGAGGTTAGGGTTAGGGGTAGGGTTAGGGTTAGGGTTACGGTTGGGTTAGGGTTTAGGGTTAGGCTTAGGGTTAGGGGTTAGGGTTAGGGTTAGGGTTTGGGGATAGGGTTAGGGTTAGGGTTAGGGTTAGGGCCCGGCAGGTGGTTCCGGCGAGCCGAGCAGGTGGCTCCGGCGCGCCCGGCAGGTGCTTCCGCTGCGCCCGGCAGGTGGTTCCGGCGAGGAGAGCAGGTGGCTACGGCGCGCCGGGCAGGTGGTTCCGGCGAGGCGAGCAGGTGGCTCCCGTGCGCTCGGCAGGTGCTTCCGCTGGGCCCGGCTGGTGTTTCCAGCGAGGCGAGCAGGTGGCTCCGGCGCGCTCGGCAGGTGCTTCCGCTGCGCCCGGCAGGTGGTTCCGGCGATGCGAGCAGGTTGCTCCTGCGTGCTCGGCAGGTGGTTCAGTTGGGTCTGGCAGGTGGTTTCGGTCTGTTCGGGGTGCGGTTCCAGCATCTCAGGCACATGGTTCTGGCACGTCTGAGAGGTGGTTCCGGCTGGCCCAACAGGTGTTTCTGGAGTCTCCGCCAAGTGGTTCTGGCGTAGCTGGCAGGTGATGTTGGCGTGACTGGCAGGTGGTTCCAGCCAGCCCGGCAGGTGTTTCCGGAGTGTTCACCAACTGGCTGTGGCGTAGCCGGCAGGTGATTTTGGCGTGTCCGACAGGTGGTTCTGGCGAGTCGAGCAGGTGCTTCCGGCATGCTCGGCAGGTGCTTCCGGTGTCATTGGCATGTGGTTCTGGCAGGTCTGAGAGGTGGTTCCGGCATGCCTGACAGGTGATTCCGGAGTGTTCGCCAAGCGGTTCTGGCATAGGCGGCAGGTGATTTTGCCATGTCCAGAATGTGGTTCCAGCGAGTCGAACATGTGGTTCCGGCGTGTCCGGCAGGTGTTTCCGGTCTGTCCAGCAGGTGGTTCTGGGGTGTCCGGCATGAGGTTCTGGCACGTCTGAGAGGTGGTTCCGGCCGGCCCGACATGCGTTTCCGGAGTGTCCGCCACGTGGTTCAGGCACGTCTGAGAGGTGGTTCCAGCATGCCCGGCAGGTTTTCCCGGAGAGTCCTCCAAGTGGTTCTGGCGTAGCCCGCAGGTGATTTTGGTGTGTCCGGCAGGTTGTTCCGTTCTGTCCGATAGGTTGTTCCGGCATGTCCAGCACGTGCTTCTGGCACTTCTGAGAGGTGGTTCTGGCATGCCGGGCAGGTTATTCCGGAGTGTCCGGTAAGTGGTTCTGGTGTAGCCGGCAGTTCATTTTGGCGTGTCTGGCACATGGGTCCTGCGAGTCGAGCAGGTGGTTCCGGCGTGCTCGGCAGGTGGTCCAGGCATGTCCGGCAGGTGGTTCCAGTCTGTCCAGGACGTGGTTCCAGCGTGTCCGGCACGTGGTTCTCTTACGTCTGAGAGGTGGTTCCTGCATGCCTGGCAGGTTATTGCGGATTGTCTGCCAGGTGGTTCTCTCATAGCCAGCTGTTGATTTTGGCCTGTCAGGCAGGTGGTTCTGGTGAGTCCAGCAGGTGGCTCCGGCGTGCTCGGCAGGTGGTTCTGGCATGTCTGGCAGGTGGTTCCGGCGAGTTGAGCAGCTGGTTCCAGCCTGTCCGTCAGGTTAGGGTTAGGGATAGGGTTAGGGTTACGGTTAGGGTTAGGGTTTAGGGTTTGGGGTTAGGGGTTAGGGTTAGGGGTAGGGTTAGGGTTAGGGTTACGGTTGGGTTAGGGTTTAGGGTTAGGCTTAGGGTTAGGGGTTAGGGTTAGGGTTAGGGTTTGGGGATAGGGTTAGGGTTAGGGTTAGGGTTAGGGCCCGGCAGGTGGTTCCGGCGAGCCGAGCAGGTGGCTCCGGCGCGCCCGGCAGGTGCTTCCGCTGGGCCCGGCAGGTGGTTCCGGCGAGGCGAGCAGGTGTCTCCGGCGCGCTCCGCAGGTGCTTCCGCTGCGCCCGGCTGGTGGTTCCGGCGAGGCGAGCAGGTGGCTCCGGCGTGCTTGGCACGTGCTTCCGCTGGGCCCGGCAGGTGGTTCCGGCGAGGCGAGCAGGTGGCTCCGGCGCGCTCGGCAGGTGCTTCCGCTGGGCCTGGCTGGTGTTTCCGGCGAGGCGAGCAGGTGGCTCCGGCGCGCTCGGCAGGTGCTTCCGCTGCGCCCGGCAGGTGGTTCCGGCGAGGCGAGCAGGTTGTTCCTGCGTGCTCGGCAGGTGGTTCAGTTGGGTCTGGCAGGTGGTTTCGGTCTGTTCGGGGTGCGGTTCCAGCATCTCAGGCACATGGTTCTGGCACGTCTGAGAGGTGGTTCCGGCTGGCCCAACAGGTGTTTCTGGAGTCTCCGCCAAGTGGTTCTGGCGTAGCTGGCAGGTGATGTTGGCGTGACTGGCAGGTGGTTCCAGCCAGCCCGGCAGGTGTTTCCGGAGTGTTCACCAACTGGCTGTGGCGTAGCCGGCAGGTGATTTTGGCGTGTCCGACAGGTGGTTCTGGCGAGTCGAGCAGGTGCTTCCGGCATGCTCGGCAGGTGCTTCCGGTGTCATTGGCATGTGGTTCTGGCAGGTCTGAGAGGTGGTTCCGGCATGCCTGACAGGTGATTCCGGAGTGTTCGCCAAGCGGTTCTGGCATAGGCGGCAGGTGATTTTGCCATGTCCAGAATGTGGTTCCAGCGAGTCGAACATGTGGTTCCGGCGTGTCCGGCAGGTGTTTCCGGTCTGTCCAGCAGGTGGTTCTGGGGTGTCCGGCATGAGGTTCTGGCACGTCTGAGAGGTGGTTCCGGCCGGCCCGACATGCGTTTCCGGAGTGTCCGCCACGTGGTTCAGGCACGTCTGAGAGGTGGTTCCAGCATGCCCGGCAGGTTTTCCCGGAGAGTCCTCCAAGTGGTTCTGGCGTAGCCCGCAGGTGATTTTGGTGTGTCCGGCAGGTTGTTCCGTTCTGTCCGATAGGTTGTTCCGGCATGTCCAGCACGTGCTTCTGGCACTTCTGAGAGGTGGTTCTGGTATGCCGGGCAGGTTATTCCGGAGTGTCCGGTAAGTGGTTCTGGTGTAGCCGGCAGTTCATTTTGGCGTGTCTGGCACATGGGTCCTGCGAGTCGAGCAGGTGGTTCCGGCGTGCTCGGCAGGTGGTCCAGGCATGTCCGGCAGGTGGTTCCAGTCTGTCCAGGACGTGGTTCCAGCGTGTCCGGCACGTGGTTCTCTTACGTCTGAGAGGTGGTTCCTGCATGCCTGGCAGGTTATTGCGGATTGTCTGCCAGGTGGTTCTCTCATAGCCAGCTGTTGATTTTGGCCTGTCAGGCAGGTGGTTCTGGTGAGTCCAGCAGGTGGCTCCGGCGTGCTCGGCAGGTGGTTCTGGCATGTCTGGCAGGTGGTTCCGGCGAGTTGAGCAGCTGGTTCCAGCCTGTCCGTCAGGTTAGGGTTAGGGATAGGGTTAGGGTTACGGTTAGGGTTAGGGTTTAGGGTTTGGGGTTAGGGGTTAGGGTTAGGGGTAGGGTTAGGGTTAGGGTTACGGTTGGGTTAGGGTTTAGGGTTAGGCTTAGGGTTAGGGGTTAGGGTTAGGGTTAGGGTTTGGGGATAGGGTTAGGGTTAGGGTTAGGGTTAGGGCCCGGCAGGTGGTTCCGGCGAGCCGAGCAGGTGGCTCCGGCGCGCTCGGCAGGTGCTTCCGCTGGGCCCGGCAGGTGGTTCCGGCGAGGCGAGCAGGTGGCTCCGGCGCGCTCCGCAGGTGCTTCCGCTGCGCCCGGCAGGTGGTTCCGGCGAGGCGAGCAGGTTGTTCCTGCGTGCTCGGCAGGTGGTTCAGTTGGGTCTGGCAGGTGGTTTCGGTCTGTTCGGGGTGTGGTTCCAGCATCTCAGGCACATGGTTCTGGCACGTCTGAGAGGTGGTTCCGGCTGGCCCAACAGGTGTTTCTGGAGTCTCCGCCAAGTGGTTCTGGCGTAGCTGGCAGGTGATGTTGGCGTGACTGGCAGGTGGTTCCAGCCAGCCCGGCAGGTGTTTCCGGAGTGTTCACCAACTGGCTGTGGCGTAGCCGGCAGGTGATTTTGGCGTGTCCGACAGGTGGTTCTGGCGAGTCGAGCAGGTGCTTCCGGCATGCTCGGCAGGTGCTTCCGGTGTCATTGGCATGTGGTTCTGGCAGGTCTGAGAGGTGGTTCCGGCATGCCTGACAGGTGATTCCGGAGTGTTCGCCAAGCGGTTCTGGCATAGGCGGCAGGTGATTTTGCCATGTCCAGAATGTGGTTCCAGCGAGTCGAACATGTGGTTCCGGCGTGTCCGGCAGGTGTTTCCGGTCTGTCCAGCAGGTGGTTCTGGGGTGTCCGGCATGAGGTTCTGGCACGTCTGAGAGGTGGTTCCGGCCGGCCCGACATGCGTTTCCGGAGTGTCCGCCACGTGGTTCAGGCACGTCTGAGAGGTGGTTCCAGCATGCCCGGCAGGTTTTCCCGGAGAGTCCTCCAAGTGGTTCTGGCGTAGCCCGCAGGTGATTTTGGTGTGTCCGGCAGGTTGTTCCGTTCTGTCCGATAGGTTGTTCCGGCATGTCCAGCACGTGCTTCTGGCACTTCTGAGAGGTGGTTCTGGCATGCCGGGCAGGTTATTCCGGAGTGTCCGGTAAGTGGTTCTGGTGTAGCCGGCAGTTCATTTTGGCGTGTCTGGCACATGGGTCCTGCGAGTCGAGCAGGTGGTTCCGGCGTGCTCGGCAGGTGGTCCAGGCATGTCCGGCAGGTGGTTCCAGTCTGTCCAGGACGTGGTTCCAGCGTGTCCGGCACGTGGTTCTCTTACGTCTGAGAGGTGGTTCCTGCATGCCTGGCAGGTTATTGCGGATTGTCTGCCAGGTGGTTCTCTCATAGCCAGCTGTTGATTTTGGCCTGTCAGGCAGGTGGTTCTGGTGAGTCCAGCAGGTGGCTCCGGCGTGCTCGGCAGGTGGTTCTGGCATGTCTGGCAGGTGGTTCCGGCGAGTTGAGCAGCTGGTTCCAGCCTGTCCGTCAGGTTAGGGTTAGGGATAGGGTTAGGGTTACGGTTAGGGTTAGGGTTTAGGGTTTGGGGTTAGGGGTTAGGGTTAGGGGTAGGGTTAGGGTTAGGGTTACGGTTGGGTTAGGGTTTAGGGTTAGGCTTAGGGTTAGGGGTTAGGGTTAGGGTTAGGGTTTGGGGATAGGGTAAGGGTTAGGGTTAGGGTTAGGGCCCGGCACGTGGTTCCGGCGAGGCGAGCAGGTGGCTCCGGCGCGCTCGGCAGGTGCTTCCGCTGGGCCCGGCAGGTGGTTCCGGCGAGGCGAGCAGGTGGCTCCGGCGTGCTTGGCACGTGCTTCCGCTGGGCCCGGCAGGTGGTTCCGGCGAGGCGAGCAGGTGGCTCCGGCGCGCCGGGCAGGTGGTTCCGGCGAGGCGAGCAGGTGGCTCCGGCGCGCTCGGCAGGTGCTTCCGCTGGGCCTGGCTGGTGTTTCCGGCGAGGCGAGCAGGTTGTTCCTGCGTGCTCGGCAGGTGGTTCAGTTGGGTCTGGCAGGTGGTTTCGGTCTGTTCGGGGTGCGGTTCCAGCATCTCAGGCACATGGTTCTGGCACGTCTGAGAGGTGGTTCCGGCTGGCCCAACAGGTGTTTCTGGAGTCTCCGCCAAGTGGTTCTGGCGTAGCTGGCAGGTGATGTTGGCGTGACTGGCAGGTGGTTCCAGCCAGCCCGGCAGGTGTTTCCGGAGTGTTCACCAACTGGCTGTGGCGTAGCCGGCAGGTGATTTTGGCGTGTCCGACAGGTGGTTCTGGCGAGTCGAGCAGGTGCTTCCGGCATGCTCGGCAGGTGCTTCCGGTGTCATTGGCATGTGGTTCTGGCAGGTCTGAGAGGTGGTTCCGGCATGCCTGACAGGTGATTCCGGAGTGTTCGCCAAGCGGTTCTGGCATAGGCGGCAGGTGATTTTGCCATGTCCAGAATGTGGTTCCAGCGAGTCGAACATGTGGTTCCGGCGTGTCCGGCAGGTGTTTCCGGTCTGTCCAGCAGGTGGTTCTGGGGTGTCCGGCATGAGGTTCTGGCACGTCTGAGAGGTGGTTCCGGCCGGCCCGACATGCGTTTCCGGAGTGTCCGCCACGTGGTTCAGGCACGTCTGAGAGGTGGTTCCAGCATGCCCGGCAGGTTTTCCCGGAGAGTCCTCCAAGTGGTTCTGGCGTAGCCCGCAGGTGATTTTGGTGTGTCCGGCAGGTTGTTCCGTTCTGTCCGATAGGTTGTTCCGGCATGTCCAGCACGTGCTTCTGGCACTTCTGAGAGGTGGTTCTGGCATGCCGGGCAGGTTATTCCGGAGTGTCCGGTAAGTGGTTCTAGTGTAGCCGGCAGTTCATTTTGGCGTGTCTGGCACATGGGTCCTGCGAGTCGAGCAGGTGGTTCCGGCGTGCTCGGCAGGTGGTCCAGGCATGTCCGGCAGGTGGTTCCAGTCTGTCCAGGACGTGGTTCCAGCGTGTCCGGCACGTGGTTCTCTTACGTCTGAGAGGTGGTTCCTGCATGCCTGGCAGGTTATTGCGGATTGTCTGCCAGGTGGTTCTCTCATAGCCAGCTGTTGATTTTGGCCTGTCAGGCAGGTGGTTGTGGTGAGTCCAGCAGGTGGCTCCGGCGTGCTCGGCAGGTGGTTCTGGCATGTCTGGCAGGTGGTTCCGGCGAGTTGAGCAGCTGGTTCCAGCCTGTCCGTCAGGTTAGGGTTAGGGATAGGGTTAGGGTTACGGTTAGGGTTAGGGTTTAGGGTTTGGGGTTAGGGGTTAGGGTTAGGGGTAGGGTTAGGGTTAGGGTTACGGTTGGGTTAGGGTTTAGGGTTAGGCTTAGGGTTAGGGGTTAGGGTTAGGGTTAGGGTTTGGGGATAGGGTAAGGGTTAGGGTTAGGGTTAGGGCCCGGCACGTGGTTCCGGCGAGGCGAGCAGGTGGCTCCGGCGCGCTCGGCAGGTGCTTCCGCTGGGCCCGGCAGGTGGTTCCGGCGAGGCGAGCAGGTGGCTCCGGCGTGCTTGGCACGTGCTTCCGCTGGGCCCGGCAGGTGGTTCCGGCGAGGCGAGCAGGTGGCTCCGGCGCGCCGGGCAGGTGGTTCCGGCGAGGCGAGCAGGTGGCTCCGGCGCGCTCGGCAGGTGCTTCCGCTGGGCCTGGCTGGTGTTTCCGGCGAGGCGAGCAGGTGGCTCCGGCGCGCTCGGCAGGTGCTTCCGATGCGCCCGGCAGGTGGTTCCGGCGAGGCGAGCAGGTTGTTCCTGCGTGCTCGGCAGGTGGTTCAGTTGGGTCTGGCAGGTGGTTTCGGTCTGTTCGGGGTGCGGTTCCAGCATCTCAGGCACATGGTTCTGGCACGTCTGAGAGGTGGTTCCGGCTGGCCCAACAGGTGTTTCTGGAGTCTCCGCCAAGTGGTTCTGGCGTAGCTGGCAGGTGATGTTGGCGTGACTGGCAGGTGGTTCCAGCCAGCCCGGCAGGTGTTTCCGGAGTGTTCACCAACTGGCTGTGGCGTAGCCGGCAGGTGATTTTGGCGTGTCCGACAGGTGGTTCTGGCGAGTCGAGCAGGTGCTTCCGGCATGCTCGGCAGGTGCTTCCGGTGTCATTGGCATGTGGTTCTGGCAGGTCTGAGAGGTGGTTCCGGCATGCCTGACAGGTGATTCCGGAGTGTTCGCCAAGCGGTTCTGGCATAGGCGGCAGGTGATTTTGCCATGTCCAGAATGTGGTTCCAGCGAGTCGAACATGTGGTTCCGGCGTGTCCGGCAGGTGTTTCCGGTCTGTCCAGCAGGTGGTTCTGGGGTGTCCGGCATGAGGTTCTGGCACGTCTGAGAGGTGGTTCCGGCCGGCCCGACATGCGTTTCCGGAGTGTCCGCCACGTGGTTCAGGCACGTCTGAGAGGTGGTTCCAGCATGCCCGGCAGGTTTTCCCGGAGAGTCCTCCAAGTGGTTCTGGCGTAGCCCGCAGGTGATTTTGGTGTGTCCGGCAGGTTGTTCCGTTCTGTCCGATAGGTTGTTCCGGCATGTCCAGCACGTGCTTCTGGCACTTCTGAGAGGTGGTTCTGGCATGCCGGGCAGGTTATTCCGGAGTGTCCGGTAAGTGGTTCTGGTGTAGCCGGCAGTTCATTTTGGCGTGTCTGGCACATGGGTCCTGCGAGTCGAGCAGGTGGTTCCGGCGTGCTCGGCAGGTGGTCCAGGCATGTCCGGCAGGTGGTTCCAGTCTGTCCAGGACGTGGTTCCAGCGTGTCCGGCACGTGGTTCTCTTACGTCTGAGAGGTGGTTCCTGCATGCCTGGCAGGTTATTGCGGATTGTCTGCCAGGTGGTTCTCTCATAGCCAGCTGTTGATTTTGGCCTGTCAGGCAGGTGGTTGTGGTGAGTCCAGCAGGTGGCTCCGGCGTGCTCGGCAGGTGGTTCTGGCATGTCTGGCAGGTGGTTCCGGCGAGTTGAGCAGCTGGTTCCAGCCTGTCCGTCAGGTTAGGGTTAGGGATAGGGTTAGGGTTACGGTTAGGGTTAGGGTTTAGGGTTTGGGGTTAGGGGTTAGGGTTAGGGGTAGGGTTAGGGTTAGGGTTACGGTTGGGTTAGGGTTTAGGGTTAGGCTTAGGGTTAGGGGTTAGGGTTAGGGTTAGGGTTTGGGGATAGGGTAAGGGTTAGGGTTAGGGTTAGGGCCCGGCACGTGGTTCCGGCGAGGCGAGCAGGTGGCTCCGGCGCGCTCGGCAGGTGCTTCCGCTGGGCCCGGCAGGTGGTTCCGGCGAGGCGAGCAGGTGGCTCCGGCGTGCTTGGCACGTGCTTCCGCTGGGCCCGGCAGGTGGTTCCGGCGAGGCGAGCAGGTGGCTCCGGCGCGCCGGGCAGGTGGTTCCGGCGAGGCGAGCAGGTGGCTCCGGCGCGCTCGGCAGGTGCTTCCGCTGGGCCTGGCTGGTGTTTCCGGCGAGGCGAGCAGGTGGCTCCGGCGCGCTCGGCAGGTGCTTCCGATGCGCCCGGCAGGTGGTTCCGGCGAGGCGAGCAGGTTGTTCCTGCGTGCTCGGCAGGTGGTTCAGTTGGGTCTGGCAGGTGGTTTCGGTCTGTTCGGGGTGCGGTTCCAGCATCTCAGGCACATGGTTCTGGCACGTCTGAGAGGTGGTTCCGGCTGGCCCAACAGGTGTTTCTGGAGTCTCCGCCAAGTGGTTCTGGCGTAGCTGGCAGGTGATGTTGGCGTGACTGGCAGGTGGTTCCAGCCAGCCCGGCAGGTGTTTCCGGAGTGTTCACCAACTGGCTGTGGCGTAGCCGGCAGGTGATTTTGGCGTGTCCGACAGGTGGTTCTGGCGAGTCGAGCAGGTGCTTCCGGCATGCTCGGCAGGTGCTTCCGGTGTCATTGGCATGTGGTTCTGGCAGGTCTGAGAGGTGGTTCCGGCATGCCTGACAGGTGATTCCGGAGTGTTCGCCAAGCGGTTCTGGCATAGGCGGCAGGTGATTTTGCCATGTCCAGAATGTGGTTCCAGCGAGTCGAACATGTGGTTCCGGCGTGTCCGGCAGGTGTTTCCGGTCTGTCCAGCAGGTGGTTCTGGGGTGTCCGGCATGAGGTTCTGGCACGTCTGAGAGGTGGTTCCGGCCGGCCCGACATGCGTTTCCGGAGTGTCCGCCACGTGGTTCAGGCACGTCTGAGAGGTGGTTCCAGCATGCCCGGCAGGTTTTCCCGGAGAGTCCTCCAAGTGGTTCTGGCGTAGCCCGCAGGTGATTTTGGTGTGTCCGGCAGGTTGTTCCGTTCTGTCCGATAGGTTGTTCCGGCATGTCCAGCACGTGCTTCTGGCACTTCTGAGAGGTGGTTCTGGCATGCCGGGCAGGTTATTCCGGAGTGTCCGGTAAGTGGTTCTGGTGTAGCCGGCAGTTCATTTTGGCGTGTCTGGCACATGGGTCCTGCGAGTCGAGCAGGTGGTTCCGGCGTGCTCGGCAGGTGGTCCAGGCATGTCCGGCAGGTGGTTCCAGTCTGTCCAGGACGTGGTTCCAGCGTGTCCGGCACGTGGTTCTCTTACGTCTGAGAGGTGGTTCCTGCATGCCTGGCAGGTTATTGCGGATTGTCTGCCAGGTGGTTCTCTCATAGCCAGCTGTTGATTTTGGCCTGTCAGGCAGGTGGTTCTGGTGAGTCCAGCAGGTGGCTCCGGCGTGCTCGGCAGGTGGTTCTGGCATGTCTGGCAGGTGGTTCCGGCGAGTTGAGCAGCTGGTTCCAGCCTGTCCGTCAGGTTAGGGTTAGGGATAGGGTTAGGGTTACGGTTAGGGTTAGGGTTTAGGGTTTGGGGTTAGGGGTTAGGGTTAGGGGTAGGGTTAGGGTTAGGGTTACGGTTGGGTTAGGGTTTAGGGTTAGGCTTAGGGTTAGGGGTTAGGGTTAGGGTTAGGGTTTGGGGATAGGGTAAGGGTTAGGGTTAGGGTTAGGGCCCGGCACGTGGTTCCGGCGAGGCGAGCAGGTGGCTCCGGCGCGCTCGGCAGGTGCTTCCGCTGGGCCCGGCAGGTGGTTCCGGCGAGGCGAGCAGGTGGCTCCGGCGTGCTTGGCACGTGCTTCCGCTGGGCCCGGCAGGTGGTTCCGGCGAGGCGAGCAGGTGGCTCCGGCGCGCCGGGCAGGTGGTTCCGGCGAGGCGAGCAGGTGGCTCCGGCGCGCTCGGCAGGTGCTTCCGCTGGGCCTGGCTGGTGTTTCCGGCGAGGCGAGCAGGTGGCTCCGGCGCGCTCGGCAGGTGCTTCCGATGCGCCCGGCAGGTGGTTCCGGCGAGGCGAGCAGGTTGTTCCTGCGTGCTCGGCAGGTGGTTCAGTTGGGTCTGGCAGGTGGTTTCGGTCTGTTCGGGGTGCGGTTCCAGCATCTCAGGCACATGGTTCTGGCACGTCTGAGAGGTGGTTCCGGCTGGCCCAACAGGTGTTTCTGGAGTCTCCGCCAAGTGGTTCTGGCGTAGCTGGCAGGTGATGTTGGCGTGACTGGCAGGTGGTTCCAGCCAGCCCGGCAGGTGTTTCCGGAGTGTTCACCATCTGGCTGTGGCGTAGCCGGCAGGTGATTTTGGCGTGTCCGACAGGTGGTTCTGGCGAGTCGAGCAGGTGCTTCCGGCATGCTCGGCAGGTGCTTCCGGTGTCATTGGCATGTGGTTCTGGCAGGTCTGAGAGGTGGTTCCGGCATGCCTGACAGGTGATTCCGGAGTGTTCGCCAAGCGGTTCTGGCATAGGCGGCAGGTGATTTTGCCATGTCCAGAATGTGGTTCCAGCGAGTCGAACATGTGGTTCCGGCGTGTCCGGCAGGTGTTTCCGGTCTGTCCAGCAGGTGGTTCTGGGGTGTCCGGCATGAGGTTCTGGCACGTCTGAGAGGTGGTTCCGGCCGGCCCGACATGCGTTTCCGGAGTGTCCGCCACGTGGTTCAGGCACGTCTGAGAGGTGGTTCCAGCATGCCCGGCAGGTTTTCCCGGAGAGTCCTCCAAGTGGTTCTGGCGTAGCCCGCAGGTGATTTTGGTGTGTCCGGCAGGTTGTTCCGTTCTGTCCGATAGGTTGTTCCGGCATGTCCAGCACGTGCTTCTGGCACTTCTGAGAGGTGGTTCTGGTATGCCGGGCAGGTTATTCCGGAGTGTCCGGTAAGTGGTTCTGGTGTAGCCGGCAGTTCATTTTGGCGTGTCTGGCACATGGTTCCTGCGAGTCGAGCAGGTGGTTCCGGCGTGCTCGGCAGGTGGTCCAGGCATGTCCGGCAGGTGGTTCCAGTCTGTCCAGGACGTGGTTCCAGCGTGTCCGGCACGTGGTTCTCTTACGTCTGAGAGGTGGTTCCTGCATGCCTGGCAGGTTATTGCGGATTGTCTGCCAGGTGGTTCTCTCATAGCCAGCTGTTGATTTTGGCCTGTCAGGCAGGTGGTTCTGGTGAGTCCAGCAGGTGGCTCCGGCGTGCTCGGCAGGTGGTTCTGGCATGTCTGGCAGGTGGTTCCGGCGAGTTGAGCAGCTGGTTCCAGCCTGTCCGTCAGGTTAGGGTTAGGGATAGGGTTAGGGTTACGGTTAGGGTTAGGGTTTAGGGTTTGGGGTTAGGGGTTAGGGTTAGGGGTAGGGTTAGGGTTAGGGTTACGGTTGGGTTAGGGTTTAGGGTTAGGCTTAGGGTTAGGGGTTAGGGTTAGGGTTAGGGTTTGGGGATAGGGTTAGGGTTAGGGTTAGGGTTAGGGCCCGGCAGGTGGTTCCGGCGAGCCGAGCAGGTGGCTCCGGCGCGCTCGGCAGGTGCTTCCGCTGGGCCCGGCAGGTGGTTCCGGCGAGGCGAGCAGGTGGCTCCGGCGCGCTCCGCAGGTGCTTCCGCTGCGCCCGGCAGGTGGTTCCGGCGAGGCGAGCAGGTTGTTCCTGCGTGCTCGGCAGGTGGTTCAGTTGGGTCTGGCAGGTGGTTTCGGTCTGTTCGGGGTGTGGTTCCAGCATC
Organism: Equus asinus; assembly: GCF_041296235.1. Classification (NCBI taxonomy): domain Eukaryota; kingdom Metazoa; phylum Chordata; class Mammalia; order Perissodactyla; family Equidae; genus Equus; species Equus asinus. The sequence goes on along the minus strand of NC_091793.1, from coordinate 10,703,645 downwards.
TCAGGCACATGGTTCTGGCACGTCTGAGAGGTGGTTCCGGCTGGCCCAACAGGTGTTTCTGGAGTCTCCGCCAAGTGGTTCTGGCGTAGCTGGCAGGTGATGTTGGCGTGACTGGCAGGTGGTTCCAGCCAGCCCGGCAGGTGTTTCCGGAGTGTTCACCAACTGGCTGTGGCGTAGCCGGCAGGTGATTTTGGCGTGTCCGACAGGTGGTTCTGGCGAGTCGAGCAGGTGCTTCCGGCATGCTCGGCAGGTGCTTCCGGTGTCATTGGCATGTGGTTCTGGCAGGTCTGAGAGGTGGTTCCGGCATGCCTGACAGGTGATTCCGGAGTGTTCGCCAAGCGGTTCTGGCATAGGCGGCAGGTGATTTTGCCATGTCCAGAATGTGGTTCCAGCGAGTCGAACATGTGGTTCCGGCGTGTCCGGCAGGTGTTTCCGGTCTGTCCAGCAGGTGGTTCTGGGGTGTCCGGCATGAGGTTCTGGCACGTCTGAGAGGTGGTTCCGGCCGGCCCGACATGCGTTTCCGGAGTGTCCGCCACGTGGTTCAGGCACGTCTGAGAGGTGGTTCCAGCATGCCCGGCAGGTTTTCCCGGAGAGTCCTCCAAGTGGTTCTGGCGTAGCCCGCAGGTGATTTTGGTGTGTCCGGCAGGTTGTTCCGTTCTGTCCGATAGGTTGTTCCGGCATGTCCAGCACGTGCTTCTGGCACTTCTGAGAGGTGGTTCTGGCATGCCGGGCAGGTTATTCCGGAGTGTCCGGTAAGTGGTTCTGGTGTAGCCGGCAGTTCATTTTGGCGTGTCTGGCACATGGGTCCTGCGAGTCGAGCAGGTGGTTCCGGCGTGCTCGGCAGGTGGTCCAGGCATGTCCGGCAGGTGGTTCCAGTCTGTCCAGGACGTGGTTCCAGCGTGTCCGGCACGTGGTTCTCTTACGTCTGAGAGGTGGTTCCTGCATGCCTGGCAGGTTATTGCGGATTGTCTGCCAGGTGGTTCTCTCATAGCCAGCTGTTGATTTTGGCCTGTCAGGCAGGTGGTTCTGGTGAGTCCAGCAGGTGGCTCCGGCGTGCTCGGCAGGTGGTTCTGGCATGTCTGGCAGGTGGTTCCGGCGAGTTGAGCAGCTGGTTCCAGCCTGTCCGTCAGGTTAGGGTTAGGGATAGGGTTAGGGTTACGGTTAGGGTTAGGGTTTAGGGTTTGGGGTTAGGGGTTAGGGTTAGGGGTAGGGTTAGGGTTAGGGTTACGGTTGGGTTAGGGTTTAGGGTTAGGCTTAGGGTTAGGGGTTAGGGTTAGGGTTAGGGTTTGGGGATAGGGTAAGGGTTAGGGTTAGGGTTAGGGCCCGGCAGGTGGTTCCGGCGAGGCGAGCAGGTGGCTCCGGCGCGCTCGGCAGGTGCTTCCGCTGGGCCCGGCAGGTGGTTCCGGCGAGGCGAGCAGGTGGCTCCGGCGTGCTTGGCACGTGCTTCCGCTGGGCCCGGCAGGTGGTTCCGGCGAGGCGAGCAGGTGGCTCCAGCGCGCCGGGCAGGTGGTTCCGGCGAGGCGAGCAGGTGGCTCCGGCGCGCTCGGCAGGTGCTTCTGCTGGGCCTGGCTGGTGTTTCCGGCGAGGCGAGCAGGTGGCTCCGGCGCGCTCGGCAGGTGCTTCCGCTGCGCCCGGCAGGTGGTTCCGGCGAGGCGAGCAGGTTGTTCCTGCGTGCTCGGCAGGTGGTTCAGTTGGGTCTGGCAGGTGGTTTCGGTCTGTTCGGGGTGCGGTTCCAGCATCTCAGGCACATGGTTCTGGCACGTCTGAGAGGTGGTTCCGGCTGGCCCAACAGGTGTTTCTGGAGTCTCCGCCAAGTGGTTCTGGCGTAGCTGGCAGGTGATGTTGGCGTGACTGGCAGGTGGTTCCAGCCAGCCCGGCAGGTGTTTCCGGAGTGTTCACCAACTGGCTGTGGCGTAGCCGGCATGTGATTTTGGCGTGTCCGACAGGTGGTTCTGGCAAGTCGAGCAGGTGCTTCCGGCATGCTCGGCAGGTGCTTCCGGTGTCATTGGCATGTGGTTCTGGCAGGTCTGAGAGGTGGTTCCGGCATGCCTGACAGGTGATTCCGGAGTGTTCGCCAAGCGGTTCTGGCATAGGCGGCAGGTGATTTTGCCATGTCCAGAATGTGGTTCCAGCGAGTCGAACATGTGGTTCCGGCGTGTCCGGCAGGTGTTTCCGGTCTGTCCAGCAGGTGGTTCTGGGGTGTCCGGCATGAGGTTCTGGCACGTCTGAGAGGTGGTTCCGGCCGGCCCGACATGCGTTTCCGGAGTGTCCGCCACGTGGTTCAGGCACGTCTGAGAGGTGGTTCCAGCATGCCCGGCAGGTTTTCCCGGAGAGTCCTCCAAGTGGTTCTGGCGTAGCCCGCAGGTGATTTTGGTGTGTCCGGCAGGTTGTTCCGTTCTGTCCGATAGGTTGTTCCGGCATGTCCAGCACGTGCTTCTGGCACTTCTGAGAGGTGGTTCTGGCATGCCGGGCAGGTTATTCCGGAGTGTCCGGTAAGTGGTTCTCGTGTAGCCGGCAGTTCATTTTGGCGTGTCTGGCACATGGGTCCTGCGAGTCGAGCAGGTGGTTCCGGCGTGCTCGGCAGGTGGTCCAGGCATGTCCGGCAGGTGGTTCCAGTCTGTCCAGGACGTGGTTCCAGCGTGTCCGGCACGTGGTTCTCTTACGTCTGAGAGGTGGTTCCTGCATGCCTGGCAGGTTATTGCGGATTGTCTGCCAGGTGGTTCTCTCATAGCCAGCTGTTGATTTTGGCCTGTCAGGCAGGTGGTTCTGGCATGTCTGGCAGGTGGTTCCGGCGAGTTGAGCAGCTGGTTCCAGCCTGTCCGTCAGGTTAGGGTTAGGGATAGGGTTAGGGTTACAGTTAGGGTTAGGGTTTAGGGTTTGGGGTTAGGGGTTATGGTTAGGGTTAGGGTTAGGGTTAGGGTTACGGTTGGGTTAGGGTTTAGGGTTAGGCTTAGGGTTAGGGGTTAGGGTTAGGGTTAGGGTTTGGGGATAGGGTTAGGGTTAGGGTTAGGGTTAGTGCCCGGCACGTGGTTCCGGCGAGGCGAGCAGGTGGCTCCGGCGCGCTCGGCAGGTGCTTCCGCTGGGCCCGACAGGTGGTTCCGGCGAGGCGAGCAGGTGGCTCCGGCGTGCTTGGCACGTGCTTCCGCTGGGCCCGGCAGGTGGTTCCGGCGAGGCGAGCAGGTGGCTCCGGCGCGCTCGGCAGGTGCTTCCGCTGCACCCGGCAGGTGGTTCCGGCGAGGCGAGCAGGTGGCTCCGGCGTGCCCGGCAGGTGCTTCTGCTGGGCCTGGCAGGTGGTTCCGGCGAGGCGAGCAGGTGGCTCCGGCGCGCCGGGCAGGTGGTTCCGGCGAGGCGAGCTGGTGGCTCCGGCGCGCTCGGCAGGTGCTTCCGCTGCACCCGGCAGGTGGTTCCGGCGAGGCGAGCAGGTGGCTCCGGCGCGCCCGGCAGGTGCTTCTGCTGGGCCTGGCAGGTGGTTCCGGCGAGGCGAGCTGGTGGCTCCGGCGCGCTCGGCAGGTGCTTCCGCTGCGCCCGGCAGGTGGTTCCGGCGAGGCGAGCAGGTTGTTCCTGCGTGCTCGGCAGGTGGTTCAGTTGGGTCTGGCAGGTGGTTTCGGTCTGTTCGGGGTGTGGTTCCAGCATCTCAGGCACATGGTTCTGGCACGTCTGAGAGGTGGTTCCGGCTGGCCCAACAGGTGTTTCTGGAGTCTCCGCCAAGTGCTTCTGGCGTAGCTGGCAGGTGATGTTGGCGTGACTGGCAGGTGGTTCCAGCCAGCCCGGCAGGTGTTTCCGGAGTGTTCACCAACTGGCTGTGGCGTAGCCGGCAGGTGATTTTGGCGTGTCCGACAGGTGGTTCTGGCAAGTCGAGCAGGTGCTTCCGGCATGCTCGGCAGGTGCTTCCGGTGTCATTGGCATGTGGTTCTGGCAGGTCTGAGAGGTGGTTCCGGCATGCCTGACAGGTGATTCCGGAGTGTTCGCCAAGCGGTTCTGGCATAGGCGGCAGGTGATTTTGCCATGTCCAGAATGTGGTTCCAGCGAGTCGAACATGTGGTTCCGGCGTGTCCGGCAGGTGTTTCCGGTCTGTCCAGCAGGTGGTTCTGGGGTGTCCGGCATGAGGTTCTGTCACGTCTGAGAGGTGGTTCCGGCCGGCCCGACATGCGTTTCCGGAGTGTCCGCCACGTGGTTCAGGCACGTCTGAGAGGTGGTTCCAGCATGCCCGGCAGGTTTTCCCGGAGAGTCCTCCAAGTGGTTCTGGCGTAGCCCGCAGGTGATTTTGGTGTGTCCGGCAGGTTGTTCCGTTCTGTCCGATAGGTTGTTCCGGCATGTCCAGCACGTGCTTCTGGCACTTCTGAGAGGTGGTTCTGGCATGCCGGGCAGGTTATTCCGGAGTGTCCGGTAAGTGGTTCTCGTGTAGCCGGCAGTTCATTTTGGCGTGTCTGGCACATGGGTCCTGCGAGTCGAGCAGGTGGTTCCGGCGTGCTCGGCAGGTGGTCCAGGCATGTCCGGCAGGTGGTTCCAGTCTGTCCAGGACGTGGTTCCAGCGTGTCCGGCACGTGGTTCTCTTACGTCTGAGAGGTGGTTCCTGCATGCCTGGCAGGTTATTGCGGATTGTCTGCCAGGTGGTTCTCTCATAGCCAGCTGTTGATTTTGGCCTGTCAGGCAGGTGGTTCTGGTGAGTCCAGCAGGTGGCTCCGGCGTGCTCGGCAGGTGGTTCCGGCGAGTTGAGCAGCTGGTTCCAGCCTGTCCGTCAGGTTAGGGTTAGGGATAGGGTTAGGGTTACGGTTAGGGTTAGGGTTTAGGGTTTGGGGTTAGGGGTTAGGGTTAGGGGTAGGGTTAGGGTTAGGGTTACGGTGGGTTAGGGTTTAGGGTTAGGCTTAGGGTTAGGGGTTAGGGTTAGGGTTAGGGTTTGGGGATAGGGTTAGGGTTAGGGTTAGGGTTAGGGCCCGGCACGTGGTTCCGGCGAGCCGAGCAGGTGGCTCCGGCGCGCTCGGCAGGTGCTTCCGCTGCGCCCGGCAGGTGGTTCCGGCGAGGCGAGCAGGTTGTTCCTGCGTGCTCGGCAGGTGGTTCAGTTGGGTCTGGCAGGTGGTTTCGGTCTGTTCGGGGTGTGGTTCCAGCATCTCAGGCACATGGTTCTGGCACGTCTGAGAGGTGGTTCCGGCTGGCCCAACAGGTGTTTCTGGAGTCTCCGCCAAGTGGTTCTGGCGTAGCTGGCAGGTGATGTTGGCGTGACTGGCAGGTGGTTCCAGCCAGCCCGGCAGGTGTTTCCGGAGTGTTCACCAACTGGCTGTGGCGTAGCCGGCAGGTGATTTTGGCGTGTCCGACAGGTGGTTCTGGCGAGTCGAGCAGGTGCTTCCGGCATGCTCGGCAGGTGCTTCCGGTGTCATTGGCATGTGGTTCTGGCAGGTCTGAGAGGTGGTTCCGGCATGCCTGACAGGTGATTCCGGAGTGTTCGCCAAGCGGTTCTGGCATAGGCGGCAGGTGATTTTGCCATGTCCAGAATGTGGTTCCAGCGAGTCGAACATGTGGTTCCGGCGTGTCCGGCAGGTGTTTCCGGTCTGTCCAGCAGGTGGTTCTGGGGTGTCCGGCATGAGGTTCTGGCACGTCTGAGAGGTGGTTCCGGCCGGCCCGACATGCGTTTCCGGAGTGTCCGCCACGTGGTTCAGGCACGTCTGAGAGGTGGTTCCAGCATGCCCGGCAGGTTTTCCCGGAGAGTCCTCCAAGTGGTTCTGGCGTAGCCCGCAGGTGATTTTGGTGTGTCCGGCAGGTTGTTCCGTTCTGTCCGATAGGTTGTTCCGGCATGTCCAGCACGTGCTTCTGGCACTTCTGAGAGGTGGTTCTGGCATGCCGGGCAGGTTATTCCGGAGTGTCCGGTAAGTGGTTCTGGTGTAGCCGGCAGTTCATTTTGGCGTGTCTGGCACATGGGTCCTGCGAGTCGAGCAGGTGGTTCCGGCGTGCTCGGCAGGTGGTCCAGGCATGTCCGGCAGGTGGTTCCAGTCTGTCCAGGACGTGGTTCCAGCGTGTCCGGCACGTGGTTCTCTTACGTCTGAGAGGTGGTTCCTGCATGCCTGGCAGGTTATTGCGGATTGTCTGCCAGGTGGTTCTCTCATAGCCAGCTGTTGATTTTGGCCTGTCAGGCAGGTGGTTCTGGTGAGTCCAGCAGGGGGCTCCGGCGTGCTCGGCAGGTGGTTCTGGCATGTCTGGCAGGTGGTTCCGGCGAGTTGAGCAGCTGGTTCCAGCCTGTCCGTCAGGTTAGGGTTAGGGATAGGGTTAGGGTTACGGTTAGGGTTAGGGTTTAGGGTTTGGGGTTAGGGGTTAGGGTTAGGGGTAGGGTTAGGGTTAGGGTTACGGTTGGGTTAGGGTTTAGGGTTAGGCTTAGGGTTAGGGGTTAGGGTTAGGGTTAGGGTTTGGGGATAGGGTAAGGGTTAGGGTTAGGGTTAGGGCCCGGCAGGTGGTTCCGGCGAGGCGAGCAGGTGGCTCCGGCGCGCTCGGCAGGTGCTTCCGCTGGGCCCGGCAGGTGGTTCCGGCGAGGCGAGCAGGTGGCTCCGGCGTGCTTGGCACGTGCTTCCGCTGGGCCCGGCAGGTGGTTCCGGCGAGGCGAGCAGGTGGCTCCGGCGCGCCGGGCAGGTGGTTCCGGCGAGGCGAGCAGGTGGCTCCGGCGCGCTCGGCAGGTGCTTCTGCTGGGCCTGGCTGGTGTTTCCGGCGAGGCGAGCAGGTGGCTCCGGCGCGCTCGGCAGGTGCTTCCGCTGCGCCCGGCAGGTGGTTCCGGCGAGGCGAGCAGGTTGTTCCTGCGTGCTCGGCAGGTGGTTCAGTTGGGTCTGGCAGGTGGTTTCGGTCTGTTCGGGGTGCGGTTCCAGCATCTCAGGCACATGGTTCTGGCACGTCTGAGAGGTGGTTCCGGCTGGCCCAACAGGTGTTTCTGGAGTCTCCGCCAAGTGGTTCTGGCGTAGCTGGCAGGTGATGTTGGCGTGACTGGCAGGTGGTTCCAGCCAGCCCGGCAGGTGTTTCCGGAGTGTTCACCAACTGGCTGTGGCGTAGCCGGCAGGTGATTTTGGCGTGTCCGACAGGTGGTTCTGGCAAGTCGAGCAGGTGCTTCCGGCATGCTCGGCAGGTGCTTCCGGTGTCATTGGCATGTGGTTCTGGCAGGTCTGAGAGGTGGTTCCGGCATGCCTGACAGGTGATTCCGGAGTGTTCGCCAAGCGGTTCTGGCATAGGCGGCAGGTGATTTTGCCATGTCCAGAATGTGGTTCCAGCGAGTCGAACATGTGGTTCCGGCGTGTCCGGCAGGTGTTTCCGGTCTGTCCAGCAGGTGGTTCTGGGGTGTCCGGCATGAGGTTCTGGCACGTCTGAGAGGTGGTTCCGGCCGGCCCGACATGCGTTTCCGGAGTGTCCGCCACGTGGTTCAGGCACGTCTGAGAGGTGGTTCCAGCATGCCCGGCAGGTTTTCCCGGAGAGTCCTCCAAGTGGTTCTGGCGTAGCCCGCAGGTGATTTTGGTGTGTCCGGCAGGTTGTTCCGTTCTGTCCGATAGGTTGTTCCGGCATGTCCAGCACGTGCTTCTGGCACTTCAGAGAGGTGGTTCTGGCATGCCGGGCAGGTTATTCCGGAGTGTCCGGTAAGTGGTTCTCGTGTAGCCGGCAGTTCATTTTGGCGTGTCTGGCACATGGGTCCTGCGAGTCGAGCAGGTGGTTCCGGCGTGCTCGGCAGGTGGTCCAGGCATGTCCGGCAGGTGGTTCCAGTCTGTCCAGGACGTGGTTCCAGCGTGTCCGGCACGTGGTTCTCTTACGTCTGAGAGGTGGTTCCTGCATGCCTGGCAGGTTATTGCGGATTGTCTGCCAGGTGGTTCTCTCATAGCCAGCTGTTGATTTTGGCCTGTCAGGCAGGTGGTTCTGGCATGTCTGGCAGGTGGTTCCGGCGAGTTGAGCAGCTGGTTCCAGCCTGTCCGTCAGGTTAGGGTTAGGGATAGGGTTAGGGTTACGGTTAGGGTTAGGGTTTAGGGTTTGGGGTTAGGGGTTAGGGTTAGGGGTAGGGTTAGGGTTAGGGTTACGGTTGGGTTAGGGTTTAGGGTTAGGCTTAGGGTTAGGGGTTAGGGTTAGGGTTAGGGTTTGGGGATAGGGTAAGGGTTAGGGTTAGGGTTAGGGCCCGGCAGGTGGTTCCGGTGAGGCGAGCAGGTGGCTCCAGCGCGCTCGGCAGGTGCTTCCGCTGGGCCCGGCAGGTGGTTCCGGCGAGGCGAGCAGGTGGCTCCGGCGTGCTTGGCACGTGCTTCCGCTGGGCCCGGCAGGTGGTTCCGGCGAGGCGAGCAGGTGGCTCCAGCGCGCCGGGCAGGTGGTTCCGGCGAGGCGAGCAGGTGGCTCCGGCGCGCTCGGCAGGTGCTTCTGCTGGGCCTGGCTGGTGTTTCCGGCGAGGCGAGCAGGTGGCTCCGGCGCGCTCGGCAGGTGCTTCCGCTGCGCCCGGCAGGTGGTTCCGGCAAGGCGAGCAGGTTGTTCCTGCGTGCTCGGCAGGTGGTTCAGTTGGGTCTGGCAGGTGGTTTCGGTCTGTTCGGGGTGCGGTTCCAGCATCTCAGGCACATGGTTCTGGCACGTCTGAGAGGTGGTTCCGGCTGGCCCAACAGGTGTTTCTGGAGTCTCCGCCAAGTGGTTCTGGCGTAGCTGGCAGGTGATGTTGGCGTGACTGGCAGGTGGTTCCAGCCAGCCCGGCAGGTGTTTCCGGAGTGTTCACCAACTGGCTGTGGCGTAGCCGGCAGGTGATTTTGGCGTGTCCGACAGGTGGTTCTGGCAAGTCGAGCAGGTGCTTCCGGCATGCTCGGCAGGTGCTTCCGGTGTCATTGGCATGTGGTTCTGGCAGGTCTGAGAGGTGGTTCCGGCATGCCTGACAGGTGATTCCGGAGTGTTCGCCAAGCGGTTCTGGCATAGGCGGCAGGTGATTTTGCCATGTCCAGAATGTGGTTCCAGCGAGTCGAACATGTGGTTCCGGCGTGTCCGGCAGGTGTTTCCGGTCTGTCCAGCAGGTGGTTCTGGGGTGTCCGGCATGAGGTTCTGGCACGTCTGAGAGGTGGTTCCGGCCGGCCCGACATGCGTTTCCGGAGTGTCCGCCACGTGGTTCAGGCACGTCTGAGAGGTGGTTCCAGCATGCCCGGCAGGTTTTCCCGGAGAGTCCTCCAAGTGGTTCTGGCGTAGCCCGCAGGTGATTTTGGTGTGTCCGGCAGGTTGTTCCGTTCTGTCCGATAGGTTGTTCCGGCATGTCCAGCACGTGCTTCTGGCACTTCTGAGAGGTGGTTCTGGCATGCCGGGCAGGTTATTCCGGAGTGTCCGGTAAGTGGTTCTCGTGTAGCCGGCAGTTCATTTTGGCGTGTCTGGCACATGGGTCCTGCGAGTCGAGCAGGTGGTTCCGGCGTGCTCGGCAGGTGGTCCAGGCATGTCCGGCAGGTGGTTCCAGTCTGTCCAGGACGTGGTTCCAGCGTGTCCGGCACGTGGTTCTCTTACGTCTGAGAGGTGGTTCCTGCATGCCTGGCAGGTTATTGCGGATTGTCTGCCAGGTGGTTCTCTCATAGCCAGCTGTTGATTTTGGCCTGTCAGGCAGGTGGTTCTGGCATGTCTGGCAGGTGGTTCCGGCGAGTTGAGCAGCTGGTTCCAGCCTGTCCGTCAGGTTAGGGTTAGGGATAGGGTTAGGGTTACGGTTAGGGTTAGGGTTTAGGGTTTGGGGTTAGGGGTTAGGGTTAGGGTTAGGGTTAGGGCTAGGGTTACGGTTGGGTTAGGGTTTAGGGTTAGGCTTAGGGTTAGGGGTTAGGGTTAGGGTTAGGGTTTGGGGATAGGGTTAGGGTTAGGGTTAGGGTTAGTGCCTGGCACGTGGTTCCGGCGAGGCGAGCAGGTGGCTCCGGCGCGCTCGGCAGGTGCTTCCGCTGGGCCCGGCAGGTGGTTCCGGCGAGGCGAGCAGGTGGCTCCGGCATGCTTGGCACGTGCTTCCGCTGGGCCCGGCAGGTGGTTCCGGCGAGGCGAGCAGGTGGCTCCGGCGCGCTCGGCAGGTGCTTCCGCTGCACCCGGCAGGTGGTTCCGGCGAGGCGAGCAGGTGGCTCCAGCGCGCCCGGCAGGTGCTTCTGCTGGGCCTGGCAGGTGGTTCCGGCGAGGCGAGCAGGTGGCTCCGGCGCGCCGGGCAGGTGGTTCCGGCGAGGCGAGCTGGTGGCTCCGGCGCGCTCGGCAGGTGCTTCCGCTGCACCCGGCAGGTGGTTCCGGCCAGGCGAGCAGGTGGCTCCGGCGCGCCCGGCAGGTGCTTCTGCTGGGCCTGGCAGGTGGTTCCGGCGAGGCGAGCTGGTGGCTCCGGCGCGCTCGGCAGGTGCTTCCGCTGCGCCCGGCAGGTGGTTCCGGCGAGGCGAGCAGGTTGTTCCTGCATGCTCGGCAGGTGGTTCAGTTGGGTCTGGCAGGTGGTTTCGGTCTGTTCGGGGTGTGGTTCCAGCATCTCAGGCACATGGTTCTGGCACGTCTGAGAGGTGGTTCCGGCTGGCCCAACAGGTGTTTCTGGAGTCTCCGCCAAGTGGTTCTGGCGTAGCTGGCAGGTGATGTTGGCGTGACTGGCAGGTGGTTCCAGCCAGCCCGGCAGGTGTTTCCGGAGTGTTCACCAACTGGCTGTGGCGTAGCCGGCAGGTGATTTTGGCGTGTCCGACTGGTGGTTCTGGCGAGTCGAGCAGGTGCTTCCGGCATGCTCGGCAGGTGCTTCCGGTGTCACTGGCATGTGGTTCTGGCAGGTCTGAGAGGTGGTTCCGGCATGCCTGACAGGTGATTCCGGAGTGTTCGCCAAGAGGTTCTGGCATAGGCGGCAGGTGATTTTGCCATGTCCAGAATGTGGTTCCAGCGAGTCGAACATGTGGTTCCGGTGTGTCCGGCAGGTGTTTCCGGTCTGTCCAGCAGGTGGTTCTGGGGTGTCCGGCATGAGGTTCTGGCACGTCTGAGAGGTGGTTCCAGCCGGCCCGACATGCGTTTCCGGAGTGTCCGCCACGTGGTTCAGGCACGTCTGAGAGGTGGTTCCAGCATGCCCGGCAGGTTTTCCCGGAGAGTCCTCCAAGTGGTTCTGGCGTAGCCCGCAGGTGATTTTGGTGTGTCCGGCAGGTTGTTCCGTTCTGTCCGATAGGTTGTTCCGGCATGTCCAGCACGTGCTTCTGGCACTTCTGAGAGGTGGTTCTGGCATGCCGGGCAGGTTATTCCGGAGTGTCCGGTAAGTGGTTCTGGTGTAGCCGGCAGTTCATTTTGGCGTGTCTGGCACATGGGTCCTGCGAGTCGAGCAGGTGGTTCCGGCGTGCTCGGCAGGTGGTCCAGGCATGTCCGGCAGGTGGTTCCAGTCTGTCCAGGACGTGGTTCCAGCGTGTCCGGCACGTGATTCTCTTACGTCTGAGAGGTGGTTCCTGCATGCCTGGCAGGTTATTGCGGATTGTCTGCCAGGTGGTTCTCTCATAGCCAGCTGTTGATTTTGGCCTGTCAGGCAGGTGGTTGTGGTGAGTCCAGCAGGTGGCTCCGGCGTGCTCGGCAGGTGGTTCTGGCATGTCTGGCAGGTGGTTCCGGCGAGTTGAGCAGCTGGTTCCAGCCTGACCGTCAGGTTAGGGTTAGGGATAGGGTTAGGGTTACGCTTAGGGTTAGGGTTTAGGGTTTGGGGTTAGAGGTTAGGGTTAGGGGTAGGGTTAGGGTTAGGGTTACGGTTGGGTTAGTGTTTAGGGTTAGGCTTAGGGTTAGGGGTTAGGGTTAGGGTTAGGGTTTGGGGATAGGGTTAGGGTTAGGGTTAGGGTTAGGGCCCGGCAGGTGGTTCCGGCGAGCCGAGCAGGTGGCTCCGGCGCGCCCGGCTGGTGCTTCCGCTGCGCCCGGCAGGTGGTTCCGGCGAGGAGAGCAGGTGGCTACGGCGCGCCGGGCAGGTGGTTCCGGCGAGGCGAGCAGGTGGCTCCCGTGCGCTCGGCAGGTGCTTCCGCTGGGCCCGGCTGGTGTTTCCGGCGAGGCGAGCAGGTGGCTCCGGCGCGCTCGGCAGGTGCTTCCGCTGCGCCCGGCAGGTGGTTCCGGCGATGCGAGCAGGTTGCTCCTGCGTGCTCGGCAGGTGGTTCAGTTGGGTCTGGCAGGTGGTTTCGGTCTGTTCGGGGTGCGGTTCCAGCATCTCAGGCACATGGTTCTGGCACGTCTGAGAGGTGGTTCCGGCTGGCCCAACAGGTGTTTCTGGAGTCTCCGCCAAGTGGTTCTGGCGTAGCTGGCAGGTGATGTTGGCGTGACTGGCAGGTGGTTCCAGCCAGCCCGGCAGGTGTTTCCGGAGTGTTCACCAACTGGCTGTGGCGTAGCCGGCAGGTGATTTTGGCGTGTCCGACAGGTGGTTCTGGCGAGTCGAGCAGGTGCTTCCGGCATGCTCGGCAGGTGCTTCCGGTGTCATTGGCATGTGGTTCTGGCAGGTCTGAGAGGTGGTTCCGGCATGCCTGACAGGTGATTCCGGAGTGTTCGCCAAGCGGTTCTGGCATAGGCGGCAGGTGATTTTGCCATGTCCAGAATGTGGTTCCAGCGAGTCGAACATGTGGTTCCGGCGTGTCCGGCAGGTGTTTCCGGTCTGTCCAGCAGGTGGTTCTGGGGTGTCCGGCATGAGGTTCTGGCACGTCTGAGAGGTGGTTCCGGCCGGCCCGACATGCGTTTCCGGAGTGTCCGCCACGTGGTTCAGGCACGTCTGAGAGGTGGTTCCAGCATGCCCGGCAGGTTTTCCCGGAGAGTCCTCCAAGTGGTTCTGGCGTAGCCCGCAGGTGATTTTGGTGTGTCCGGCAGGTTGTTCCGTTCTGTCCGATAGGTTGTTCCGGCATGTCCAGCACGTGCTTCTGGCACTTCTGAGAGGTGGTTCTGGCATGCTGGGCAGGTTATTCCGGAGTGTCCGGTAAGTGGTTCTGGTGTAGCCGGCAGTTCATTTTGGCGTGTCTGGCACATGGGTCCTGCGAGTCGAGCAGGTGGTTCCGGCGTGCTCAGCAGGTGGTCCAGGCATGTCCGGCAGGTGGTTCCAGTCTGTCCAGGACGTGGTTCCAGCGTGTCCGGCACGTGGTTCTCTTACGTCTGAGAGGTGGTTCCTGCATGCCTGGCAGGTTATTGCGGATTGTCTGCCAGGTGGTTCTCTCATAGCCAGCTGTTGATTTTGGCCTGTCAGGCAGGTGGTTCTGGTGAGTCCAGCAGGTGGCTCCGGCGTGCTCGGCAGGTGGTTCTGGCATGTCTGGCAGGTGGTTCCGGCGAGTTGAGCAGCTGGTTCCAGCCTGTCCGTCAGGTTAGGGTTAGGGATAGGGTTAGGGTTATGGTTAGGGTTAGGGTTTAGGGTTTGGGGTTAGGGGTTAGGGTTAGGGGTAGGGTTAGGGTTAGGGTTACGGTTGGGTTAGGGTTTAGGGTTAGGCTTAGGGTTAGGGGTTAGGGTTAGGGTTAGGGTTTGGGGATAGGGTTAGGGTTAGGGTTAGGGTTAGGGCCCGGCAGGTGGTTCCGGCGAGCCGAGCAGGTGGCTCCGGCGCGCCCGGCAGGTGCTTCCGCTGCGCCCGGCAGGTGGTTCCGGCGAGGCGAGCAGGTGTCTCCGGCGCGCTCCGCAGGTGCTTCCGCTGCGCCCGGCTGGTGGTTCCGGCGAGGCGAGCAGGTGGCTCCGGCGTGCTTGGCAGGTGCTTCGGCTGCGCCCGGCAGCTGGTTCCGGCGAGGCGAGCAGGTTGTTCCTGCGTGCTCGGCAGGTGGTTCAGTTGGGTCTGGCAGGTGGTTTCGGTCTGTTCGGGGTGCGGTTCCAGCATCTCAGGCACATGGTTCTGGCACGTCTGAGAGGTGGTTCCGGCTGGCCCAACAGGTGTTTCTGGAGTCTCCGCCAAGTGGTTCTGGCGTAGCTGGCAGGTGATGTTGGCGTGACTGGCAGGTGGTTCCAGCCAGCCCGGCAGGTGTTTCCGGAGTGTTCACCAACTGGCTGTGGCGTAGCCGGCAGGTGATTTTGGCGTGTCCGACAGGTGGTTCTGGCGAGTCGAGCAGGTGCTTCCGGCATGCTCGGCAGGTGCTTCCGGTGTCATTGGCATGTGGTTCTGGCAGGTCTGAGAGGTGGTTCCGGCATGCCTGACAGGTGATTCCGGAGTGTTCGCCAAGCGGTTCTGGCATAGGCGGCAGGTGATTTTGCCATGTCCAGAATGTGGTTCCAGCGAGTCGAACATGTGGTTCCGGCGTGTCCGGCAGGTGTTTCCGGTCTGTCCAGCAGGTGGTTCTGGGGTGTCCGGCATGAGGTTCTGGCACGTCTGAGAGGTGGTTCCGGCCGGCCCGACATGCGTTTCCGGAGTGTCCGCCACGTGGTTCAGGCACGTCTGAGAGGTGGTTCCAGCATGCCCGGCAGGTTTTCCCGGAGAGTCCTCCAAGTGGTTCTGGCGTAGCCCGCAGGTGATTTTGGTGTGTCCGGCAGGTTGTTCCGTTCTGTCCGATAGGTTGTTCCGGCATGTCCAGCACGTGCTTCTGGCACTTCTGAGAGGTGGTTCTGGCATGCCGGGCAGGTTATTCCGGAGTGTCCGGTAAGTGGTTCTGGTGTAGCCGGCAGTTCATTTTGGCGTGTCTGGCACATGGGTCCTGCGAGTCGAGCAGGTGGTTCCGGCGTGCTCGGCAGGTGGTCCAGGCATGTCCGGCAGGTGGTTCCAGTCTGTCCAGGACGTGGTTCCAGCGTGTCCGGCACGTGGTTCTCTTACGTCTGAGAGGTGGTTCCTGCATGCCTGGCAGGTTATTGCGGATTGTCTGCCAGGTGGTTCTCTCATAGCCAGCTGTTGATTTTGGCCTGTCAGGCAGGTGGTTCTGGCATGTCTGGCAGGTGGTTCCGGCGAGTTGAGCAGCTGGTTCCAGCCTGTCCGTCAGGTTAGGGTTAGGGATAGGGTTAGGGTTACGGTTAGGGTTAGGGTTTAGGGTTTGGGGTTAGGGGTTAGGGTTAGGGGTAGGGTTAGGGTTAGGGTTACGGTTGGGTTAGGGTTTAGGGTTAGGCTTAGGGTTAGGGGTTAGGGTTAGGGTTAGGGTTTGGGGATAGGGTTAGGGTTAGGGTTAGGGTTAGGGCCCGGCAGGTGGTTCCGGCGAGCCGAGCAGGTGGCTCCGGCGCGCCCGGCAGGTGCTTCCGCTGCGCCCGGCAGGTGGTTCCGGCGAGGAGAGCAGGTGGCTCCGGCGCGCCGGGCAGGTGGTTCCGGCGAGGCGAGCAGGTGGCTCCCGTGCGCTCGGCAGGTGCTTCCGCTGGGCCCGGCTGGTGTTTCCGGCGAGGCGAGCAGGTGGCTCCGGCGCGCTCGGCAGGTGCTTCCGCTGCGCCCGGCAGGTGGTTCCGGCGATGCGAGCAGGTTGTTCCTGCGTGCTCGGCAGGTGGTTCAGTTGGGTCTGGCAGGTGGTTTCGGTCTGTTCGGGGTGCGGTTCCAGCATCTCAGGCACATGGTTCTGGCACGTCTGAGAGGTGGTTCCGGCTGGCCCAACAGGTGTTTCTGGAGTCTCCGCCAAGTGGTTCTGGCGTAGCTGGCAGGTGATGTTGGCGTGACTGGCAGGTGGTTCCAGCCAGCCCGGCAGGTGTTTCCGGAGTGTTCACCAACTGGCTGTGGCGTAGCCGGCAGGTGATTTTGGCGTGTCCGACAGGTGGTTCTGGCGAGTCGAGCAGGTGCTTCCGGCATGCTCGGCAGGTGCTTCCGGTGTCATTGGCATGTGGTTCTGGCAGGTCTGAGAGGTGGTTCCGGCATGCCTGACAGGTGATTCCGGAGTGTTCGCCAAGCGGTTCTGGCATAGGCGGCAGGTGATTTTGCCATGTCCAGAATGTGGTTCCAGCGAGTCGAACATGTGGTTCCGGCGTGTCCGGCAGGTGTTTCCGGTCTGTCCAGCAGGTGGTTCTGGGGTG
The DNA here is from genome assembly GCF_041296235.1 of Equus asinus. Classification (NCBI taxonomy): domain Eukaryota; kingdom Metazoa; phylum Chordata; class Mammalia; order Perissodactyla; family Equidae; genus Equus; species Equus asinus. The sequence continues at coordinate 10,687,810 of NC_091793.1, read as the reverse complement.
TCCGGCATGAGGTTCTGGCACGTCTGAGAGGTGGTTCCGGCCGGCCCGACATGCGTTTCCGGAGTGTCCGCCACGTGGTTCAGGCACGTCTGAGAGGTGGTTCCAGCATGCCCGGCAGGTTTTCCCGGAGAGTCCTCCAAGTGGTTCTGGCGTAGCCCGCAGGTGATTTTGGTGTGTCCGGCAGGTTGTTCCGTTCTGTCCGATAGGTTGTTCCGGCATGTCCAGCACGTGCTTCTGGCACTTCTGAGAGGTGGTTCTGGCATGCTGGGCAGGTTATTCCGGAGTGTCCGGTAAGTGGTTCTGGTGTAGCCGGCAGTTCATTTTGGCGTGTCTGGCACATGGGTCCTGCGAGTCGAGCAGGTGGTTCCGGCGTGCTCGGCAGGTGGTCCAGGCATGTCCGGCAGGTGGTTCCAGTCTGTCCAGGACGTGGTTCCAGCGTGTCCGGCACGTGGTTCTCTTACGTCTGAGAGGTGGTTCCTGCATGCCTGGCAGGTTATTGCGGATTGTCTGCCAGGTGGTTCTCTCATAGCCAGCTGTTGATTTTGGCCTGTCAGGCAGGTGGTTCTGGTGAGTCCAGCAGGTGGCTCCGGCGTGCTCGGCAGGTGGTTCTGGCATGTCTGGCAGGTGGTTCCGGCGAGTTGAGCAGCTGGTTCCAGCCTGTCCGTCAGGTTAGGGTTAGGGATAGGGTTAGGGTTATGGTTAGGGTTAGGGTTTAGTGTTTGGGGTTAGGGGTTAGGGTTAGGGGTAGGGTTAGGGTTAGGGTTACGGTTGGGTTAGGGTTTAGGGTTAGGCTTAGGGTTAGGGGTTAGGGTTAGGGTTAGGGTTTGGGGATAGGGTTAGGGTTAGGGTTAGGGTTAGGGCCCGGCAGGTGGTTCCGGCGAGCCGAGCAGGTGGCTCCGGCGCGCCCGGCAGGTGCTTCCGCTGCGCCCGGCAGGTGGTTCCGGCGAGGCGAGCAGGTGTCTCCGGCGCGCTCCGCAGGTGCTTCCGCTGCGCCCGGCTGGTGGTTCCGGCGAGGCGAGCAGGTGGCTCCGGCGTGCTTGGCAGGTGCTTCGGCTGCGCCCGGCAGCTGGTTCCGGCGAGGCGAGCATGTTGTTCCTGCGTGCTCGGCAGGTGGTTCAGTTGGGTCTGGCAGGTGGTTTCGGTCTGTTCGGGGTGCGGTTCCAGCATCTCAGGCACATGGTTCTGGCACGTCTGAGAGGTGGTTCCGGCTGGCCCAACAGGTGTTTCTGGAGTCTCCGCCAAGTGGTTCTGGCGTAGCTGGCAGGTGATGTTGGCGTGACTGGCAGGTGGTTCCAGCCAGCCCGGCAGGTGTTTCCGGAGTGTTCACCAACTGGCTGTGGCGTAGCCGGCAGGTGATTTTGGCGTGTCCGACAGGTGGTTCTGGCGAGTCGAGCAGGTGCTTCCGGCATGCTCGGCAGGTGCTTCCGGTGTCATTGGCATGTGGTTCTGGCAGGTCTGAGAGGTGGTTCCGGCATGCCTGACAGGTGATTCCGGAGTGTTCGCCAAGCGGTTCTGGCATAGGCGGCAGGTGATTTTGCCATGTCCAGAATGTGGTTCCAGCGAGTCGAACATGTGGTTCCGGCGTGTCCGGCAGGTGTTTCCGGTCTGTCCAGCAGGTGGTTCTGGGGTGTCCGGCATGAGGTTCTGGCACGTCTGAGAGGTGGTTCCGGCCGGCCCGACATGCGTTTCCGGAGTGTCCGCCACGTGGTTCAGGCACGTCTGAGAGGTGGTTCCAGCATGCCCGGCAGGTTTTCCCGGAGAGTCCTCCAAGTGGTTCTGGCGTAGCCCGCAGGTGATTTTGGTGTGTCCGGCAGGTTGTTCCGTTCTGTCCGATAGGTTGTTCCGGCATGTCCAGCACGTGCTTCTGGCACTTCTGAGAGGTGGTTCTGGCATGCCGGGCAGGTTATTCCGGAGTGTCCGGTAAGTGGTTCTGGTGTAGCCGGCAGTTCATTTTGGCGTGTCTGGCACATGGGTCCTGCGAGTCGAGCAGGTGGTTCCGGCGTGCTCGGCAGGTGGTCCAGGCATGTCCGGCAGGTGGTTCCAGTCTGTCCAGGACGTGGTTCCAGCGTGTCCGGCACGTGGTTCTCTTACGTCTGAGAGGTGGTTCCTGCATGCCTGGCAGGTTATTGCGGATTGTCTGCCAGGTGGTTCTCTCATAGCCAGCTGTTGATTTTGGCCTGTCAGGCAGGTGGTTCTGGCATGTCTGGCAGGTGGTTCCGGCGAGTTGAGCAGCTGGTTCCAGCCTGTCCGTCAGGTTAGGGTTAGGGATAGGGTTAGGGTTACGGTTAGGGTTAGGGTTTAGGGTTTGGGGTTAGGGGTTAGGGTTAGGGGTAGGGTTAGGGTTAGGGTTACGGTTGGGTTAGGGTTTAGGGTTAGGCTTAGGGTTAGGGGTTAGGGTTAGGGTTAGGGTTTGGGGATAGGGTTAGGGTTAGGGTTAGGGTTAGGGCCCGGCAGGTGGTTCCGGCGAGCCGAGCAGGTGGCTCCGGCGCGCCCGGCAGGTGCTTCCGCTGCGCCCGGCAGGTGGTTCCGGCGAGGAGAGCAGGTGGCTCCGGCGCGCCGGGCAGGTGGTTCCGGCGAGGCGAGCAGGTGGCTCCCGTGCGCTCGGCAGGTGCTTCCGCTGGGCCCGGCTGGTGTTTCCGGCGAGGCGAGCAGGTGGCTCCGGCGCGCTCGGCAGGTGCTTCCGCTGCGCCCGGCAGGTGGTTCCGGCGATGCGAGCAGGTTGTTCCTGCGTGCTCGGCAGGTGGTTCAGTTGGGTCTGGCAGGTGGTTTCGGTCTGTTCGGGGTGCGGTTCCAGCATCTCAGGCACATGGTTCTGGCACGTCTGAGAGGTGGTTCCGGCTGGCCCAACAGGTGTTTCTGGAGTCTCCGCCAAGTGGTTCTGGCGTAGCTGGCAGGTGATGTTGGCGTGACTGGCAGGTGGTTCCAGCCAGCCCGGCAGGTGTTTCCGGAGTGTTCACCAACTGGCTGTGGCGTAGCCGGCAGGTGATTTTGGCGTGTCCGACAGGTGGTTCTGGCGAGTCGAGCAGGTGCTTCCGGCATGCTCGGCAGGTGCTTCCGGTGTCATTGGCATGTGGTTCTGGCAGGTCTGAGAGGTGGTTCCGGCATGCCTGACAGGTGATTCCGGAGTGTTCGCCAAGCGGTTCTGGCATAGGCGGCAGGTGATTTTGCCATGTCCAGAATGTGGTTCCAGCGAGTCGAACATGTGGTTCCGGCGTGTCCGGCAGGTGTTTCCGGTCTGTCCAGCAGGTGGTTCTGGGGTGTCCGGCATGAGGTTCTGGCACGTCTGAGAGGTGGTTCCGGCCGGCCCGACATGCGTTTCCGGAGTGTCCGCCACGTGGTTCAGGCACGTCTGAGAGGTGGTTCCAGCATGCCCGGCAGGTTTTCCCGGAGAGTCCTCCAAGTGGTTCTGGCGTAGCCCGCAGGTGATTTTGGTGTGTCCGGCAGGTTGTTCCGTTCTGTCCGATAGGTTGTTCCGGCATGTCCAGCACGTGCTTCTGGCACTTCTGAGAGGTGGTTCTGGCATGCCGGGCAGGTTATTCCGGAGTGTCCGGTAAGTGGTTCTCGTGTAGCCGGCAGTTCATTTTGGCGTGTCTGGCACATGGGTCCTGCGAGTCGAGCAGGTGGTTCCGGCGTGCTCGGCAGGTGGTCCAGGCATGTCCGGCAGGTGGTTCCAGTCTGTCCAGGACGTGGTTCCAGCGTGTCCGGCATGTGGTTCTCTTACGTCTGAGAGGTGGTTCCTGCATGCCTGGCAGGTTATTGCGGATTGTCTGCCAGGTGGTTCTCTCATAGCCAGCTGTTGATTTTGGCCTGTCAGGCAGGTGGTTCTGGTGAGACCAGCAGGTGGCTCCGGCGTGCTCGGCAGGTGGTTCTGGCATGTCTGGCAGGTGGTTCCGGCGAGTTGAGCAGCTGGTTACAGCCTGTCCGTCAGGTTAGGGTTAGGGATAGGGTTAGGGTTACGGTTAGGGTTAGGGTTTAGGGTTTGGGGTTAGGGGTTAGGGTTAGGGGTAGGGTTAGGGTTAGGGTTACGGTTGGGTTAGGGTTTAGGGTTAGGCTTAGGGTTAGGGGTTAGGGTTAGGGTTAGGGTTTGGGGATAGGGTTAGGGTTAGGGTTAGGGTTAGGGCCCGGCAGGTGGTTCCGGCGAGCCGAGCAGGTGGCTCCGGCGCGCCCGGCAGGTGCTTCCGCTGCGCCCGGCAGGTGGTTCCGGCGAGGAGAGCAGGTGGCTCCGGCGCGCCGAGCAGGTGGTTCCGGCGAGGCGAGCAGGTGGCTCCGGTGCGCTCGGCAGGTGCTTCCGCTGGGCCCGGCTGGTGTTTCCGGCGAGGCGAGCAGGTGGCTCCGGCGCGCTCGGCAGGTGCTTCCGCTGCGCCCGGCAGGTGGTTCCGGCGAGGCGAGCAGGTTGTTCCTGCGTGCTCGGCAGGTGGTTCAGTTGGGTCTGGCAGGTGGTTTCGGTCTGTTCGGGGTGCGGTTCCAGCATCTCAGGCACATGGTTCTGGCACGTCTGAGAGGTGGTTCCGGCTGGCCCAACAGGTGTTTCTGGAGTCTCCGCCAAGTGGTTCTGGCGTAGCTGGCAGGTGATGTTGGCGTGACTGGCAGGTGGTTCCAGCCAGCCCGGCAGGTGTTTCCGGAGTGTTCACCAACTGGCTGTGGCGTAGCCGGCAGGTGATTTTGGCGTGTCCGACAGGTGGTTCTGGCGAGTCGAGCAGGTGCTTCCGGCATGCTCGGCAGGTGCTTCCGGTGTCATTGGCATGTGGTTCTGGCAGGTCTGAGAGGTGGTTCCGGCATGCCTGACAGGTGATTTCGGAGTGTTCGCCAAGCGGTTCTGTCATAGGCGGCAGGTGATTTTGCCATGTCCAGAATGTGGTTCCAGCGAGTCGAACATGTGGTTCCGGCGTGTCCGGCAGGTGTTTCCGGTCTGTCCAGCAGGTGGTTCTGGGGTGTCCGGCATGAGGTTCTGGCACGTCTGAGAGGTGGTTCCGGCCGGCCCGACATGCGTTTCCGGAGTGTCCGCCACGTGGTTCAGGCACGTCTGAGAGGTGGTTCCAGCATGCCCGGCAGGTTTTCCCGGAGAGTCCTCCAAGTGGTTCTGGCGTAGCCCGCAGGTGATTTTGGTGTGTCTGGCAGGTTGTTCCGTTCTGTCCGATAGGTTGTTCCGGCATGTCCAGCACGTGCTTCTGGCACTTCTGAGAGGTGGTTCTGGCATGCCGGGCAGGTTATTCCGGAGTGTCCGGTAAGTGGTTCTGGTGTAGCCGGCAGTTCATTTTGGCGTGTCTGGCACATGGGTCCTGCGAGTCGAGCAGGTGGTTCCGGCGTGCTCGGCAGGTGGTCCAGGCATGTCCGGCAGGTGGTTCCAGTCTGTCCAGGACGTGGTTCCAGCGTGTCCGGCACGTGGTTCTCTTACGTCTGAGAGGTGGTTCCTGCATGCCTGGCAGGTTATTGCGGATTGTCTGCCAGGTGGTTCTCTCATAGCCAGCTGTTGATTTTGGCCTGTCAGGCAGGTGGTTCTGGTGAGTCCAGCAGGTGGCTCCGGCGTGCTCGGCAGGTGGTTCTGGCATGTCTGGCAGGTGGTTCCGGCGAGTTGAGCAGCTGGTTCCAGCCTGTCCGTCAGGTTAGGGTTAGGGATAGGGTTAGGGTTACGGTTAGGGTTAGGGTTTAGGGTTTGGGGTTAGGGGTTAGGGTTAGGGGTAGGGTTAGGGTTAGGGTTACGGTTGGGTTAGGGTTTAGGGTTAGGCTTAGGGTTAGGGGTTAGGGTTAGGGTTAGGGTTTGGGGATAGGGTTAGGGTTAGGGTTAGGGTTAGGGCCCGGCAGGTGGTTCCGGCGAGCCGATCAGGTGGCTCCGGCGCGCCCGGCATGTGCTTCCGCTGGGCCCGGCAGGTGGTTCCGGCGAGGCGAGCAGGTGGCTCCGGCGCGCTCCGCAGGTGCTTCCGCTGCGCCCGGCAGGTGGTTCCGGCGAGGCGAGCAGGTTGTTCCTGCGTGCTCGGCAGGTGGTTCAGTTGGGTCTGGCAGGTGGTTTCGGTCTGTTCGGGGTGTGGTTCCAGCATCTCAGGCACATGGTTCTGGCACGTCTGAGAGGTGGTTCCGGCTGGCCCAACAGGTGTTTCTGGAGTCTCCGCCAAGTGGTTCTGGCGTAGCTGGCAGGTGATGTTGGCATGACTGGCAGGTGGTTCCAGCCAGCCCGGCAGGTGTTTCCGGAGTGTTCACCAACTGGCTGTGGCGTAGCCGGCAGGTGATTTTGGCGTGTCCGACAGGTGGTTCTGGCGAGTCGAGCAGGTGCTTCCGGCATGCTCGGCAGGTGCTTCCGGTGTCATTGGCATGTGGTTCTGGCAGGTCTGAGAGGTGGTTCCGGCATGCCTGACAGGTGATTCCGGAGTGTTCGCCAAGCGGTTCTGGCATAGGCGGCAGGTGATTTTGCCATGTCCAGAATGTGGTTCCAGCGAGTCGAACATGTGGTTCCGGCGTGTCCGGCAGGTGTTTCCGGTCTGTCCAGCAGGTGGTTCTGGGGTGTCCGGCATGAGGTTCTGGCACGTCTGAGAGGTGGTTCCAGCCGGCCCGACATGCGTTTCCGGAGTGTCCGCCACGTGGTTCAGGCACGTCTGAGAGGTGGTTCCAGCATGCCCGGCAGGTTTTCCCGGAGAGTCCTCCAAGTGGTTCTGGCGTAGCCCGCAGGTGATTTTGGTGTGTCCGGCAGGTTGTTCCGTTCTGTCCGATAGGTTGTTCCGGCATGTCCAGCACGTGCTTCTGGCACTTCTGAGAGGTGGTTCTGGCATGCCGGGCAGGTTATTCCGGAGTGTCCGGTAAGTGGTTCTGGTGTAGCCGGCAGTTCATTTTGGCGTGTCTGGCACATGGGTCCTGCGAGTCGAGCAGGTGGTTCCGGCGTGCTCGGCAGGTGGTCCAGGCATGTCCGGCAGGTGGTTCCAGTCTGTCCAGGACGTGGTTCCAGCGTGTCCGGCACGTGGTTCTCTTACGTCTGAGAGGTGGTTCCTGCATGCCTGGCAGGTTATTGCGGATTGTCTGCCAGGTGGTTCTCTCATAGCCAGCTGTTGATTTTGGCCTGTCAGGCAGGTGGTTCTGGTGAGTCCAGCAGGTGGCTCCGGCGTGCTCGGCAGGTGGTTCTGGCATGTCTGGCAGGTGGTTCCGGCGAGTTGAGCAGCTGGTTCCAGCCTGTCCGTCAGGTTAGGGTTAGGGATAGGGTTAGGGTTACGGTTAGGGTTAGGGTTTAGGGTTTGGGGTTAGGGGTTAGGGTTAGGGGTAGGGTTAGGGTTAGGGTTACGGTTGGGTTAGGGTTTAGGGTTAGGCTTAGGGTTAGGGGTTAGGGTTAGGGTTAGGGTTTGGGGATAGGGTAAGGGTTAGGGTTAGGGTTAGGGCCCGGCAGGTGGTTCCGGCGAGGCGAGCAGGTGGCTCCGGCGCGCTCGGCAGGTGCTTCCGCTGGGCCCAGCAGGTGGTTCCGGCGAGGCGAGCAGGTGGCTCCGGCGTGCTTGGCACGTGCTTCCGCTGGGCCCGGCAGGTGGTTCCGGCGAGGCGAGCAGGTGGCTCCGGCGCGCCGGGCAGGTGGTTCCGGCGAGGCGAGCAGGTGGCTCCGGCGCGCTCGGCAGGTGCTTCCGCTGGGCCTGGCTGGTGTTTCCGGCGAGGCGAGCAGGTGGCTCCGGCGCGCTCGGCATTTGCTTCCGCTGCGCCCGGCAGGTGGTTCCGGCGAGGCGAGCAGGTTGTTCCTGCGTGCTCGGCAGGTGGTTCAGTTGGGTCTGGCAGGTGGTTTCGGTCTGTTCGGGGTGCGGTTCCAGCATCTCAGGCACATGGTTCTGGCACGTCTGAGAGGTGGTTCCGGCTGGCCCAACAGGTGTTTCTGGAGTCTCCGCCAAGTGGTTCTTGCGTAGCTGGCAGGTGATGTTGGCGTGACTGGCAGGTGGTTCCAGCCAGCCCGGCAGGTGTTTCCGGAGTGTTCACCAACTGGCTGTGGCGTAGCCGGCAGGTGATTTTGGCGTGTCCGACAGGTGGTTCTGGCGAGTCGAGCAGGTGCTTCCGGCATGCTCGGCAGGTGCTTCCGGTGTCATTGGCATGTGGTTCTGGCAGGTCTGAGAGGTGGTTCCGGCATGCCTGACAGGTGATTCCGGAGTGTTCGCCAAGCGGTTCTGGCATAGGCGGCAGGTGATTTTGCCATGTCCAGAATGTGGTTCCAGCGAGTCGAACATGTGGTTCCGGCGTGTCCGGCAGGTGTTTCCGGTCTGTCCAGCAGGTGGTTCTGGGGTGTCCGGCATGAGGTTCTGGCACGTCTGAGAGGTGGTTCCGGCCGGCCCGACATGCGTTTCCGGAGTGTCCGCCACGTGGTTCAGGCACGTCTGAGAGGTGGTTCCAGCATGCCCGGCAGGTTTTCCCGGAGAGTCCTCCAAGTGGTTCTGGCGTAGCCCGCAGGTGATTTTGGTGTGTCCGGCAGGTTGTTCCGTTCTGTCCGATAGGTTGTTCCGGCATGTCCAGCACGTGCTTCTGGCACTTCTGAGAGGTGGTTCTGGCATGCCGGGCAGGTTATTCCGGAGTGTCCGGTAAGTGGTTCTCGTGTAGCCGGCAGTTCATTTTGGCGTGTCTGGCACATGGGTCCTGCGAGTCGAGCAGGTGGTTCCGGCGTGCTCGGCAGGTGGTCCAGGCATGTCCGGCAGGTGGTTCCAGTCTGTCCAGGACGTGGTTCCAGCGTGTCCGGCACGTGGTTCTCTTACGTCTGAGAGGTGGTTCCTGCATGCCTGGCAGGTTATTGCGGATTGTCTGCCAGGTGGTTCTCTCATAGCCAGCTGTTGATTTTGGCCTGTCAGGCAGGTGGTTCTGGTGAGTCCAGCAGGTGGCTCCGGCGTGCTCGGCAGGTGGTTCTGGCATGTCTGGCAGGTGGTTCCGGCGAGTTGAGCAGCTGGTTCCAGCCTGTCCGTCAGGTTAGGGTTAGGGATAGGGTTAGGGTTACGGTTAGGGTTAGGGTTTAGGGTTTGGGGTTAGGGGTTAGGGTTAGGGGTAGGGTTAGGGTTAGGGTTACGGTTGGGTTAGGGTTTAGGGTTAGGCTTAGGGTTAGGGGTTAGGGTTAGGGTTAGGGTTTGGGGATAGGGTAAGGGTTAGGGTTAGGGTTAGGGCCCGGCACGTGGTTCCGGCGAGGCGAGCAGGTGGCTCCGGCGCGCTCGGCAGGTGCTTCCGCTGGGCCCGGCAGGTGGTTCCGGCGAGGCGAGCAGGTGGCTCAGGCGTGCTTGGCACGTGCTTCCGCTGGGCCCGGCAGGTGGTTCCGGCGAGGCGAGCAGGTGGCTCCGGCGCGCCGGGCAGGTGGTTCCGGCGAGGCGAGCAGGTGGCTCCGGCGCGCTCGGCAGGTGCTTCCGCTGGGCCTGGCTGGTGTTTCCGGCGAGGCGAGCAGGTGGCTCCGGCGCGCTCGGCAGGTGCTTCCGCTGCGCCCAGCAGGTGGTTCCGGCGAGGCGAGCAGGTTGTTCCTGCGTGCTCGGCAGGTGGTTCAGTTGGGTCTGGCAGGTGGTTTCGGTCTGTTCGGGGTGCGGTTCCAGCATCTCAGGCACATGGTTCTGGCACGTCTGAGAGGTGGTTCCGGCTGGCCCAACAGGTGTTTCTGGAGTCTCCGCCAAGTGGTTCTGGCGTAGCTGGCAGGTGATGTTGGCGTGACTGGCAGGTGGTTCCAGCCAGCCCGGCAGGTGTTTCCGGAGTGTTCACCAACTGGCTGTGGCGTAGCCGGCAGGTGATTTTGGCGTGTCCGACAGGTGGTTCTGGCGAGTCGAGCAGGTGCTTCCGGCATGCTCGGCAGGTGCTTCCGGTGTCATTGGCATGTGGTTCTGGCAGGTCTGAGAGGTGGTTCTGGCATGCCTGACAGGTGATTCCGGAGTGTTCGCCAAGCGGTTCTGGCATAGGCGGCAGGTGATTTTGCCATGTCCAGAATGTGGTTCCAGCGAGTCGAACATGTGGTTCCGGCGTGTCCGGCAGGTGTTTCCGGTCTGTCCAGCAGGTGGTTCTGGGGTGTCCGGCATGAGGTTCTGGCACGTCTGAGAGGTGGTTCCGGCCGGCCCGACATGCGTTTCCGGAGTGTCCGCCACGTGGTTCAGGCACGTCTGAGAGGTGGTTCCAGCATGCCCGGCAGGTTTTCCCGGAGAGTCCTCCAAGTGGTTCTGGCGTAGCCCGCAGGTGATTTTGGTGTGTCCGGCAGGTTGTTCCGTTCTGTCCGATAGGTTGTTCCGGCATGTCCAGCACGTGCTTCTGGCACTTCAGAGAGGTGGTTCTGGCATGCCGGGCAGGTTATTCCGGAGTGTCCGGTAAGTGGTTCTCGTGTAGCCGGCAGTTCATTTTGGCGTGTCTGGCACATGGGTCCTGCGAGTCGAGCAGGTGGTTCCGGCGTGCTCGGCAGGTGGTCCAGGCATGTCCGGCAGGTGGTTCCAGTCTGTCCAGGACGTGGTTCCAGCGTGTCCGGCACGTGGTTCTCTTACGTCTGAGAGGTGGTTCCTGCATGCCTGGCAGGTTATTGCGGATTGTCTGCCAGGTGGTTCTCTCATAGCCAGCTGTTGATTTTGGCCTGTCAGGCAGGTGGTTCTGGTGAGTCCAGCAGGTGGCTCCGGCGTGCTTGGCAGGTGGTTCTGGCATGTCTGGCAGGTGGTTCCGGCGAGTTGAGCAGCTGGTTCCAGCCTGTCCGTCAGGTTAGGGTTAGGGATAGGGTTAGGGTTACGGTTAGGGTTAGGGTTTAGGGTTTGGGGTTAGGGGTTAGGGTTAGGGGTAGGGTTAGGGTTAGGGTTACGGTTGGGTTAGGGTTTAGGGTTAGGCTTAGGGTTAGGGGTTAGGGTTAGGGTTAGGGTTTGGGGATAGGGTTAGGGTTAGGGTTAGGGTTAGGGTTAGGGCCCGGCAGGTGGTTCCGGCGAGCCGAGCAGGTGGCTCCGGCGCGCCCGGCAGGTGCTTCCGCTGGGCCCGGGAGGTGGTTCCGGCGAGGCGAGCAGGTGTCTCCGGCGCGCTCCGCAGGTGCTTCCGCTGCGCCCGGCTGGTGGTTCCGGCGAGGCGAGCAGGTGGCTCCGGCGTGCTTGGCAGGTGCTTCCGCTGGGCCTGGCTGGTGTTTCCGGCGAGGCGAGCAGGTGGCTCCGGCGCGCTCGGCAGGTGCTTCCGCTGCGCCCGGCAGGTGGTTCCGGCGAGGCGAGCAGGTTGTTCCTGCGTGCTCGGCAGGTGGTTCAGTTGGGTCTGGCAGGTGGTTTCGGTCTGTTCGGGGTGCGGTTCCAGCATCTCAGGCACATGGTTCTGGCACGTCTGAGAGGTGGTTCCGGCTGGCCCAACAGGTGTTTCTGGAGTCTCCGCCAAGTGGTTCTGGCGTAGCTGGCAGGTGATGTTGGCGTGACTGGCAGGTGGTTCCAGCCAGCCCGGCAGGTGTTTCCGGAGTGTTCACCAACTGGCTGTGGCGTAGCCGGCAGGTGATTTTGGCGTGTCCGACAGGTGGTTCTGGCGAGTCGAGCAGGTGCTTCCGGCATGCTCGGCAGGTGCTTCCGGTGTCATTGGCATGTGGTTCTGGCAGGTCTGAGAGGTGGTTCCGGCATGCCTGACAGGTGATTCCGGAGTGTTTGCCAAGCGGTTCTGGCATAGGCGGCAGGTGATTTTGCCATGTCCAGAATGTGGTTCCAGCGAGTCGAACATGTGGTTCCGGCGTGTCCGGCAGGTGTTTCCGGTCTGTCCAGCAGGTGGTTCTGGGGTGTCCGGCATGAGGTTCTGGCACGTCTGAGAGGTGGTTCCGGCCGGCCCGACATGCGTTTCCGGAGTGTCCGCCACGTGGTTCAGGCACGTCTGAGAGGTGGTTCCAGCATGCCCGGCAGGTTTTCCCGGAGAGTCCTCCAAGTGGTTCTGGCGTAGCCGCAGGTGATTTTGGTGTGTCCGGCAGGTTGTTCCGTTCTGTCCAATAGGTTGTTCCGGCATGTCCAGCACGTGCTTCTGGCACTTCTGAGAGGTGGTTCTGGCATGCCGGGCAGGTTATTCCGGAGTGTCCGGTAAGTGGTTCTGGTGTAGCCGGCAGTTCATTTTGGCGTGTCTGGCACATGGGTCCTGCGAGTCGAGCAGGTGGTTCCGGCGTGCTCGGCAGGTGGTCCAGGCATGTCCGGCAGGTGGTTCCAGTCTGTCCAGGACGTGGTTCCAGCGTGTCCGGCACGTGGTTCTCTTACGTCTGAGAGGTGGTTCCTGCATGCCTGGCAGGTTATTGCGGATTGTCTGCCAGGTGGTTCTCTCATAGCCAGCTGTTGATTTTGGCCTGTCAGGCAGGTGGTTCTGGTGAGTCCAGCAGGTGGCTCCGGCGTGCTCGGCAGGTGGTTCTGGCATGTCTGGCAGGTGGTTCCGGCGAGTTGAGCAGCTGGTTCCAGCCTGTCCGTCAGGTTAGGGTTAGGGATAGGGTTAGGGTTACGGTTAGGGTTAGGGTTTAGGGTTTGGGGTTAGGGGTTAGGGTTAGGGGTAGGGTTAGGGTTAGGGTTACGGTTGGGTTAGGGTTTAGGGTTAGGCTTAGGGTTAGGGGTTAGGGTTAGGGTTAGGGTTTGGGGATAGGGTTAGGGTTAGGGTTAGGGTTAGGGCCCGGCAGGTGGTTCCGGCGAGCCGAGCAGGTGGCTCCGGCGCGCCCGGCAGGTGCTTCCGCTGGGCCCGGCAGGTGGTTCCGGCGAGGCGAGCAGGTGTCTCCGGCGCGCTCCGCAGGTGCTTCCGCTGCGCCCGGCAGGTGGTTCCGGCGAGGCGAGCAGGTGGCTCCGGCGCGCTCGGCAGGTGCTTCCGCTGGGCCTGGCTGGTGTTTCCGGCGAGGCGAGCAGGTGGCTCCGGCGCGCTCGGCAGGTGCTTCCGCTGCGCCCGGCAGGTGGTTCCGGCGAGGCGAGCAGGTTGTTCCTGCGTGCTCGGCAGGTGGTTCAGTTGGGTCTGGCAGGTGGTTTCGGTCTGTTCGGGGTGCGGTTCCAGCATCTCAGGCACATGGTTCTGGCACGTCTGAGAGGTGGTTCCGGCTGGCCCAACAGGTGTTTCTGGAGTCTCCGCCAAGTGGTTCTGGCGTAGCTGGCAGGTGATGTTGGCGTGACTGGCAGGTGGTTCCAGCCAGCCCGGCAGGTGTTTCCGGAGTGTTCACCAACTGGCTGTGGCGTAGCCGGCAGGTGATTTTGGCGTGTCCGACAGGTGGTTCTGGCGAGTCGAGCAGGTGCTTCCGGCATGCTCGGCAGGTGCTTCCGGTGTCATTGGCATGTGGTTCTGGCAGGTCTGAGAGGTGGTTCCGGCATGCCTGACAGGTGATTCCGGAGTGTTCGCCAAGCGGTTCTGGCATAGGCGGCAGGTGATTTTGCCATGTCCAGAATGTGGTTCCAGCGAGTCGAACATGTGGTTCCGGCGTGTCCGGCAGGTGTTTCCGGTCTGTCCAGCAGGTGGTTCTGGGGTGTCCGGCATGAGGTTCTGGCACGTCTGAGAGGTGGTTCCGGCCGGCCCGACATGCGTTTCCGGAGTGTCCGCCACGTGGTTCAGGCACGTCTGAGAGGTGGTTCCAGCATGCCCGGCAGGTTTTCCCGGAGAGTCCTCCAAGTGGTTCTGGCGTAGCCCGCAGGTGATTTTGGTGTGTCCGGCAGGTTGTTCCGTTCTGTCCGATAGGTTGTTCCGGCATGTCCAGCACGTGCTTCTGGCACTTCTGAGAGGTGGTTCTGGCATGCCGGGCAGGTTATTCCGGAGTGTCCGGTAAGTGGTTCTGGTGTAGCCGGCAGTTCATTTTGGCGTGTCTGGCACATGGGTCCTGCGAGTCGAGCAGGTGGTTCCGGCATGCTCGGCAGGTGGTCCAGGCATGTCCGGCAGGTGGTTCCAGTCTGTCCAGGACGTGGTTCCAGCGTGTCCGGCACGTGGTTCTCTTACGTCTGAGAGGTGGTTCCTGCATGCCTGGCAGGTTATTGCGGATTGTCTGCCAGGTGGTTCTCTCATAGCCAGCTGTTGATTTTGGCCTGTCAGGCAGGTGGTTCTGGCATGTCTGGCAGGTGGTTCCGGCGAGTTGAGCAGCTGGTTCCAGCCTGTCCGTCAGGTTAGGGTTAGGGATAGGGTTAGGGTTACGGTTAGGGTTAGGGTTTAGGGTTTGGGGTTAGGGGTTAGGGTTAGGGGTAGGGTTAGGGTTAGGGTTACGGTTGGGTTAGGGTTTAGGGTTAGGCTTAGGGTTAGGGGTTAGGGTTAGGGTTAGGGTTTGGGGATAGGGTTAGGGTTAGGGTTAGGGTTAGGGCCCGGCAGGTGGTTCCGGCGAGCCGAGCAGGTGGCTCCGGCGCGCCCGGCAGGTGCTTCCGCTGGGCCCGGCAGGTGGTTCCGGCGAGGCGAGCAGGTGTCTCCGGCGCGCTCCGCAGGTGCTTCCGCTGCGCCCGGCAGGTGGTTCCGGCGAGGCGAGCAGGTGGCTCCGGCGCGCTCGGCAGGTGCTTCCGCTGGGCCTGGCTGGTGTTTCCGGCGAGGCGAGCAGGTGGCTCCGGCGCGCTCGGCAGGTGCCTCCGCTGCGCCCGGCAGGTGGTTCCGGCGAGGCGAGCAGGTTGTTCCTGCGTGCTCGGCAGGTGGTTCAGTTGGGTCTGGCAGGTGGTTTCGGTCTGTTCGGGGTGCGGTTCCAGCATCTCAGGCACATGGTTCTGGCACGTCTGAGAGGTGGTTCCGGCTGGCCCAACAGGTGTTTCTGGAGTCTCCGCCAAGTGGTTCTGGCGTAGCTGGCAGGTGATGTTGGCGTGACTGGCAGGTGGTTCCAGCCAGCCCGGCAGGTGTTTCCGGAGTGTTCACCAACTGGCTGTGGCGTAGCCGGCAGGTGATTTTGGCGTGTCCGACAGGTGGTTCTGGCGAGTCGAGCAGGTGCTTCCGGCATGCTCGGCAGGTGCTTCCGGTGTCATTGGCATGTGGTTCTGGCAGGTCTGAGAGGTGGTTCCGGCATGCCTGACAGGTGATTCCGGAGTGTTCGCCAAGCGGTTCTGGCATAGGCGGCAGGTGATTTTGCCATGTCCAGAATGTGGTTCCAGCGAGTCGAACATGTGGTTCCGGCGTGTCCGGCAGGTGTTTCCGGTCTGTCCAGCAGGTGGTTCTGGGGTGTCCGGCATGAGGTTCTGGCACGTCTGAGAGGTGGTTCCGGCCGGCCCGACATGCGTTTCCGGAGTGTCCGCCACGTGGTTCAGGCACGTCTGAGAGGTGGTTCCAGCATGCCCGGCAGGTTTTCCCGGAGAGTCCTCCAAGTGGTTCTGGCGTAGCCCGCAGGTGATTTTGGTGTGTCCGGCAGGTTGTTCCGTTCTGTCCGATAGGTTGTTCCGGCATGTCCAGCACGTGCTTCTGGCACTTCTGAGAGGTGGTTCTGGCATGCCGGGCAGGTTATTCCGGAGTGTCCGGTAAGTGGTTCTGGTGTAGCCGGCAGTTCATTTTGGCGTGTCTGGCACATGGGTCCTGCGAGTCGAGCAGGTGGTTCCGGCGTGCTCGGCAGGTGGTCCAGGCATGTCCGGCAGGTGGTTCCAGTCTGTCCAGGACGTGGTTCCAGCGTGTCCGGCACGTGGTTCTCTTACGTCTGAGAGGTGGTTCCTGCATGCCTGGCAGGTTATTGCGGATTGTCTGCCAGGTGGTTCTCTCATAGCCAGCTGTTGATTTTGGCCTGTCAGGCAGGTGGTTCTGGTGAGTCCAGCAGGTGGCTCCGGCGTGCTTGGCAGGTGGTTCTGGCATGTCTGGCAGGTGGTTCCGGCGAGTTGAGCAGCTGGTTCCAGCCTGTCCGTCAGGTTAGGGTTAGGGATAGGGTTAGGGTTACGGTTAGGGTTAGGGTTTAGGGTTTGGGGTTAGGGGTTAGGGTTAGGGGTAGGGTTAGGGTTAGGGTTACGGTTGGGTTAGGGTTTAGGGTTAGGCTTAGGGTTAGGGGTTAGGGTTAGGGTTAGGGTTTGGGGATAGGGTTAGGGTTAGGGTTAGGGTTAGGGTTAGGGCCCGGCAGGTGGTTCCGGCGAGCCGAGCAGGTGGCTCCGGCGCGCCCGGCAGGTGCTTCCGCTGGGCCCGGGAGGTGGTTCCGGCGAGGCGAGCAGGTGTCTCCGGCGCGCTCCGCAGGTGCTTCCGCTGCGCCCGGCTGGTGGTTCCGGCGAGGCGAGCAGGTGGCTCCGGCGTGCTTGGCAGGTGCTTCCGCTGGGCCTGGCTGGTGTTTCCGGCGAGGCGAGCAGGTGGCTCCGGCGCGCTCGGCAGGTGCTTCCGCTGCGCCCGGCAGGTGGTTCCGGCGAGGCGAGCAGGTTGTTCCTGCGTGCTCGGCAGGTGGTTCAGTTGGGTCTGGCAGGTGGTTTCGGTCTGTTCGGGGTGCGGTTCCAGCATCTCAGGCACATGGTTCTGGCACGTCTGAGAGGTGGTTCCGGCTGGCCCAACAGGTGTTTCTGGAGTCTCCGCCAAGTGGTTCTGGCGTAGCTGGCAGGTGATGTTGGCGTGACTGGCAGGTGGTTCCAGCCAGCCCGGCAGGTGTTTCCGGAGTGTTCACCAACTGGCTGTGGCGTAGCCGGCAGGTGATTTTGGCGTGTCCGACAGGTGGTTCTGGCGAGTCGAGCAGGTGCTTCCGGCATGCTCGGCAGGTGCTTCCGGTGTCATTGGCATGTGGTTCTGGCAGGTCTGAGAGGTGGTTCCGGCATGCCTGACAGGTGATTCCGGAGTGTTTGCCAAGCGGTTCTGGCATAGGCGGCAGGTGATTTTGCCATGTCCAGAATGTGGTTCCAGCGAGTCGAACATGTGGTTCCGGCGTGTCCGGCAGGTGTTTCCGGTCTGTCCAGCAGGTGGTTCTGGGGTGTCCGGCATGAGGTTCTGGCACGTCTGAGAGGTGGTTCCGGCCGGCCCGACATGCGTTTCCGGAGTGTCCGCCACGTGGTTCAGGCACGTCTGAGAGGTGGTTCCAGCATGCCCGGCAGGTTTTCCCGGAGAGTCCTCCAAGTGGTTCTGGCGTAGCCGCAGGTGATTTTGGTGTGTCCGGCAGGTTGTTCCGTTCTGTCCAATAGGTTGTTCCGGCATGTCCAGCACGTGCTTCTGGCACTTCTGAGAGGTGGTTCTGGCATGCCGGGCAGGTTATTCCGGAGTGTCCGGTAAGTGGTTCTGGTGTAGCCGGCAGTTCATTTTGGCGTGTCTGGCACATGGGTCCTGCGAGTCGAGCAGGTGGTTCCGGCGTGCTCGGCAGGTGGTCCAGGCATGTCCGGCAGGTGGTTCCAGTCTGTCCAGGACGTGGTTCCAGCGTGTCCGGCACGTGGTTCTCTTACGTCTGAGAGGTGGTTCCTGCATGCCTGGCAGGTTATTGCGGATTGTCTGCCAGGTGGTTCTCTCATAGCCAGCTGTTGATTTTGGCCTGTCAGGCAGGTGGTTCTGGTGAGTCCAGCAGGTGGCTCCGGCGTGCTCGGCAGGTGGTTCTGGCATGTCTGGCAGGTGGTTCCGGCGAGTTGAGCAGCTGGTTCCAGCCTGTCCGTCAGGTTAGGGTTAGGGATAGGGTTAGGGTTACGGTTAGGGTTAGGGTTTAGGGTTTGGGGTTAGGGGTTAGGGTTAGGGGTAGGGTTAGGGTTAGGGTTACGGTTGGGTTAGGGTTTAGGGTTAGGCTTAGGGTTAGGGGTTAGGGTTAGGGTTAGGGTTTGGGGATAGGGTTAGGGTTAGGGTTAGGGTTAGGGCCCGGCAGGTGGTTCCGGCGAGCCGAGCAGGTGGCTCCGGCGCGCCCGGCAGGTGCTTCCGCTGGGCCCGGCAGGTGGTTCCGGCGAGGCGAGCAGGTGTCTCCGGCGCGCTCCGCAGGTGCTTCCGCTGCGCCCGGCAGGTGGTTCCGGCGAGGCGAGCAGGTGGCTCCGGCGCGCTCGGCAGGTGCTTCCGCTGGGCCTGGCTGGTGTTTCCGGCGAGGCGAGCAGGTGGCTCCGGCGCGCTCGGCAGGTGCTTCCGCTGCGCCCGGCAGGTGGTTCCGGCGAGGCGAGCAGGTTGTTCCTGCGTGCTCGGCAGGTGGTTCAGTTGGGTCTGGCAGGTGGTTTCGGTCTGTTCGGGGTGCGGTTCCAGCATCTCAGGCACATGGTTCTGGCACGTCTGAGAGGTGGTTCCGGCTGGCCCAACAGGTGTTTCTGGAGTCTCCGCCAAGTGGTTCTGGCGTAGCTGGCAGGTGATGTTGGCGTGACTGGCAGGTGGTTCCAGCCAGCCCGGCAGGTGTTTCCGGAGTGTTCACCAACTGGCTGTGGCGTAGCCGGCAGGTGATTTTGGCGTGTCCGACAGGTGGTTCTGGCGAGTCGAGCAGGTGCTTCCGGCATGCTCGGCAGGTGCTTCCGGTGTCATTGGCATGTGGTTCTGGCAGGTCTGAGAGGTGGTTCCGGCATGCCTGACAGGTGATTCCGGAGTGTTCGCCAAGCGGTTCTGGCATAGGCGGCAGGTGATTTTGCCATGTCCAGAATGTGGTTCCAGCGAGTCGAACATGTGGTTCCGGCGTGTCCGGCAGGTGTTTCCGGTCTGTCCAGCAGGTGGTTCTGGGGTGTCCGGCATGAGGTTCTGGCACGTCTGAGAGGTGGTTCCGGCCGGCCCGACATGCGTTTCCGGAGTGTCCGCCACGTGGTTCAGGCACGTCTGAGAGGTGGTTCCAGCATGCCCGGCAGGTTTTCCCGGAGAGTCCTCCAAGTGGTTCTGGCGTAGCCCGCAGGTGATTTTGGTGTGTCCGGCAGGTTGTTCCGTTCTGTCCGATAGGTTGTTCCGGCATGTCCAGCACGTGCTTCTGGCACTTCTGAGAGGTGGTTCTGGCATGCCGGGCAGGTTATTCCGGAGTGTCCGGTAAGTGGTTCTGGTGTAGCCGGCAGTTCATTTTGGCGTGTCTGGCACATGGGTCCTGCGAGTCGAGCAGGTGGTTCCGGCATGCTCGGCAGGTGGTCCAGGCATGTCCGGCAGGTGGTTCCAGTCTGTCCAGGACGTGGTTCCAGCGTGTCCGGCACGTGGTTCTCTTACGTCTGAGAGGTGGTTCC
Organism: Equus asinus; assembly: GCF_041296235.1. Lineage (NCBI taxonomy): Eukaryota > Metazoa > Chordata > Mammalia > Perissodactyla > Equidae > Equus > Equus asinus. The sequence goes on along the minus strand of NC_091793.1, from coordinate 10,668,908 downwards.
TGCATGCCTGGCAGGTTATTGCGGATTGTCTGCCAGGTGGTTCTCTCATAGCCAGCTGTTGATTTTGGCCTGTCAGGCAGGTGGTTCTGGCATGTCTGGCAGGTGGTTCCGGCGAGTTGAGCAGCTGGTTCCAGCCTGTCCGTCAGGTTAGGGTTAGGGATAGGGTTAGGGTTACGGTTAGGGTTAGGGTTTAGGGTTTGGGGTTAGGGGTTAGGGTTAGGGGTAGGGTTAGGGTTAGGGTTACGGTTGGGTTAGGGTTTAGGGTTAGGCTTAGGGTTAGGGGTTAGGGTTAGGGTTAGGGTTTGGGGATAGGGTTAGGGTTAGGGTTAGGGTTAGGGCCCGGCAGGTGGTTCCGGCGAGCCGAGCAGGTGGCTCCGGCGCGCCCGGCAGGTGCTTCCGCTGGGCCCGGCAGGTGGTTCCGGCGAGGCGAGCAGGTGTCTCCGGCGCGCTCCGCAGGTGCTTCCGCTGCGCCCGGCAGGTGGTTCCGGCGAGGCGAGCAGGTGGCTCCGGCGCGCTCGGCAGGTGCTTCCGCTGGGCCTGGCTGGTGTTTCCGGCGAGGCGAGCAGGTGGCTCCGGCGCGCTCGGCAGGTGCCTCCGCTGCGCCCGGCAGGTGGTTCCGGCGAGGCGAGCAGGTTGTTCCTGCGTGCTCGGCAGGTGGTTCAGTTGGGTCTGGCAGGTGGTTTCGGTCTGTTCGGGGTGCGGTTCCAGCATCTCAGGCACATGGTTCTGGCACGTCTGAGAGGTGGTTCCGGCTGGCCCAACAGGTGTTTCTGGAGTCTCCGCCAAGTGGTTCTGGCGTAGCTGGCAGGTGATGTTGGCGTGACTGGCAGGTGGTTCCAGCCAGCCCGGCAGGTGTTTCCGGAGTGTTCACCAACTGGCTGTGGCGTAGCCGGCAGGTGATTTTGGCGTGTCCGACAGGTGGTTCTGGCGAGTCGAGCAGGTGCTTCCGGCATGCTCGGCAGGTGCTTCCGGTGTCATTGGCATGTGGTTCTGGCAGGTCTGAGAGGTGGTTCCGGCATGCCTGACAGGTGATTCCGGAGTGTTCGCCAAGCGGTTCTGGCATAGGCGGCAGGTGATTTTGCCATGTCCAGAATGTGGTTCCAGCGAGTCGAACATGTGGTTCCGGCGTGTCCGGCAGGTGTTTCCGGTCTGTCCAGCAGGTGGTTCTGGGGTGTCCGGCATGAGGTTCTGGCACGTCTGAGAGGTGGTTCCGGCCGGCCCGACATGCGTTTCCGGAGTGTCCGCCACGTGGTTCAGGCACGTCTGAGAGGTGGTTCCAGCATGCCCGGCAGGTTTTCCCGGAGAGTCCTCCAAGTGGTTCTGGCGTAGCCCGCAGGTGATTTTGGTGTGTCCGGCAGGTTGTTCCGTTCTGTCCGATAGGTTGTTCCGGCATGTCCAGCACGTGCTTCTGGCACTTCTGAGAGGTGGTTCTGGCATGCCGGGCAGGTTATTCCGGAGTGTCCGGTAAGTGGTTCTGGTGTAGCCGGCAGTTCATTTTGGCGTGTCTGGCACATGGGTCCTGCGAGTCGAGCAGGTGGTTCCGGCGTGCTCGGCAGGTGGTCCAGGCATGTCCGGCAGGTGGTTCCAGTCTGTCCAGGACGTGGTTCCAGCGTGTCCGGCACGTGGTTCTCTTACGTCTGAGAGGTGGTTCCTGCATGCCTGGCAGGTTATTGCGGATTGTCTGCCAGGTGGTTCTCTCATAGCCAGCTGTTGATTTTGGCCTGTCAGGCAGGTGGTTCTGGTGAGTCCAGCAGGTGGCTCCGGCGTGCTCGGCAGGTGGTTCTGGCATGTCTGGCAGGTGGTTCCGGCGAGTTGAGCAGCTGGTTCCAGCCTGTCCGTCAGGTTAGGGTTAGGGATAGGGTTAGGGTTACGGTTAGGGTTAGGGTTTAGGGTTTGGGGTTAGGGGTTAGGGTTAGGGGTAGGGTTAGGGTTAGGGTTACGGTTGGGTTAGGGTTTAGGGTTAGGGTTAGGGTTAGGGGTTAGGGTTAGGGTTAGGGTTTGGGGATAGGGTAAGGGTTAGGGTTAGGGTTAGGGCCCGGCAGGTGGTTCCGGCGAGGCGAGCAGGTGGCTCCGGCGCGCTCGGCAGGTGCTTCCGCTGGGCCCGGCAGGTGGTTCCGGCGAGGCGAGCAGGTGGCTCCGGCGTGCTTGGCACGTGCTTCCGCTGGGCCCGGCAGGTGGTTCCGGCGAGGCGAGCAGGTGGCTCCGGCGCGCCGGGCAGGTGGTTCCGGCGAGGCGAGCAGGTGGCTCCGGCGCGCTCGGCAGGTGCTTCCGCTGCGCCCGGCAGGTGGTTCCGGCGAGGCGAGCAGGTTGTTCCTGCGTGCTCGGCAGGTGGTTCAGTTGGGTCTGGCAGGTGGTTTCGGTCTGTTCGGGGTGCGGTTCCAGCATCTCACGCACATGGTTCTGGCACGTCTGAGAGGTGGTTCCGGCTGGCCCAACAGGTGTTTCTGGAATCTCCGCCAAGTGGTTCTGGCGTAGCTGGCAGGTGATGTTGGCGTGACTGGCAGGTGGTTCCAGCCAGCCCGGCAGGTGTTTCCGGAGTGTTCACCAACTGGCTGTGGCGTAGCCGGCAGGTGATTTTGGCATGTCCGACAGGTGGTTCTGGCGAGTCGAGCAGGTGCTTCCGGCATGCTCGGCAGGTGCTTCCGGTGTCATTGGCATGTGGTTCTGGCAGGTCTGAGAGGTGGTTCCGGCATGCCTGACAGGTGATTCCGGAGTGTTCGCCAAGCGGTTCTGGCATAGGCGGCAGGTGATTTTGCCATGTCCAGAATGTGGTTCCAGCGAGTCGAACATGTGGTTCCGGCGTGTCCGGCAGGTGTTTCCGGTCTGTCCAGCAGGTGGTTCTGGGGTGTCCGGCATGAGGTTCTGGCACGTCTGAGAGGTGGTTCCGGCCGGCCCGACATGCGTTTCCGGAGTGTCCGCCACGTGGTTCAGGCACGTCTGAGAGGTGGTTCCAGCATGCCCGGCAGGTTTTCCCGGAGAGTCCTCCAAGTGGTTCTGGCGTAGCCCGCAGGTGATTTTGGTGTGTCCGGCAGGTTGTTCCGTTCTGTCCGATAGGTTGTTCCGGCATGTCCAGCACGTGCTTCTGGCACTTCTGAGAGGTGGTTCTGGCATGCCGGGCAGGTTATTCCGGAGTGTCCGGTAAGTGGTTCTGGTGTAGCCGGCAGTTCATTTTGGCGTGTCTGGCACATGGGTCCTGCGAGTCGAGCAGGTGGTTCCGGCGTGCTCGGCAGGTGGTCCAGGCATGTCCGGCAGGTGGTTCCAGTCTGTCCAGGACGTGGTTCCAGCGTGTCCGGCACGTGGTTCTCTTACGTCTGAGAGGTGGTTCCTGCATGCCTGGCAGGTTATTGCGGATTGTCTGCCAGGTGGTTCTCTCATAGCCAGCTGTTGATTTTGGCCTGTCAGGCAGGTGGTTCTGGTGAGTCCAGCAGGTGGCTCCGGCGTGCTCGGCAGGTGGTTCTGGCATGTCTGGCAGGTGGTTCCGGCGAGTTGAGCAGCTGGTTCCAGCCTGTCCGTCAGGTTAGGGTTAGGGATAGGGTTAGGGTTACGGTTAGGGTTAGGGTTTAGGGTTTGGGGTTAGGGGTTAGGGTTAGGGGTAGGGTTAGGGTTAGGGTTACGGTTGGGTTAGGGTTTAGGGTTAGGCTTAGGGTTAGGGGTTAGGGTTAGGGTTAGGGTTTGGGGATAGGGTAAGGGTTAGGGTTAGGGTTAGGGCCCGGCAGGTGGTTCCGGCGAGGCGAGCAGGTGGCTCCGGCGCGCTTGGCAGGTGCTTCCGCTGGGCCCGGCAGGTGGTTCCGGCGAGGCGAGCAGGTGGCTCCGGCGTGCTTGGCACGTGCTTCCGCTGGGCCCGGCAGGTGGTTCCGGCGAGGCGAGCAGGTGGCTCCGGCGCGCCGGGCAGGTGGTTCCGGCGAGGCGAGCAGGTGGCTCCGGCGCGCTCGGCAGGTGCTTCCGCTGGGCCTGGCTGGTGTTTCCGGCGAGGCGAGCAGGTGGCTCCGGCGCGCTCGGCAGGTGCTTCCGCTGCGCCCGGCAGGTGGTTCCGGCGAGGCGAGCAGGTTGTTCCTGCGTGCTCGGCAGGTGGTTCAGTTGGGTCTGGCAGGTGGTTTCGGTCTGTTCGGGGTGCGGTTCCAGCATCTCAGGCACATGGTTCTGGCACGTCTGAGAGGTGGTTCCGGCTGGCCCAACAGGTGTTTCTGGAGTCTCCGCCAAGTGGTTCTGGCGTAGCTGGCAGGTGATGTTGGCGTGACTGGCAGGTGGTTCCAGCCAGCCCGGCAGGTGTTTCCGGAGTGTTCACCAACTGGCTGTGGCGTAGCCGGCAGGTGATTTTGGCGTGTCCGACAGGTGGTTCTGGCGAGTCGAGCAGGTGCTTCCGGCATGCTCGGCAGGTGCTTCCGGTGTCATTGGCATGTGGTTCTGGCAGGTCTGAGAGGTGGTTCCGGCATGCCTGACAGGTGATTCCGGAGTGTTCGCCAAGCGGTTCTGGCATAGGCGGCAGGTGATTTTGCCATGTCCAGAATGTGGTTCCAGCGAGTCGAACATGTGGTTCCGGCGTGTCCGGCAGGTGTTTCCGGTCTGTCCAGCAGGTGGTTCTGGGGTGTCCGGCATGAGGTTCTGGCACGTCTGAGAGGTGGTTCCGGCCGGCCCGACATGCGTTTCCGGAGTGTCCGCCACGTGGTTCAGGCACGTCTGAGAGGTGGTTCCAGCATGCCCGGCAGGTTTTCCCGGAGAGTCCTCCAAGTGGTTCTGGCGTAGCCCGCAGGTGATTTTGGTGTGTCCGGCAGGTTGTTCCGTTCTGTCCGATAGGTTGTTCCGGCATGTCCAGCACGTGCTTCTGGCACTTCTGAGAGGTGGTTCTGGCATGCCGGGCAGGTTATTCCGGAGTGTCCGGTAAGTGGTTCTGGTGTAGCCGGCAGTTCATTTTGGCGTGTCTGGCACATGGGTCCTGCGAGTCGAGCAGGTGGTTCCGGCGTGCTCAGCAGGTGGTCCAGGCATGTCCGGCAGGTGGTTCCAGTCTGTCCAGGACGTGGTTCCAGCGTGTCCGGCACGTGGTTCTCTTACGTCTGAGAGGTGGTTCCTGCATGCCTGGCAGGGTATTGCGGATTGTCTGCCAGGTGGTTCTCTCATAGCCAGCTGTTGATTTTGGCCTGTCAGGCAGGTGGTTGTGGTGAGTCCAGCAGGTGGCTCCGGCGTGCTCGGCAGGTGGTTCTGGCATGTCTGGCAGGTGGTTCCGGCGAGTTGAGCAGCTGGTTCCAGCCTGTCCGTCAGGTTAGGGTTAGGGATAGGGTTAGGGTTACGGTTAGGGTTAGGGTTTAGGGTTTGGGGTTAGGGGTTAGGGTTAGGGGTAGGGTTAGGGTTAGGGTTACGGTTGGGTTAGGGTTTAGGGTTAGGCTTAGGGTTAGGGGTTAGGGTTAGGGTTAGGGTTTGGGGATAGGGTAAGGGTTAGGGTTAGGGTTAGGGCCCGGCAGGTGGTTCCGGCGAGGCGAGCAGGTGGCTCCGGCGCGCTTGGCAGGTGCTTCCGCTGGGCCCGGCAGGTGGTTCAGGCGAGGCGAGCAGGTGGCTCCGGCGTGCTTGGCACGTGCTTCCGCTGGGCCCGGCAGGTGGTTCCGGCGAGGCGAGCAGGTGGCTCCGGCGCGCTCCGCAGGTGCTTCCGCTGCGCCCGGCAGGTGGTTCCGGCGAGGCGAGCAGGTTGTTCCTGCGTGCTCGGCAGGTGGTTCAGTTGGGTCTGGCAGGTGGTTTCGGTCTGTTCGGGGTGTGGTTCCAGCATCTCAGGCACATGGTTCTGGCACGTCTGAGAGGTGGTTCCGGCTGGCCCAACAGGTGTTTCTGGAGTCTCCGCCAAGTGGTTCTGGCGTAGCTGGCAGGTGATGTTGGCGTGACTGGCAGGTGGTTCCAGCCAGCCCGGCAGGTGTTTCCGGAGTGTTCACCAACTGGCTGTGGCGTAGCCGGCAGGTGATTTTGGCGTGTCCGACAGGTGGTTCTGGCGAGTCGAGCAGGTGCTTCCGGCATGCTCGGCAGGTGCTTCCGGTGTCATTGGCATGTGGTTCTGGCAGGTCTGAGAGGTGGTTCCGGCATGCCTGACAGGTGATTCCGGAGTGTTCGCCAAGCGGTTCTGGCATAGGCGGCAGGTGATTTTGCCATGTCCAGAATGTGGTTCCAGCGAGTCGAACATGTGGTTCCGGCGTGTCCGGCAGGTGTTTCCGGTCTGTCCAGCAGGTGGTTCTGGGGTGTCCGGCATGAGGTTCTGGCACGTCTGAGAGGTGGTTCCGGCCGGCCCGACATGCGTTTCCGGAGTGTCCGCCACGTGGTTCAGGCACGTCTGAGAGGTGGTTCCAGCATGCCCGGCAGGTTTTCCCGGAGAGTCCTCCAAGTGGTTCTGGCGTAGCCCGCAGGTGATTTTGGTGTGTCCGGCAGGTTGTTCCGTTCTGTCCGATAGGTTGTTCCGGCATGTCCAGCACGTGCTTCTGGCACTTCTGAGAGGTGGTTCTGGCATGCCGGGCAGGTTATTCCGGAGTGTCCGGTAAGTGGTTCTGGTGTAGCCGGCAGTTCATTTTGGCGTGTCTGGCACATGGGTCCTGCGAGTCGAGCAGGTGGTTCCGGCGTGCTCAGCAGGTGGTCCAGGCATGTCCGGCAGGTGGTTCCAGTCTGTCCAGGACGTGGTTCCAGCGTGTCCGGCACGTGGTTCTCTTACGTCTGAGAGGTGGTTCCTGCATGCCTGGCAGGGTATTGCGGATTGTCTGCCAGGTGGTTCTCTCATAGCCAGCTGTTGATTTTGGCCTGTCAGGCAGGTGGTTCTGGTGAGTCCAGCAGGTGGCTCCGGCGTGCTCGGCAGGTGGTTCTGGCATGTCTGGCAGGTGGTTCCGGCGAGTTGAGCAGCTGGTTCCAGCCTGTCCGTCAGGTTAGGGTTAGGGATAGGGTTAGGGTTACGGTTAGGGTTAGGGTTTAGGGTTTGGGGTTAGGGGTTAGGGTTAGGGGTAGGGTTAGGGTTAGGGTTACGGTTGGGTTAGGGTTTAGGGTTAGGCTTAGGGTTAGGGGTTAGGGTTAGGGTTAGGGTTTGGGGATAGGGTAAGGGTTAGGGTTAGGGTTAGGGCCCGGCAGGTGGTTCCGGCGAGGCGAGCAGGTGGCTCCGGCGCGCTTGGCAGGTGCTTCCGCTGGGCCCGGCAGGTGGTTCCGGCGAGGCGAGCAGGTGGCTCCGGCGTGCTTGGCACGTGCTTCCGCTGGGCCCGGCAGGTGGTTCCGGCGAGGCGAGCAGGTGGCTCCGGCGCGCCGGGCAGGTGGTTCCGGCGAGGCGAGCAGGTGGCTCCGGCGCGCTCGGCAGGTGCTTCCGCTGGGCCTGGCTGGTGTTTCCGGCGAGGCGAGCAGGTGGCTCCGGCGCGCTCGGCAGGTGCTTCCGCTGCGCCCGGCAGGTGGTTCCGGCGAGGCGAGCAGGTTGTTCCTGCGTGCTCGGCAGGTGGTTCAGTTGGGTCTGGCAGGTGGTTTCGGTCTGTTCGGGGTGCGGTTCCAGCATCTCAGGCACATGGTTCTGGCACGTCTGAGAGGTGGTTCCGGCTGGCCCAACAGGTGTTTCTGGAGTCTCCGCCAAGTGGTTCTGGCGTAGCTGGCAGGTGATGTTGGCGTGACTGGCAGGTGGTTCCAGCCAGCCCGGCAGGTGTTTCCGGAGTGTTCACCAACTGGCTGTGGCGTAGCCGGCAGGTGATTTTGGCGTGTCCGACAGGTGGTTCTGGCGAGTCGAGCAGGTGCTTCCGGCATGCTCGGCAGGTGCTTCCGGTGTCATTGGCATGTGGTTCTGGCAGGTCTGAGAGGTGGTTCCGGCATGCCTGACAGGTGATTCCGGAGTGTTCGCCAAGCGGTTCTGGCATAGGCGGCAGGTGATTTTGCCATGTCCAGAATGTGGTTCCAGCGAGTCGAACATGTGGTTCCGGCGTGTCCGGCAGGTGTTTCCGGTCTGTCCAGCAGGTGGTTCTGGGGTGTCCGGCATGAGGTTCTGGCACGTCTGAGAGGTGGTTCCGGCCGGCCCGACATGCGTTTCCGGAGTGTCCGCCACGTGGTTCAGGCACGTCTGAGAGGTGGTTCCAGCATGCCCGGCAGGTTTTCCCGGAGAGTCCTCCAAGTGGTTCTGGCGTAGCCCGCAGGTGATTTTGGTGTGTCCGGCAGGTTGTTCCGTTCTGTCCGATAGGTTGTTCCGGCATGTCCAGCACGTGCTTCTGGCACTTCTGAGAGGTGGTTCTGGCATGCCGGGCAGGTTATTCCGGAGTGTCCGGTAAGTGGTTCTGGTGTAGCCGGCAGTTCATTTTGGCGTGTCTGGCACATGGGTCCTGCGAGTCGAGCAGGTGGTTCCGGCGTGCTCGGCAGGTGGTCCAGGCATGTCCGGCAGGTGGTTCCAGTCTGTCCAGGACGTGGTTCCAGCGTGTCCGGCACGTGGTTCTCTTACGTCTGAGAGGTGGTTCCTGCATGCCTGGCAGGTTATTGCGGATTGTCTGCCAGGTGGTTCTCTCATAGCCAGCTGTTGATTTTGGCCTGTCAGGCAGGTGGTTCTGGTGAGTCCAGCAGGTGGCTCCGGCGTGCTCGGCAGGTGGTTCTGGCATGTCTGGCAGGTGGTTCCGGCGAGTTGAGCAGCTGGTTCCAGCCTGTCCGTCAGGTTAGGGTTAGGGATAGGGTTAGGGTTACGGTTAGGGTTAGGGTTTAGGGTTTGGGGTTAGGGGTTAGGGTTAGGGGTAGGGTTAGGGTTAGGGTTACGGTTGGGTTAGGGTTTAGGGTTAGGCTTAGGGTTAGGGGTTAGGGTTAGGGTTAGGGTTTGGGGATAGGGTTAGGGTTAGGGTTAGGGTTAGGGCCCGGCAGGTGGTTCCGGCGAGCCGAGCAGGTGGCGCCGGCGCGCCCGGCATGTGCTTCCGCTGGGCCCGGCAGGTGGTTCCGGCGAGGCGAGCAGGTGGCTCCGGCGCGCTCCGCAGGTGCTTCCGCTGCGCCCGGCAGGTGGTTCCGGCGAGGCGAGCAGGTTGTTCCTGCGTGCTCGGCAGGTGGTTCAGTTGGGTCTGGCAGGTGGTTTCGGTCTGTTCGGGGTGCGGTTCCAGCATCTCAGGCACATGGTTCTGGCACGTCTGAGAGGTGGTTCCGGCTGGCCCAACAGGTGTTTCTGGAGTCTCCGCCAAGTGGTTCTGGCGTAGCTGGCAGGTGATGTTGGCGTGACTGGCAGGTGGTTCCAGCCAGCCCGGCAGGTGTTTCCGGAGTGTTCACCAACTGGCTGTGGCGTAGCCGGCAGGTGATTTTGGCGTGTCCGACAGGTGGTTCTGGCGAGTCGAGCAGGTGCTTCCGGCATGCTCGGCAGGTGCTTCCGGTGTCATTGGCATGTGGTTCTGGCAGGTCTGAGAGGTGGTTCCGGCATGCCTGACAGGTGATTCCGGAGTGTTCGCCAAGCGGTTCTGGCATAGGCGGCAGGTGATTTTGCCATGTCCAGAATGTGGTTCCAGCGAGTCGAACATGTGGTTCCGGCGTGTCCGGCAGGTGTTTCCGGTCTGTCCAGCAGGTGGTTCTGGGGTGTCCGGCATGAGGTTCTGGCACGTCTGAGAGGTGGTTCCGGCCGGCCCGACATGCGTTTCCGGAGTGTCCGCCACGTGGTTCAGGCACGTCTGAGAGGTGGTTCCAGCATGCCCGGCAGGTTTTCCCGGAGAGTCCTCCAAGTGGTTCTGGCGTAGCCCGCAGGTGATTTTGGTGTGTCCGGCAGGTTGTTCCGTTCTGTCCGATAGGTTGTTCCGGCATGTCCAGCACGTGCTTCTGGCACTTCTGAGAGGTGGTTCTGGCATGCCGGGCAGGTTATTCCGGAGTGTCCGGTAAGTGGTTCTGGTGTAGCCGGCAGTTCATTTTGGCGTGTCTGGCACATGGGTCCTGCGAGTCGAGCAGGTGGTTCCGGCGTGCTCGGCAGGTGGTCCAGGCATGTCCGGCAGGTGGTTCCAGTCTGTCCAGGACGTGGTTCCAGCGTGTCCGGCACGTGGTTCTCTTACGTCTGAGAGGTGGTTCCTGCATGCCTGGCAGGTTATTGCGGATTGTCTGCCAGGTGGTTCTCTCATAGCCAGCTGTTGATTTTGGCCTGTCAGGCAGGTGGTTGTGGTGAGTCCAGCAGGTGGCTCCGGCGTGCTCGGCAGGTGGTTCTGGCATGTCTGGCAGGTGGTTCCGGCGAGTTGAGCAGCTGGTTCCAGCCTGTCCGTCAGGTTAGGGTTAGGGATAGGGTTAGGGTTACGGTTAGGGTTAGGGTTTAGGGTTTGGGGTTAGGGGTTAGGGTTAGGGGTAGGGTTAGGGTTAGGGTTACGGTTGGGTTAGGGTTTAGGGTTAGGCTTAGGGTTAGGGGTTAGGGTTAGGGTTAGGGTTTGGGGATAGGGTAAGGGTTAGGGTTAGGGTTAGGGCCCGGCACGTGGTTCCGGCGAGGCGAGCAGGTGGCTCCGGCGCGCTCGGCAGGTGCTTCCGCTGGGCCCGGCAGGTGGTTCCGGCGAGGCGAGCAGGTGGCTCCGGCGTGCTTGGCACGTGCTTCCGCTGGGCCCGGCAGGTGGTTCCGGCGAGGCGAGCAGGTGGCTCCGGCGCGCCGGGCAGGTGGTTCCGGCGAGGCGAGCAGGTGGCTCCGGCGCGCTCGGCAGGTGCTTCCGCTGCGCCCGGCAGGTGGTTCCGGCGAGGCGAGCAGGTTGTTCCTGCGTGCTCGGCAGGTGGTTCAGTTGGGTCTGGCAGGTGGTTTCGGTCTGTTCGGGGTGCGGTTCCAGCATCTCAGGCACATGGTTCTGGCACGTCTGAGAGGTGGTTCCGGCTGGCCCAACAGGTGTTTCTGGAGTCTCCGCCAAGTGGTTCTGGCGTAGCTGGCAGGTGATGTTGGCGTGACTGGCAGGTGGTTCCAGCCAGCCCGGCAGGTGTTTCCGGAGTGTTCACCAACTGGCTGTGGCGTAGCCGGCAGGTGATTTTGGCGTGTCCGACAGGTGGTTCTGGCGAGTCGAGCAGGTGCTTCCGGCATGCTCGGCAGGTGCTTCCGGTGTCATTGGCATGTGGTTCTGGCAGGTCTGAGAGGTGGTTCCGGCATGCCTGACAGGTGATTCCGGAGTGTTCGCCAAGCGGTTCTGGCATAGGCGGCAGGTGATTTTGCCATGTCCAGAATGTGGTTCCAGCGAGTCGAACATGTGGTTCCGGCGTGTCCGGCAGGTGTTTCCGGTCTGTCCAGCAGGTGGTTCTGGGGTGTCCGGCATGAGGTTCTGGCACGTCTGAGAGGTGGTTCCGGCCGGCCCGACATGCGTTTCCGGAGTGTCCGCCACGTGGTTCAGGCACGTCTGAGAGGTGGTTCCAGCATGCCCGGCAGGTTTTCCCGGAGAGTCCTCCAAGTGGTTCTGGCGTAGCCCGCAGGTGATTTTGGTGTGTCCGGCAGGTTGTTCCGTTCTGTCCGATAGGTTGTTCCGGCATGTCCAGCACGTGCTTCTGGCACTTCTGAGAGGTGGTTCTGGCATGCCGGGCAGGTTATTCCGGAGTGTCCGGTAAGTGGTTCTGGTGTAGCCGGCAGTTCATTTTGGCATGTCTGGCACATGGTTCCTGCGAGTCGAGCAGGTGGTTCCGGCGTGCTCGGCAGGTGGTCCAGGCATGTCCGGCAGGTGGTTCCAGTCTGTCCAGGACGTGGTTCCAGCGTGTCCGGCACGTGGTTCTCTTACGTCTGAGAGGTGGTTCCTGCATGCCTGGCAGGTTATTGCGGATTGTCTGCCAGGTGGTTCTCTCATAGCCAGCTGTTGATTTTGGCCTGTCAGGCAGGTGGTTCTGGTGAGTCCAGCAGGTGGCTCCGGCGTGCTCGGCAGGTGGTTCTGGCATGTCTGGCAGGTGGTTCCGGCGAGTTGAGCAGCTGGTTCCAGCCTGTCCGTCAGGTTAGGGTTAGGGATAGGGTTAGGGTTACGGTTAGGGTTAGGGTTTAGGGTTTGGGGTTAGGAGTTAGGGTTAGGGGTAGGGTTAGGGTTAGGTTTACGGTTGGGTTAGGGTTTAGGGTTAGGCTTAGGGTTAGGGGTTAGGGTTAGGGTTAGGGTTTGGGGATAGGGTAAGGGTTAGGGTTAGGGTTAGGGCCCGGCACGTGGTTCCGGCGAGGCGAGCAGGTGGCTCCGGCGCGCTCGGCAGGTGCTTCCGCTGGGCCCAGCAGGTGGTTCCGGCGAGGCGAGCAGGTGGCTCCGGCGTGCTTGGCACGTGCTTCCGCTGGGCCCGGCAGGTGGTTCCGGCGAGGCGAGCAGGTGGCTCCGGCGCGCCGGGCAGCTGGTTCCGGCGAGGCGAGCAGGTGGCTCCGGCGCGCTCGGCAGGTGCTTCCGCTGCGCCCGGCAGGTGGTTCCGGCGAGGCGAGCAGGTTGTTCCTGCGTGCTCGGCAGGTGGTTCAGTTGGGTCTGGCAGGTGGTTTCGGTCTGTTCGGGGTGCGGTTCCAGCATCTCAGGCACATGGTTCTGGCACGTCTGAGAGGTGGTTCCGGCTGGCCCAACAGGTGTTTCTGGAGTCTCCGCCAAGTGGTTCTGGCGTAGCTGGCAGGTGATGTTGGCGTGACTGGCAGGTGGTTCCAGCCAGCCCGGCAGGTGTTTCCGGAGTGTTCACCAACTGGCTGTGGCGTAGCCGGCAGGTGATTTTGGCGTGTCCGACAGGTGGTTCTGGCGAGTCGAGCAGGTGCTTCCGGCATGCTCGGCAGGTGCTTCCGGTGTCATTGGCATGTGGTTCTGGCAGGTCTGAGAGGTGGTTCCGGCATGCCTGACAGGTGATTCCGGAGTGTTCGCCAAGCGGTTCTGGCATAGGCGGCAGGTGATTTTGCCATGTCCAGAATGTGGTTCCAGCGAGTCGAACATGTGGTTCCGGCGTGTCCGGCAGGTGTTTCCGGTCTGTCCAGCAGGTGGTTCTGGGGTGTCCGGCATGAGGTTCTGGCACGTCTGAGAGGTGGTTCCGGCCGGCCCGACATGCGTTTCCGGAGTGTCCGCCACGTGGTTCAGGCACGTCTGAGAGGTGGTTCCAGCATGCCCGGCAGGTTTTCCCGGAGAGTCCTCCAAGTGGTTCTGGCGTAGCCCGCAGGTGATTTTGGTGTGTCCGGCAGGTTGTTCCGTTCTGTCCGATAGGTTGTTCCGGCATGTCCAGCACGTGCTTCTGGCACTTCTGAGAGGTGGTTCTGGCATGCCGGGCAGGTTATTCCGGAGTGTCCGGTAAGTGGTTCTGGTGTAGCCGGCAGTTCATTTTGGCGTGTCTGGCACATGGGTCCTGCGAGTCGAGCAGGTGGTTCCGGCGTGCTCGGCAGGTGGTCCAGGCATGTCCGGCAGGTGGTTCCAGTCTGTCCAGGACGTGGTTCCAGCGTGTCCGGCACGTGGTTCTCTTACGTCTGAGAGGTGGTTCCTGCATGCCTGGCAGGTTATTGCGGATTGTCTGCCAGGTGGTTCTCTCATAGCCAGCTGTTGATTTTGGCCTGTCAGGCAGGTGGTTCTGGTGAGTCCAGCAGGTGGCTCCGGCGTGCTCGGCAGGTGGTTCTGGCATGTCTGGCAGGTGGTTCCGGCGAGTTGAGCAGCTGGTTCCAGCCTGTCCGTCAGGTTAGGGTTAGGGATAGGGTTAGGGTTACGGTTAGGGTTAGGGTTTAGGGTTTGGGGTTAGGGGTTAGGGTTAGGGGTAGGGTTAGGGTTAGGGTTACGGTTGGGTTAGGGTTTAGGGTTAGGGTTAGGGTTAGGGGTTAGGGTTAGGGTTAGGGTTTGGGGATAGGGTAAGGGTTAGGGTTAGGGTTAGGGCCCGGCAGGTGGTTCCGGCGAGGCGAGCAGGTGGCTCCGGCGCGCTCGGCAGGTGCTTCCGCTGGGCCCGGCAGGTGGTTCCGGCGAGGCGAGCAGGTGGCTCCGGCGTGCTTGGCACGTGCTTCCGCTGGGCCCGGCAGGTGGTTCCGGCGAGGCGAGCAGGTGGCTCCGGCGCGCCGGGCAGGTGGTTCCGGCGAGGCGAGCAGGTGGCTCCGGCGCGCTCGGCAGGTGCTTCCGCTGCGCCCGGCAGGTGGTTCCGGCGAGGCGAGCAGGTTGTTCCTGCGTGCTCGGCAGGTGGTTCAGTTGGGTCTGGCAGGTGGTTTCGGTCTGTTCGGGGTGCGGTTCCAGCATCTCACGCACATGGTTCTGGCACGTCTGAGAGGTGGTTCCGGCTGGCCCAACAGGTGTTTCTGGAATCTCCGCCAAGTGGTTCTGGCGTAGCTGGCAGGTGATGTTGGCGTGACTGGCAGGTGGTTCCAGCCAGCCCGGCAGGTGTTTCCGGAGTGTTCACCAACTGGCTGTGGCGTAGCCGGCAGGTGATTTTGGCATGTCCGACAGGTGGTTCTGGCGAGTCGAGCAGGTGCTTCCGGCATGCTCGGCAGGTGCTTCCGGTGTCATTGGCATGTGGTTCTGGCAGGTCTGAGAGGTGGTTCCGGCATGCCTGACAGGTGATTCCGGAGTGTTCGCCAAGCGGTTCTGGCATAGGCGGCAGGTGATTTTGCCATGTCCAGAATGTGGTTCCAGCGAGTCGAACATGTGGTTCCAGCGTGTCCGGCAGGTGTTTCCGGTCTGTCCAGCAGGTGGTTCTGGGGTGTCCGGCATGAGGTTCTGGCACGTCTGAGAGGTGGTTCCGGCCGGCCCGACATGCGTTTCCGGAGTGTCCGCCACGTGGTTCAGGCACGTCTGAGAGGTGGTTCCAGCATGCCCGGCAGGTTTTCCCGGAGAGTCCTCCAAGTGGTTCTGGCGTAGCCCGCAGGTGATTTTGGTGTGTCCGGCAGGTTGTTCCGTTCTGTCCGATAGGTTGTTCCGGCATGTCCAGCACGTGCTTCTGGCACTTCTGAGAGGTGGTTCTGGCATGCCGGGCAGGTTATTCCGGAGTGTCCGGTAAGTGGTTCTGGTGTAGCCGGCAGTTCATTTTGGCGTGTCTGGCACATGGGTCCTGCGAGTCGAGCAGGTGGTTCCGGCGTGCTCGGCAGGTGGTCCAGGCATGTCCGGCAGGTGGTTCCAGTCTGTCCAGGACGTGGTTCCAGCGTGTCCGGCACGTGGTTCTCTTACGTCTGAGAGGTGGTTCCTGCATGCCTGGCAGGTTATTGCGGATTGTCTGCCAGGTGGTTCTCTCATAGCCAGCTGTTGATTTTGGCCTGTCAGGCAGGTGGTTCTGGTGAGTCCAGCAGGTGGCTCCGGCGTGCTCGGCAGGTGGTTCTGGCATGTCTGGCAGGTGGTTCCGGCGAGTTGAGCAGCTGGTTCCAGCCTGTCCGTCAGGTTAGGGTTAGGGATAGGGTTAGGGTTACGGTTAGGGTTAGGGTTTAGGGTTTGGGGTTAGGGGTTAGGGTTAGGGGTAGGGTTAGGGTTAGGGTTACGGTTGGGTTAGGGTTTAGGGTTAGGCTTAGGGTTAGGGGTTAGGGTTAGGGTTAGGGTTTGGGGATAGGGTTAGGGTTAGGGTTAGGGTTAGGGCCCGGCAGGTGGTTCCGGCGAGCCGAGCAGGTGGCTCCGGCGCGCCCGGCAGGTGCTTCCGCTGGGCCCGGCAGGTGGTTCCGGCGAGGCGAGCAGGTGGCTCCGGCGCGCTCCGCAGGTGCTTCCGCTGCGCCCGGCAGGTGGTTCCGGCGAGGCGAGCAGGTTGTTCCTGCGTGCTCGGCAGGTGGTTCAGTTGGGTCTGGCAGGTGGTTTCGGTCTGTTCGGGGTGCGGTTCCAGCATCTCAGGCACATGGTTCTGGCACGTCTGAGAGGTGGTTCCGGCTGGCCCAACAGGTGTTTCTGGAGTCTCCGCCAAGTGGTTCTGGCGTAGCTGGCAGGTGATGTTGGCGTGACTGGCAGGTGGTTCCAGCCAGCCCGGCAGGTGTTTCCGGAGTGTTCACCAACTGGCTGTGGCGTAGCCGGCAGGTGATTTTGGCGTGTCCGACAGGTGGTTCTGGCGAGTCGAGCAGGTGCTTCCGGCATGCTCGGCAGGTGCTTCCGGTGTCATTGGCATGTGGTTCTGGCAGGTCTGAGAGGTGGTTCCGGCATGCCTGACAGGTGATTCCGGAGTGTTCGCCAAGCGGTTCTGGCATAGGCGGCAGGTGATTTTGCCATGTCCAGAATGTGGTTCCAGCGAGTCGAACATGTGGTTCCGGCGTGTCCGGCAGGTGTTTCCGGTCTGTCCAGCAGGTGGTTCTGGGGTGTCCGGCATGAGGTTCTGGCACGTCTGAGAGGTGGTTCCGGCCGGCCCGACATGCGTTTCCGGAGTGTCCGCCACGTGGTTCAGGCACGTCTGAGAGGTGGTTCCAGCATGCCCGGCAGGTTTTCCCGGAGAGTCCTCCAAGTGGTTCTGGCGTAGCCCGCAGGTGATTTTGGTGTGTCCGGCAGGTTGTTCCGTTCTGTCCGATAGGTTGTTCCGGCATGTCCAGCACGTGCTTCTGGCACTTCTGAGAGGTGGTTCTGGCATGCCGGGCAGGTTATTCCGGAGTGTCCGGTAAGTGGTTCTGGTGTAGCCGGCAGTTCATTTTGGCGTGTCTGGCACATGGGTCCTGCGAGTCGAGCAGGTGGTTCCGGCGTGCTCAGCAGGTGGTCCAGGCATGTCCGGCAGGTGGTTCCAGTCTGTCCAGGACGTGGTTCCAGCGTGTCCGGCACGTGGTTCTCTTACGTCTGAGAGGTGGTTCCTGCATGCCTGGCAGGTTATTGCGGATTGTCTGCCAGGTGGTTCTCTCATAGCCAGCTGTTGATTTTGGCCTGTCAGGCAGGTGGTTCTGGTGAGTCCAGCAGGTGGCTCCGGCGTGCTCGGCAGGTGGTTCTGGCATGTCTGGCAGGTGGTTCCGGCGAGTTGAGCAGCTGGTTCCAGCCTGTCCGTCAGGTTAGGGTTAGGGATAGGGTTAGGGTTACGGTTAGGGTTAGGGTTTAGGGTTTGGGGTTAGGGGTTAGGGTTAGGGGTAGGGTTAGGGTTAGGGTTACGGTTGGGTTAGGGTTTAGGGTTAGGCTTAGGGTTAGGGGTTAGGGTTAGGGTTAGGGTTTGGGGATAGGGTAAGGGTTAGGGTTAGGGTTAGGGCCCGGCACGTGGTTCCGGCGAGGCGAGCAGGTGGCTCCGGCGCGCTCGGCAGGTGCTTCCGCTGGGCCCGGCAGGTGGTTCCGGCGAGGCGAGCAGGTGGCTCCGGCGTGCTTGGCACGTGCTTCCGCTGGGCCCGGCAGGTGGTTCCGGCGAGGCGAGCAGGTGGCTCCGGCGCGCCGGGCAGGTGGTTCCGGCGAGGCGAGCAGGTGGCTCCGGCGCGCTCGGCAGGTGCTTCCGCTGGGCCTGGCTGGTGTTTCCGGCGAGGCGAGCAGGTGGCTCCGGCGCGCTCGGCAGGTGCTTCCGCTGCGCCCGGCAGGTGGTTCCGGCGAGGCGAGCAGGTTGTTCCTGCGTGCTCGGCAGGTGGTTCAGTTGGGTCTGGCAGGTGGTTTCGGTCTGTTCGGGGTGCGGTTCCAGCATCTCAGGCACATGGTTCTGGCACGTCTGAGAGGTGGTTCCGGCTGGCCCAACAGGTGTTTCTGGAGTCTCCGCCAAGTGGTTCTGGCGTAGCTGGCAGGTGATGTTGGCGTGACTGGCAGGTGGTTCCAGCCAGCCCGGCAGGTGTTTCCGGAGTGTTCACCAACTGGCTGTGGCGTAGCCGGCAGGTGATTTTGGCGTGTCCGACAGGTGGTTCTGGCGAGTCGAGCAGGTGCTTCCGGCATGCTCGGCAGGTGCTTCCGGTGTCATTGGCATGTGGTTCTGGCAGGTCTGAGAGGTGGTTCCGGCATGCCTGACAGGTGATTCCGGAGTGTTCGCCAAGCGGTTCTGGCATAGGCGGCAGGTGATTTTGCCATGTCCAGAATGTGGTTCCAGCGAGTCGAACATGTGGTTCCGGCGTGTCCGGCAGGTGTTTCCGGTCTGTCCAGCAGGTGGTTCTGGGGTGTCCGGCATGAGGTTCTGGCACGTCTGAGAGGTGGTTCCGGCCGGCCCGACATGCGTTTCCGGAGTGTCCGCCACGTGGTTCAGGCACGTCTGAGAGGTGGTTCCAGCATGCCCGGCAGGTTTTCCCGGAGAGTCCTCCAAGTGGTTCTGGCGTAGCCCGCAGGTGATTTTGGTGTGTCCGGCAGGTTGTTCCGTTCTGTCCGATAGGTTGTTCCGGCATGTCCAGCACGTGCTTCTGGCACTTCTGAGAGGTGGTTCTGGCATGCCGGGCAGGTTATTCCGGAGTGTCCGGTAAGTGGTTCTGGTGTAGCCGGCAGTTCATTTTGGCGTGTCTGGCACATGGGTCCTGCGAGTCGAGCAGGTGGTTCCGGCGTGCTCAGCAGGTGGTCCAGGCATGTCCGGCAGGTGGTTCCAGTCTGTCCAGGACGTGGTTCCAGCGTGTCCGGCACGTGGTTCTCTTACGTCTGAGAGGTGGTTCCTGCATGCCTGGCAGGGTATTGCGGATTGTCTGCCAGGTGGTTCTCTCATAGCCAGCTGTTGATTTTGGCCTGTCAGGCAGGTGGTTCTGGTGAGTCCAGCAGGTGGCTCCGGCGTGCTCGGCAGGTGGTTCTGGCATGTCTGGCAGGTGGTTCCGGCGAGTTGAGCAGCTGGTTCCAGCCTGTCCGTCAGGTTAGGGTTAGGGATAGGGTTAGGGTTACGGTTAGGGTTAGGGTTTAGGGTTTGGGGTTAGGGGTTAGGGTTAGGGGTAGGGTTAGGGTTAGGGTTACGGTTGGGTTAGGGTTTAGGGTTAGGCTTAGGGTTAGGGGTTAGGGTTAGGGTTAGGGTTTGGGGATAGGGTAAGGGTTAGGGTTAGGGTTAGGGCCCGGCAGGTGGTTCCGGCGAGGCGAGCAGGTGGCTCCGGCGCGCTTGGCAGGTGCTTCCGCTGGGCCCGGCAGGTGGTTCCGGCGAGGCGAGCAGGTGGCTCCGGCGTGCTTGGCACGTGCTTCCGCTGGGCCCGGCTGGTGGTTCCGGCGAGGCGAGCAGGTGGCTCCGGCGCGCCGGGCAGCTGGTTCCGGCGAGGCGAGCAGGTGGCTCCGGCGCGCTCGGCAGGTGCTTCCGCTGGGCCTGGCTGGTGTTTCCGGCGAGGCGAGCAGGTGGCTCCGGCGCGCTCGGCAGGTGCTTCCGCTGCGCCCGGCAGGTGGTTCCGGCGAGGCGAGCAGGTTGTTCCTGCGTGCTCGGCAGGTGGTTCAGTTGGGTCTGGCAGGTGGTTTCGGTCTGTTCGGGGTGCGGTTCCAGCATCTCAGGCACATGGTTCTGGCACGTCTGAGAGGTGGTTCCGGCTGGCCCAACAGGTGTTTCTGGAGTCTCCGCCAAGTGGTTCTGGCGTAGCTGGCAGGTGATGTTGGCGTGACTGGCAGGTGGTTCCAGCCAGCCCGGCAGGTGTTTCCGGAGTGTTCACCAACTGGCTGTGGCGTAGCCGGCAGGTGATTTTGGCGTGTCCGACAGGTGGTTCTGGCGAGTCGAGCAGGTGCTTCCGGCATGCTCGGCAGGTGCTTCCGGTGTCATTGGCATGTGGTTCTGGCAGGTCTGAGAGGTGGTTCCGGCATGCCTGACAGGTGATTCCGGAGTGTTCGCCAAGCGGTTCTGGCATAGGCGGCAGGTGATTTTGCCATGTCCAGAATGTGGTTCCAGCGAGTCGAACATGTGGTTCCGGCGTGTCCGGCAGGTGTTTCCGGTCTGTCCAGCAGGTGGTTCTGGGGTGTCCGGCATGAGGTTCTGGCACGTCTGAGAGGTGGTTCCGGCCGGCCCGACATGCGTTTCCGGAGTGTCCGCCACGTGGTTCAGGCACGTCTGAGAGGTGGTTCCAGCATGCCCGGCAGGTTTTCCCGGAGAGTCCTCCAAGTGGTTCTGGCGTAGCCCGCAGGTGATTTTGGTGTGTCCGGCAGGTTGTTCCGTTCTGTCCGATAGGTTGTTCCGGCATGTCCAGCACGTGCTTCTGGCACTTCTGAGAGGTGGTTCTGGCATGCCGGGCAGGTTATTCCGGAGTGTCCGGTAAGTGGTTCTGGTGTAGCCGGCAGTTCATTTTGGCGTGTCTGGCACATGGGTCCTGCGAGTCGAGCAGGTGGTTCCGGCGTGCTCGGCAGGTGGTCCAGGCATGTCCGGCAGGTGGTTCCAGTCTGTCCAGGACGTGGTTCCAGCGTGTCCGGCACGTGGTTCTCTTACGTCTGAGAGGTGGTTCCTGCATGCCTGGCAGGTTATTGCGGATTGTCTGCCAGGTGGTTCTCTCATAGCCAGCTGTTGATTTTGGCCTGTCAGGCAGGTGGTTCTGGTGAGTCCAGCAGGTGGCTCCGGCGTGCTCGGCAGGTGGTTCTGGCATGTCTGGCAGGTGGTTCCGGCGAGTTGAGCAGCTGGTTCCAGCCTGTCCGTCAGGTTAGGGTTAGGGATAGGGTTAGGGTTATGGTTAGGGTTAGGGTTTAGGGTTTGGGGTTAGGGGTTAGGGTTAGGGGTAGGGTTAGGGTTAGGGTTACGGTTGGGTTAGGGTTTAGGGTTAGGCTTAGGGTTAGGGGTTAGGGTTAGGGTTAGGGTTTGGGGATAGGGTTAGGGTTAGGGTTAGGGTTAGGGCCCGGCAGGTGGTTCCGGCGAGCCGAGCAGGTGGCTCCGGCGCGCCCGGCAGGTGCTTCCGCTGCGCCCGGCAGGTGGTTCCGGCGAGGCGAGCAGGTGTCTCCGGCGCGCTCCGCAGGTGCTTCCGCTGCGCCCGGCTGGTGGTTCCGGCGAGGCGAGCAGGTGGCTCCGGCGCGCTCCGCAGGTGCTTCCGCTGCGCCCGGCAGGTGGTTCCGGCGAGGCGAGCAGGTTGTTCCTGCGTGCTCGGCAGGTGGTTCAGTTGGGTCTGGCAGGTGGTTTCGGTCTGTTCGGGGTGCGGTTCCAGCATCTCAGGCACATGGTTCTGGCACGTCTGAGAGGTGGTTCCGGCTGGCCCAACAGGTGTTTCTGGAGTCTCCGCCAAGTGGTTCTGGCGTAGCTGGCAGGTGATGTTGGCGTGACTGGCAGGTGGTTCCAGCCAGCCCGGCAGGTGTTTCCGGAGTGTTCACCAACTGGCTGTGGCGTAGCCGGCAGGTGATTTTGGCGTGTCCGACAGGTGGTTCTGGCGAGTCGAGCAGGTGCTTCCGGCATGCTCGGCAGGTGCTTCCGGTGTCATTGGCATGTGGTTCTGGCAGGTCTGAGAGGTGGTTCCGGCATGCCTGACAGGTGATTCCGGAGTGTTCGCCAAGCGGTTCTGGCATAGGCGGCAGGTGATTTTGCCATGTCCAGAATGTGGTTCCAGCGAGTCGAACATGTGGTTCCGGCGTGTCCGGCAGGTGTTTCCGGTCTGTCCAGCAGGTGGTTCTGGGGTGTCCGGCATGAGGTTCTGGCACGTCTGAGAGGTGGTTCCGGCCGGCCCGACATGCGTTTCCGGAGTGTCCGCCACGTGGTTCAGGCACGTCTGAGAGGTGGTTCCAGCATGCCCGGCAGGTTTTCCCGGAGAGTCCTCCAAGTGGTTCTGGCGTAGCCCGCAGGTGATTTTGGTGTGTCCGGCAGGTTGTTCCGTTCTGTCCGATAGGTTGTTCCGGTATGTCCAGCACGTGCTTCTGGCACTTCTGAGAGGTGGTTCTGGCATGCCGGGCAGGTTATTCCGGAGTGTCCGGTAAGTGGTTCTGGTGTAGCCGGCAGTTCATTTTGGCGTGTCTGGCACATGGGTCCTGCGAGTCGAGCAGGTGGTTCCGGCGTGCTCGGCAGGTGGTCCAGGCATGTCCGGCAGGTGGTTCCAGTCTGTCCAGGACGTGGTTCCAGCGTGTCCGGCACGTGGTTCTCTTACGTCTGAGAGGTGGTTCCTGCATGCCTGGCAGGTTATTGCGGATTGTCTGCCAGGTGGTTCTCTCATAGCCAGCTGTTGATTTTGGCCTGTCAGGCAGGTGGTTCTGGCATGTCTGGCAGGTGGTTCCGGCGAGTTGAGCAGCTGGTTCCAGCCTGTCCGTCAGGTTAGGGTTAGGGATAGGGTTAGGGTTACGGTTAGGGTTAGGGTTTAGGGTTTGGGGTTAGGGGTTAGGGTTAGGGGTAGGGTTAGGGTTAGGGTTACGGTTGGGTTAGGGTTTAGGGTTAGGCTTAGGGTTAGGGGTTAGGGTTAGGGTTAGGGTTTGGGGATAGGGTTAGGGTTAGGGTTAGGGTTAGGGCCCGGCAGGTGGTTCCGGCGAGCCGAGCAGGTGGCTCCGGCGCGCCCGGCAGGTGCTTCCGCTGCGCCCGGCAGGTGGTTCCGGCGAGGAGAGCAGGTGGCTCCGGCGCGCCGGGCAGGTGGTTCCGGCGAGGCGAGCAGGTGGCTCCCGTGCGCTCGGCAGGTGCTTCCGCTGGGCCCGGCTGGTGTTTCCGGCGAGGCGAGCAGGTGGCTCCGGCGCGCTCGGCAGGTGCTTCCGCTGCGCCCGGCAGGTGGTTCCGGCGATGCGAGCAGGTTGTTCCTGCGTGCTCGGCAGGTGGTTCAGTTGGGTCTGGCAGGTGGTTTCGGTCTGTTCGGGGTGCGGTTCCAGCATCTCAGGCACATGGTTCTGGCACGTCTGAGAGGTGGTTCCGGCTGGCCCAACAGGTGTTTCTGGAGTCTCCGCCAAGTGGTTCTGGCGTAGCTGGCAGGTGATGTTGGCGTGACTGGCAGGTGGTTCCAGCCAGCCCGGCAGGTGTTTCCGGAGTGTTCACCAACTGGCTGTGGCGTAGCCGGCAGGTGATTTTGGCGTGTCCGACAGGTGGTTCTGGCGAGTCGAGCAGGTGCTTCCGGCATGCTCGGCAGGTGCTTCCGGTGTCATTGGCATGTGGTTCTGGCAGGTCTGAGAGGTGGTTCCGGCATGCCTGACAGGTGATTCCGGAGTGTTCGCCAAGCGGTTCTGGCATAGGCGGCAGGTGATTTTGCCATGTCCAGAATGTGGTTCCAGCGAGTCGAACATGTGGTTCCGGCGTGTCCGGCAGGTGTTTCCGGTCTGTCCAGCAGGTGGTTCTGGGGTGTCCGGCATGAGGTTCTGGCACGTCTGAGAGGTGGTTCCGGCCGGCCCGACATGCGTTTCCGGAGTGTCCGCCACGTGGTTCAGGCACGTCTGAGAGGTGGTTCCAGCATGCCCGGCAGGTTTTCCCGGAGAGTCCTCCAAGTGGTTCTGGCGTAGCCCGCAGGTGATTTTGGTGTGTCCGGCAGGTTGTTCCGTTCTGTCCGATAGGTTGTTCCGGCATGTCCAGCACGTGCTTCTGGCACTTCTGAGAGGTGGTTCTGGCATGCCGGGCAGGTTATTCCGGAGTGTCCGGTAAGTGGTTCTCGTGTAGCCGGCAGTTCATTTTGGCGTGTCTGGCACATGGGTCCTGCGAGTCGAGCAGGTGGTTCCGGCGTGCTCGGCAGGTGGTCCAGGCATGTCCGGCAGGTGGTTCCAGTCTGTCCAGGACGTGGTTCCAGCGTGTCCGGCATGTGGTTCTCTTACGTCTGAGAGGTGGTTCCTGCATGCCTGGCAGGTTATTGCGGATTGTCTGCCAGGTGGTTCTCTCATAGCCAGCTGTTGATTTTGGCCTGTCAGGCAGGTGGTTCTGGTGAGACCAGCAGGTGGCTCCGGCGTGCTCGGCAGGTGGTTCTGGCATGTCTGGCAGGTGGTTCCGGCGAGTTGAGCAGCTGGTTACAGCCTGTCCGTCAGGTTAGGGTTAGGGATAGGGTTAGGGTTACGGTTAGGGTTAGGGTTTAGGGTTTGGGGTTAGGGGTTAGGGTTAGGGGTAGGGTTAGGGTTAGGGTTACGGTTGGGTTAGGGTTTAGGGTTAGGCTTAGGGTTAGGGGTTAGGGTTAGGGTTAGGGTTTGGGGATAGGGTTAGGGTTAGGGTTAGGGTTAGGGCCCGGCAGGTGGTTCCGGCGAGCCGAGCAGGTGGCTCCGGCGCGCCCGGCAGGTGCTTCCGCTGCGCCCGGCAGGTGGTTCCGGCGAGGAGAGCAGGTGGCTCCGGCGCGCCGAGCAGGTGGTTCCGGCGAGGCGAGCAGGTGGCTCCGGTGCGCTCGGCAGGTGCTTCCGCTGGGCCCGGCTGGTGTTTCCGGCGAGGCGAGCAGGTGGCTCCGGCGCGCTCGGCAGGTGCTTCCGCTGCGCCCGGCAGGTGGTTCCGGCGAGGCGAGCAGGTTGTTCCTGCGTGCTCGGCAGGTGGTTCAGTTGGGTCTGGCAGGTGGTTTCGGTCTGTTCGGGGTGCGGTTCCAGCATCTCAGGCACATGGTTCTGGCACGTCTGAGAGGTGGTTCCGGCTGGCCCAACAGGTGTTTCTGGAGTCTCCGCCAAGTGGTTCTGGCGTAGCTGGCAGGTGATGTTGGCGTGACTGGCAGGTGGTTCCAGCCAGCCCGGCAGGTGTTTCCGGAGTGTTCACCAACTGGCTGTGGCGTAGCCGGCAGGTGATTTTGGCGTGTCCGACAGGTGGTTCTGGCGAGTCGAGCAGGTGCTTCCGGCATGCTCGGCAGGTGCTTCCGGTGTCATTGGCATGTGGTTCTGGCAGGTCTGAGAGGTGGTTCCGGCATGCCTGACAGGTGATTTCGGAGTGTTCGCCAAGCGGTTCTGTCATAGGCGGCAGGTGATTTTGCCATTTCCAGAATGTGGTTCCAGCGAGTCGAACATGTGGTTCCGGCGTGTCCGGCAGGTGTTTCCGGTCTGTCCAGCAGGTGGTTCTGGGGTGTCCGGCATGAGGTTCTGGCACGTCTGAGAGGTGGTTCCGGCCGGCCCGACATGCGTTTCCGGAGTGTCCGCCACGTGGTTCAGGCACGTCTGAGAGGTGGTTCCAGCATGCCCGGCAGGTTTTCCCGGAGAGTCCTCCAAGTGGTTCTGGCGTAGCCCGCAGGTGATTTTGGTGTGTCCGGCAGGTTGTTCCGTTCTGTCCGATAGGTTGTTCCGGCATGTCCAGCACGTGCTTCTGGCACTTCTGAGAGGTGGTTCTGGCATGCCGGGCAGGTTATTCCGGAGTGTCCGGTAAGTGGTTCTGGTGTAGCCGGCAGTTCATTTTGGCGTGTCTGGCACATGGGTCCTGCGAGTCGAGCAGGTGGTTCCGGCGTGCTCGGCAGGTGGTCCAGGCATGTCCGGCAGGTGGTTCCAGTCTGTCCAGGACGTGGTTCCAGCGTGTCCGGCACGTGGTTCTCTTACGTCTGAGAGGTGGTTCCTGCATGCCTGGCAGGTTATTGCGGATTGTCTGCCAGGTGGTTCTCTCATAGCCAGCTGTTGATTTTGGCCTGTCAGGCAGGTGGTTGTGGTGAGTCCAGCAGGTGGCTCCGGCGTGCTCGGCAGGTGGTTCTGGCATGTCTGGCAGGTGGTTCCGGCGAGTTGAGCAGCTGGTTCCAGCCTGTCCGTCAGGTTAGGGTTAGGGATAGGGTTAGGGTTACGATTAGGGTTAGGGTTTAGGGTTTGGGGTTAGGGGTTAGGGTTAGGGGTAGGGTTAGGGTTAGGGTTACGGTTGGGTTAGGGTTTAGGGTTAGGCTTAGGGTTAGGGGTTAGGGTTAGGGTTAGGGTTTGGGGATAGGGTTAGGGTTAGGGTTAGGGTTAGGGCCCGGCAGGTGGTTCCGGCGAGCCGATCAGGTGGCTCCGGCGCGTCCGGCATGTGCTTCCGCTGGGCCCGGCAGGTGGTTCCGGCGAGGCGAGCAGGTGGCTCCGGCGCGCTCCGCAGGTGCTTCCGCTGCGCCCGGCAGGTGGTTCCGGCGAGGCGAGCAGGTTGTTCCTGCGTGCTCGGCAGGTGGTTCAGTTGGGTCTGGCAGGTGGTTTCGGTCTGTTCGGGGTGTGGTTCCAGCATCTCAGGCACATGGTTCTGGCACGTCTGAGAGGTGGTTCCGGCTGGCCCAACAGGTGTTTCTGGAGTCTCCGCCAAGTGGTTCTGGCGTAGCTGGCAGGTGATGTTGGCGTGACTGGCAGGTGGTTCCAGCCAGCCCGGCAGGTGTTTCCGGAGTGTTCACCAACTGGCTGTGGCGTAGCCGGCAGGTGATTTTGGCGTGTCCGACAGGTGGTTCTGGCGAGTCGAGCAGGTGCTTCCGGCATGCTCGGCAGGTGCTTCCGGTGTCATTGGCATGTGGTTCTGGCAGGTCTGAGAGGTGGTTCCGGCATGCCTGACAGGTGATTCCGGAGTGTTCGCCAAGCGGTTCTGGCATAGGCGGCAGGTGATTTTGCCATGTCCAGAATGTGGTTCCAGCGAGTCGAACATGTGGTTCCGGCGTGTCCGGCAGGTGTTTCCGGTCTGTCCAGCAGGTGGTTCTGGGGTGTCCGGCATGAGGTTCTGGCACGTCTGAGAGGTGGTTCCAGCCGGCCCGACATGCGTTTCCGGAGTGTCCGCCACGTGGTTCAGGCACGTCTGAGAGGTGGTTCCAGCATGCCCGGCAGGTTTTCCCGGAGAGTCCTCCAAGTGGTTCTGGCGTAGCCCGCAGGTGATTTTGGTGTGTCCGGCAGGTTGTTCCGTTCTGTCCGATAGGTTGTTCCGGCATGTCCAGCACGTGCTTCTGGCACTTCTGAGAGGTGGTTCTGGCATGCCAGGCAGGTTATTCCGGAGTGTCCGGTAAGTGGTTCTGGTGTAGCCGGCAGTTCATTTTGGCGTGTCTGGCACATGGGTCCTGCGAGTCGAGCAGGTGGTTCCGGCGTGCTCGGCAGGTGGTCCAGGCATGTCCGGCAGGTGGTTCCAGTCTGTCCAGGACGTGGTTCCAGCGTGTCCGGCACGTGGTTCTCTTACGTCTGAGAGGTGGTTCCTGCATGCCTGGCAGGTTATTGCGGATTGTCTGCCAGGTGGTTCTCTCATAGCCAGCTGTTGATTTTGGCCTGTCAGGCAGGTGGTTCTGGTGAGTCCAGCAGGTGGCTCCGGCGTGCTCGGCAGGTGGTTCTGGCATGTCTGGCAGGTGGTTCCGGCGAGTTGAGCAGCTGGTTCCAGCCTGTCCGTCAGGTTAGGGTTAGGGATAGGGTTAGGGTTACGGTTAGGGTTAGGGTTTAGGGTTTGGGGTTAGGGGTTAGGGTTAGGGGTAGGGTTAGGGTTAGGGTTACGGTTGGGTTAGGGTTTAGGGTTAGGCTTAGGGTTAGGGGTTAGGGTTAGGGTTAGGGTTTGGGGATAGGGTAAGGGTTAGGGTTAGGGTTAGGGCCCGGCAGGTGGTTCCGGCGAGGCGAGCAGGTGGCTCCGGCGCGCTCGGCAGGTGCTTCCGCTGGGCCCAGCAGGTGGTTCCGGCGAGGCGAGCAGGTGGCTCCGGCGTGCTTGGCACGTGCTTCCGCTGGGCCCGGCAGGTGGTTCCGGCGAGGCGAGCAGGTGGCTCCGGCGCGCCGGGCAGGTGGTTCCGGCGAGGCGAGCAGGTGGCTCCGGCGCGCTCGGCAGGTGCTTCCGCTGGGCCTGGCTGGTGTTTCCGGCGAGGCGAGCAGGTGGCTCCGGCGCGCTCGGCATTTGCTTCCGCTGCGCCCGGCAGGTGGTTCCGGCGAGGCGAGCAGGTTGTTCCTGCGTGCTCGGCAGGTGGTTCAGTTGGGTCTGGCAGGTGGTTTCGGTCTGTTCGGGGTGCGGTTCCAGCATCTCAGGCACATGGTTCTGGCACGTCTGAGAGGTGGTTCCGGCTGGCCCAACAGGTGTTTCTGGAGTCTCCGCCAAGTGGTTCTTGCGTAGCTGGCAGGTGATGTTGGCGTGACTGGCAGGTGGTTCCAGCCAGCCCGGCAGGTGTTTCCGGAGTGTTCACCAACTGGCTGTGGCGTAGCCGGCAGGTGATTTTGGCGTGTCCGACAGGTGGTTCTGGCGAGTCGAGCAGGTGCTTCCGGCATGCTCGGCAGGTGCTTCCGGTGTCATTGGCATGTGGTTCTGGCAGGTCTGAGAGGTGGTTCCGGCATGCCTGACAGGTGATTCCGGAGTGTTCGCCAAGCGGTTCTGGCATAGGCGGCAGGTGATTTTGCCATGTCCAGAATGTGGTTCCAGCGAGTCGAACATGTGGTTCCGGCGTGTCCGGCAGGTGTTTCCGGTCTGTCCAGCAGGTGGTTCTGGGGTGTCCGGCATGAGGTTCTGGCACGTCTGAGAGGTGGTTCCGGCCGGCCCGACATGCGTTTCCGGAGTGTCCGCCACGTGGTTCAGGCACGTCTGAGAGGTGGTTCCAGCATGCCCGGCAGGTTTTCCCGGAGAGTCCTCCAAGTGGTTCTGGCGTAGCCCGCAGGTGATTTTGGTGTGTCCGGCAGGTTGTTCCGTTCTGTCCGATAGGTTGTTCCGGCATGTCCAGCACGTGCTTCTGGCACTTCTGAGAGGTGGTTCTGGCATGCCGGGCAGGTTATTCCGGAGTGTCCGGTAAGTGGTTCTCGTGTAGCCGGCAGTTCATTTTGGCGTGTCTGGCACATGGGTCCTGCGAGTCGAGCAGGTGGTTCCGGCGTGCTCGGCAGGTGGTCCAGGCATGTCCGGCAGGTGGTTCCAGTCTGTCCAGGACGTGGTTCCAGCGTGTCCGGCACGTGGTTCTCTTACGTCTGAGAGGTGGTTCCTGCATGCCTGGCAGGTTATTGCGGATTGTCTGCCAGGTGGTTCTCTCATAGCCAGCTGTTGATTTTGGCCTGTCAGGCAGGTGGTTCTGGTGAGTCCAGCAGGTGGCTCCGGCGTGCTCGGCAGGTGGTTCTGGCATGTCTGGCAGGTGGTTCCGGCGAGTTGAGCAGCTGGTTACAGCCTGTCCGTCAGGTTAGGGTTAGGGATAGGGTTAGGGTTACGGTTAGGGTTAGGGTTTAGGGTTTGGGGTTAGGGGTTAGGGTTAGGGGTAGGGTTAGGGTTAGGGTTACGGTTGGGTTAGGGTTTAGGGTTAGGCTTAGGGTTAGGGGTTAGGGTTAGGGTTAGGGTTTGGGGATAGGGTAAGGGTTAGGGTTAGGGTTAGGGCCCGGCACGTGGTTCCGGCGAGGCGAGCAGGTGGCTCCGGCACGCTCGGCAGGTGCTTCCGCTGGGCCCGGCAGGTGGTTCCGGCGAGGCGAGCAGGTGGCTCAGGCGTGCTTGGCACGTGCTTCCGCTGGGCCCGGCAGGTGGTTCCGGCGAGGCGAGCAGGTGGCTCCGGCGCGCCGGGCAGGTGGTTCCGGCGAGGCGAGCAGGTGGCTCCGGCGCGCTCGGCAGGTGCTTCCGCTGGGCCTGGCTGGTGTTTCCGGCGAGGCGAGCAGGTGGCTCCGGCGCGCTCGGCAGGTGCTTCCGCTGCGCCCAGCAGGTGGTTCCGGCGAGGCGAGCAGGTTGTTCCTGCGTGCTCGGCAGGTGGTTCAGTTGGGTCTGGCAGGTGGTTTCGGTCTGTTCGGGGTGCGGTTCCAGCATCTCAGGCACATGGTTCTGGCACGTCTGAGAGGTGGTTCCGGCTGGCCCAACAGGTGTTTCTGGAGTCTCCGCCAAGTGGTTCTGGCGTAGCTGGCAGGTGATGTTGGCGTGACTGGCAGGTGGTTCCAGCCAGCCCGGCAGGTGTTTCCGGAGTGTTCACCAACTGGCTGTGGCGTAGCCGGCAGGTGATTTTGGCGTGTCCGACAGGTGGTTCTGGCGAGTCGAGCAGGTGCTTCCGGCATGCTCGGCAGGTGCTTCCGGTGTCATTGGCATGTGGTTCTGGCAGGTCTGAGAGGTGGTTCTGGCATGCCTGACAGGTGATTCCGGAGTGTTCGCCAAGCGGTTCTGGCATAGGCGGCAGGTGATTTTGCCATGTCCAGAATGTGGTTCCAGCGAGTCGAACATGTGGTTCCGGCGTGTCCGGCAGGTGTTTCCGGTCTGTCCAGCAGGTGGTTCTGGGGTGTCCGGCATGAGGTTCTGGCACGTCTGAGAGGTGGTTCCGGCCGGCCCGACATGCGTTTCCGGAGTGTCCGCCACGTGGTTCAGGCACGTCTGAGAGGTGGTTCCAGCATGCCCGGCAGGTTTTCCCGGAGAGTCCTCCAAGTGGTTCTGGCGTAGCCCGCAGGTGATTTTGGTGTGTCCGGCAGGTTGTTCCGTTCTGTCCGATAGGTTGTTCCGGCATGTCCAGCACGTGCTTCTGGCACTTCAGAGAGGTGGTTCTGGCATGCCGGGCAGGTTATTCCGGAGTGTCCGGTAAGTGGTTCTCGTGTAGCCGGCAGTTCATTTTGGCGTGTCTGGCACATGGGTCCTGCGAGTCGAGCAGGTGGTTCCGGCGTGCTCGGCAGGTGGTCCAGGCATGTCCGGCAGGTGGTTCCAGTCTGTCCAGGACGTGGTTCCAGCGTGTCCGGCACGTGGTTCTCTTACGTCTGAGAGGTGGTTCCTGCATGCCTGGCAGGTTATTGCGGATTGTCTGCCAGGTGGTTCTCTCATAGCCAGCTGTTGATTTTGGCCTGTCAGGCAGGTGGTTCTGGTGAGTCCAGCAGGTGGCTCCGGCGTGCTTGGCAGGTGGTTCTGGCATGTCTGGCAGGTGGTTCCGGCGAGTTGAGCAGCTGGTTCCAGCCTGTCCGTCAGGTTAGGGTTAGGGATAGGGTTAGGGTTACGGTTAGGGTTAGGGTTTAGGGTTTGGGGTTAGGGGTTAGGGTTAGGGGTAGGGTTAGGGTTAGGGTTACGGTTGGGTTAGGGTTTAGGGTTAGGCTTAGGGTTAGGGGTTAGGGTTAGGGTTAGGGTTTGGGGATAGGGTTAGGGTTAGGGTTAGGGTTAGGGTTAGGGCCCGGCAGGTGGTTCCGGCGAGCCGAGCAGGTGGCTCCGGCGCGCCCGGCAGGTGCTTCCGCTGGGCCCGGGAGGTGGTTCCGGCGAGGCGAGCAGGTGTCTCCGGCGCGCTCCGCAGGTGCTTCCGCTGCGCCCGGCTGGTGGTTCCGGCGAGGCGAGCAGGTGGCTCCGGCGTGCTTGGCAGGTGCTTCCGCTGGGCCTGGCTGGTGTTTCCGGCGAGGCGAGCAGGTGGCTCTGGCGCGCTCGGCAGGTGCTTCCGCTGCGCCCGGCAGGTGGTTCCGGCGAGGCGAGCAGGTTGTTCCTGCGTGCTCGGCAGGTGGTTCAGTTGGGTCTGGCAGGTGGTTTCGGTCTGTTCGGGGTGAGGTTCCAGCATCTCAGGCACATGGTTCTGGCACGTCTGAGAGGTGGTTCCGGCTGGCCCAACAGGTGTTTCTGGAGTCTCCGCCAAGTGGTTCTGGCGTAGCTGGCAGGTGATGTTGGCGTGACTGGCAGGTGGTTCCAGCCAGCCCGGCAGGTGTTTCCGGAGTGTTCACCAACTGGCTGTGGCGTAGCCGGCAGGTGATTTTGGCGTGTCCGACAGGTGGTTCTGGCGAGTCGAGCAGGTGCTTCCGGCATGCTCGGCAGGTGCTTCCGGTGTCATTGGCATGTGGTTCTGGCAGGTCTGAGAGGTGGTTCCGGCATGCCTGACAGGTGATTCCGGAGTGTTTGCCAAGCGGTTCTGGCATAGGCGGCAGGTGATTTTGCCATGTCCAGAATGTGGTTCCAGCGAGTCGAACATGTGGTTCCGGCGTGTCCGGCAGGTGTTTCCGGTCTGTCCAGCAGGTGGTTCTGGGGTGTCCGGCATGAGGTTCTGGCACGTCTGAGAGGTGGTTCCGGCCGGCCCGACATGCGTTTCCGGAGTGTCCGCCACGTGGTTCAGGCACGTCTGAGAGGTGGTTCCAGCATGCCCGGCAGGTTTTCCCGGAGAGTCCTCCAAGTGGTTCTGGCGTAGCCCGCAGGTGATTTTGGTGTGTCCGGCAGGTTGTTCCGTTCTGTCCAATAGGTTGTTCCGGCATGTCCAGCACGTGCTTCTGGCACTTCTGAGAGGTGGTTCTGGCATGCCGGGCAGGTTATTCCGGAGTGTCCGGTAAGTGGTTCTGGTGTAGCCGGCAGTTCATTTTGGCGTGTCTGGCACATGGGTCCTGCGAGTCGAGCAGGTGGTTCCGGCGTGCTCGGCAGGTGGTCCAGGCATGTCCGGCAGGTGGTTCCAGTCTGTCCAGGACGTGGTTCCAGCGTGTCCGGCACGTGGTTCTCTTACGTCTGAGAGGTGGTTCCTGCATGCCTGGCAGGTTATTGCGGATTGTCTGCCAGGTGGTTCTCTCATAGCCAGCTGTTGATTTTGGCCTGTCAGGCAGGTGGTTCTGGTGAGTCCAGCAGGTGGCTCCGGCGTGCTCGGCAGGTGGTTCTGGCATGTCTGGCAGGTGGTTCCGGCGAGTTGAGCAGCTGGTTCCAGCCTGTCCGTCAGGTTAGGGTTAGGGATAGGGTTAGGGTTACGGTTAGGGTTAGGGTTTAGGGTTTGGGGTTAGGGGTTAGGGTTAGGGGTAGGGTTAGGGTTAGGGTTACGGTTGGGTTAGGGTTTAGGGTTAGGCTTAGGGTTAGGGGTTAGGGTTAGGGTTAGGGTTTGGGGATAGGGTTAGGGTTAGGGTTAGGGTTAGGGCCCGGCAGGTGGTTCCGGCGAGCCGAGCAGGTGGCTCCGGCGCGCCCGGCAGGTGCTTCCGCTGGGCCCGGCAGGTGGTTCCGGCGAGGCGAGCAGGTGGCTCCGGCGCGCTCCGCAGGTGCTTCCGCTGCGCCCGGCAGGTGGTTCCGGCGAGGCGAGCAGGTTGTTCCTGCGTGCTCGGCAGGTGGTTCAGTTGGGTCTGGCAGGTGGTTTCGGTCTGTTCGGGGTGTGGTTCCAGCATCTCAGGCACATGGTTCTGGCACGTCTGAGAGGTGGTTCCGGCTGCCCCAACAGGTGTTTCTGGAGTCTCCGCCAAGTGGTTCTGGCGTAGCTGGCAGGTGATGTTGGCGTGACTGGCAGGTGGTTCCAGCCAGCCCGGCAGGTGTTTCCGGAGTGTTCACCAACTGGCTGTGGCGTAGCCGGCAGGTGATTTTGGCGTGTCCGACAGGTGGTTCTGGCGAGTCGAGCAGGTGCTTCCGGCATGCTCGGCAGGTGCTTCCGGTGTCATTGGCATGTGGTTCTGGCAGGTCTGAGAGGTGGTTCCGGCATGCCTGACAGGTGATTCCGGAGTGTTCGCCAAGCGGTTCTGGCATAGGCGGCAGGTGATTTTGCCATGTCCAGAATGTGGTTCCAGCGAGTCGAACATGTGGTTCCGGCGTGTCCGGCAGGTGTTTCCGGTCTGTCCAGCAGGTGGTTCTGGGGTGTCCGGCATGAGGTTCTGGCACGTCTGAGAGGTGGTTCCGGCCGGCCCGACATGCGTTTCCGGAGTGTCCGCCACGTGGTTCAGGCACGTCTGAGAGGTGGTTCCAGCATGCCCGGCAGGTTTTCCCGGAGAGTCCTCCAAGTGGTTCTGGCGTAGCCCGCAGGTGATTTTGGTGTGTCCGGCAGGTTGTTCCGTTCTGTCCGATAGGTTGTTCCGGCATGTCCAGCACGTGCTTCTGGCACTTCTGAGAGGTGGTTCTGGCATGCCGGGCAGGTTATTCCGGAGTGTCCGGTAAGTGGTTCTGGTGTAGCCGGCAGTTCATTTTGGCGTGTCTGGCACATGGGTCCTGCGAGTCGAGCAGGTGGTTCCGGCGTGCTCAGCAGGTGGTCCAGGCATGTCCGGCAGGTGGTTCCAGTCTGTCCAGGACGTGGTTCCAGCGTGTCCGGCACGTGGTTCTCTTACGTCTGAGAGGTGGTTCCTGCATGCCTGGCAGGGTATTGCGGATTGTCTGCCAGGTGGTTCTCTCATAGCCAGCTGTTGATTTTGGCCTGTCAGGCAGGTGGTTCTGGTGAGTCCAGCAGGTGGCTCCGGCGTGCTCGGCAGGTGGTTCTGGCATGTCTGGCAGGTGGTTCCGGCGAGTTGAGCAGCTGGTTCCAGCCTGTCCGTCAGGTTAGGGTTAGGGATAGGGTTAGGGTTACGGTTAGGGTTAGGGTTTAGGGTTTGGGGTTAGGGGTTAGGGTTAGGGGTAGGGTTAGGGTTAGGGTTACGGTTGGGTTAGGGTTTAGGGTTAGGCTTAGGGTTAGGGGTTAGGGTTAGGGTTAGGGTTTGGGGATAGGGTAAGGGTTAGGGTTAGGGTTAGGGCCCGGCAGGTGGTTCCGGCGAGGCGAGCAGGTGGCTCCGGCGCGCTTGGCAGGTGCTTCCGCTGGGCCCGGCAGGTGGTTCAGGCGAGGCGAGCAGGTGGCTCCGGCGTGCTTGGCACGTGCTTCCGCTGGGCCCGGCAGGTGGTTCCGGCGAGGCGAGCAGGTGGCTCCGGCGCGCTCCGCAGGTGCTTCCGCTGCGCCCGGCAGGTGGTTCCGGCGAGGCGAGCAGGTTGTTCCTGCGTGCTCGGCAGGTGGTTCAGTTGGGTCTGGCAGGTGGTTTCGGTCTGTTCGGGGTGTGGTTCCAGCATCTCAGGCACATGGTTCTGGCACGTCTGAGAGGTGGTTCCGGCTGGCCCAACAGGTGTTTCTGGAGTCTCCGCCAAGTGGTTCTGGCGTAGCTGGCAGGTGATGTTGGCGTGACTGGCAGGTGGTTCCAGCCAGCCCGGCAGGTGTTTCCGGAGTGTTCACCAACTGGCTGTGGCGTAGCCGGCAGGTGATTTTGGCGTGTCCGACAGGTGGTTCTGGCGAGTCGAGCTGGTGCTTCCGGCATGCTCGGCAGGTGCTTCCGGTGTCATTGGCATGTGGTTCTGGCAGGTCTGAGAGGTGGTTCCGGCATGCCTGACAGGTGATTCCGGAGTGTTCGCCAAGCGGTTCTGGCATAGGCGGCAGGTGATTTTGCCATGTCCAGAATGTGGTTCCAGCGAGTCGAACATGTGGTTCCGGCGTGTCCGGCAGGTGTTTCCGGTCTGTCCAGCAGGTGGTTCTGGGGTGTCCGGCATGAGGTTCTGGCACGTCTGAGAGGTGGTTCCGGCCGGCCCGACATGCGTTTCCGGAGTGTCCGCCACGTGGTTCAGGCACGTCTGAGAGGTGGTTCCAGCATGCCCGGCAGGTTTTCCCGGAGAGTCCTCCAAGTGGTTCTGGCGTAGCCCGCAGGTGATTTTGGTGTGTCCGGCAGGTTGTTCCGTTCTGTCCGATAGGTTGTTCCGGCATGTCCAGCACGTGCTTCTGGCACTTCTGAGAGGTGGTTCTGGCATGCCGGGCAGGTTATTCCGGAGTGTCCGGTAAGTGGTTCTGGTGTAGCCGGCAGTTCATTTTGGCGTGTCTGGCACATGGGTCCTGCGAGTCGAGCAGGTGGTTCCGGCGTGCTCAGCAGGTGGTCCAGGCATGTCCGGCAGGTGGTTCCAGTCTGTCCAGGACGTGGTTCCAGCGTGTCCGGCACGTGGTTCTCTTACGTCTGAGAGGTGGTTCCTGCATGCCTGGCAGGGTATTGCGGATTGTCTGCCAGGTGGTTCTCTCATAGCCAGCTGTTGATTTTGGCCTGTCAGGCAGGTGGTTCTGGTGAGTCCAGCAGGTGGCTCCGGCGTGCTCGGCAGGTGGTTCTGGCATGTCTGGCAGGTGGTTCCGGCGAGTTGAGCAGCTGGTTCCAGCCTGTCCGTCAGGTTAGGGTTAGGGATAGGGTTAGGGTTACGGTTAGGGTTAGGGTTTAGGGTTTGGGGTTAGGGGTTAGGGTTAGGGGTAGGGTTAGGGTTAGGGTTACGGTTGGGTTAGGGTTTAGGGTTAGGCTTAGGGTTAGGGGTTAGGGTTAGGGTTAGGGTTTGGGGATAGGGTAAGGGTTAGGGTTAGGGTTAGGGCCCGGCAGGTGGTTCCGGCGAGGCGAGCAGGTGGCTCCGGCGCGCTTGGCAGGTGCTTCCGCTGGGCCCGGCAGGTGGTTCCGGCGAGGCGAGCAGGTGGCTCCGGCGTGCTTGGCACGTGCTTCCGCTGGGCCCGGCAGGTGGTTCCGGCGAGGCGAGCAGGTGGCTCCGGCGCGCCGGGCAGGTGGTTCCGGCGAGGCGAGCAGGTGGCTCCGGCGCGCTCGGCAGGTGCTTCCGCTGGGCCTGGCTGGTGTTTCCGGCGAGGCGAGCAGGTGGCTCCGGCGCGCTCGGCAGGTGCTTCCGCTGCGCCCGGCAGGTGGTTCCGGCGAGGCGAGCAGGTTGTTCCTGCGTGCTCGGCAGGTGGTTCAGTTGGGTCTGGCAGGTGGTTTCGGTCTGTTCGGGGTGCGGTTCCAGCATCTCAGGCACATGGTTCTGGCACGTCTGAGAGGTGGTTCCGGCTGGCCCAACAGGTGTTTCTGGAGTCTCCGCCAAGTGGTTCTGGCGTAGCTGGCAGGTGATGTTGGCGTGACTGGCAGGTGGTTCCAGCCAGCCCGGCAGGTGTTTCCGGAGTGTTCACCAACTGGCTGTGGCGTAGCCGGCAGGTGATTTTGGCGTGTCCGACAGGTGGTTCTGGCGAGTCGAGCAGGTGCTTCCGGCATGCTCGGCAGGTGCTTCCGGTGTCATTGGCATGTGGTTCTGGCAGGTCTGAGAGGTGGTTCCGGCATGCCTGACAGGTGATTCCGGAGTGTTCGCCAAGCGGTTCTGGCATAGGCGGCAGGTGATTTTGCCATGTCCAGAATGTGGTTCCAGCGAGTCGAACATGTGGTTCCGGCGTGTCCGGCAGGTGTTTCCGGTCTGTCCAGCAGGTGGTTCTGGGGTGTCCGGCATGAGGTTCTGGCACGTCTGAGAGGTGGTTCCGGCCGGCCCGACATGCGTTTCCGGAGTGTCCGCCACGTGGTTCAGGCACGTCTGAGAGGTGGTTCCAGCATGCCCGGCAGGTTTTCCCGGAGAGTCCTCCAAGTGGTTCTGGCGTAGCCCGCAGGTGATTTTGGTGTGTCCGGCAGGTTGTTCCGTTCTGTCCGATAGGTTGTTCCGGCATGTCCAGCACGTGCTTCTGGCACTTCTGAGAGGTGGTTCTGGCATGCCGGGCAGGTTATTCCGGAGTGTCCGGTAAGTGGTTCTGGTGTAGCCGGCAGTTCATTTTGGCGTGTCTGGCACATGGGTCCTGCGAGTCGAGCAGGTGGTTCCGGCGTGCTCGGCAGGTGGTCCAGGCATGTCCGGCAGGTGGTTCCAGTCTGTCCAGGACGTGGTTCCAGCGTGTCCGGCACGTGGTTCTCTTACGTCTGAGAGGTGGTTCCTGCATGCCTGGCAGGTTATTGCGGATTGTCTGCCAGGTGGTTCTCTCATAGCCAGCTGTTGATTTTGGCCTGTCAGGCAGGTGGTTCTGGTGAGTCCAGCAGGTGGCTCCGGCGTGCTCGGCAGGTGGTTCTGGCATGTCTGGCAGGTGGTTCCGGCGAGTTGAGCAGCTGGTTCCAGCCTGTCCGTCAGGTTAGGGTTAGGGATAGGGTTAGGGTTACGGTTAGGGTTAGGGTTTAGGGTTTGGGGTTAGGGGTTAGGGTTAGGGGTAGGGTTAGGGTTAGGGTTACGGTTGGGTTAGGGTTTAGGGTTAGGCTTAGGGTTAGGGGTTAGGGTTAGGGTTAGGGTTTGGGGATAGGGTTAGGGTTAGGGTTAGGGTTAGGGCCCGGCAGGTGGTTCCGGCGAGCCGAGCAGGTGGCTCCGGCGCGCCCGGCAGGTGCTTCCGCTGGGCCCGGCAGGTGGTTCCGGCGAGGCGAGCAGGTGGCTCCGGCGCGCTCCGCAGGTGCTTCCGCTGCGCCCGGCAGGTGGTTCCGGCGAGGCGAGCAGGTTGTTCCTGCGTGCTCGGCAGGTGGTTCAGTTGGGTCTGGCAGGTGGTTTCGGTCTGTTCGGGGTGCGGTTCCAGCATCTCAGGCACATGGTTCTGGCACGTCTGAGAGGTGGTTCCGGCTGGCCCAACAGGTGTTTCTGGAGTCTCCGCCAAGTGGTTCTGGCGTAGCTGGCAGGTGATGTTGGCGTGACTGGCAGGTGGTTCCAGCCAGCCCGGCAGGTGTTTCCGGAGTGTTCACCAA
The DNA here is from genome assembly GCF_041296235.1 of Equus asinus. Classification (NCBI taxonomy): domain Eukaryota; kingdom Metazoa; phylum Chordata; class Mammalia; order Perissodactyla; family Equidae; genus Equus; species Equus asinus. Next base: position 10,631,442 of record NC_091793.1, on the reverse strand, counting down.
CTGGCTGTGGCGTAGCCGGCAGGTGATTTTGGCGTGTCCGACAGGTGGTTCTGGCGAGTCGAGCAGGTGCTTCCGGCATGCTCGGCAGGTGCTTCCGGTGTCATTGGCATGTGGTTCTGGCAGGTCTGAGAGGTGGTTCCGGCATGCCTGACAGGTGATTCCGGAGTGTTCGCCAAGCGGTTCTGGCATAGGCGGCAGGTGATTTTGCCATGTCCAGAATGTGGTTCCAGCGAGTCGAACATGTGGTTCCGGCGTGTCCGGCAGGTGTTTCCGGTCTGTCCAGCAGGTGGTTCTGGGGTGTCCGGCATGAGGTTCTGGCACGTCTGAGAGGTGGTTCCGGCCGGCCCGACATGCGTTTCCGGAGTGTCCGCCACGTGGTTCAGGCACGTCTGAGAGGTGGTTCCAGCATGCCCGGCAGGTTTTCCCGGAGAGTCCTCCAAGTGGTTCTGGCGTAGCCCGCAGGTGATTTTGGTGTGTCCGGCAGGTTGTTCCGTTCTGTCCGATAGGTTGTTCCGGCATGTCCAGCACGTGCTTCTGGCACTTCTGAGAGGTGGTTCTGGCATGCCGGGCAGGTTATTCCGGAGTGTCCGGTAAGTGGTTCTGGTGTAGCCGGCAGTTCATTTTGGCGTGTCTGGCACATGGGTCCTGCGAGTCGAGCAGGTGGTTCCGGCGTGCTCGGCAGGTGGTCCAGGCATGTCCGGCAGGTGGTTCCAGTCTGTCCAGGACGTGGTTCCAGCGTGTCCGGCACGTGGTTCTCTTACGTCTGAGAGGTGGTTCCTGCATGCCTGGCAGGGTATTGCGGATTGTCTGCCAGGTGGTTCTCTCATAGCCAGCTGTTGATTTTGGCCTGTCAGGCAGGTGGTTCTGGTGAGTCCAGCAGGTGGCTCCGGCGTGCTCGGCAGGTGGTTCTGGCATGTCTGGCAGGTGGTTCCGGCGAGTTGAGCAGCTGGTTCCAGCCTGTCCGTCAGGTTAGGGTTAGGGATAGGGTTAGGGTTACGGTTAGGGTTAGGGTTTAGGGTTTGGGGTTAGGGGTTAGGGTTAGGGGTAGGGTTAGGGTTAGGGTTACGGTTGGGTTAGGGTTTAGGGTTAGGCTTAGGGTTAGGGGTTAGGGTTAGGGTTAGGGTTTGGGGATAGGGTAAGGGTTAGGGTTAGGGTTAGGGCCCGGCAGGTGGTTCCGGCGAGGCGAGCAGGTGGCTCCGGCACGCTTGGCAGGTGCTTCCGCTGGGCCCGGCAGGTGGTTCCGGCGAGGCGAGCAGGTGGCTCCGGCGTGCTTGGCACGTGCTTCCGCTGGGCCCGGCAGGTGGTTCCGGCGAGGCGAGCAGGTGGCTCCGGCGCGCCGGGCAGGTGGTTCCGGCGAGGCGAGCAGGTGGCTCCGGCGCGCTCGGCAGGTGCTTCCGCTGGGCCTGGCTGGTGTTTCCGGCGAGGCGAGCAGGTGGCTCCGGCGCGCTCGGCAGGTGCTTCCGCTGCGCCCGGCAGGTGGTTCCGGCGAGGCGAGCAGGTTGTTCCTGCGTGCTCGGCAGGTGGTTCAGTTGGGTCTGGCAGGTGGTTTCGGTCTGTTCGGGGTGCGGTTCCAGCATCTCAGGCACATGGTTCTGGCACGTCTGAGAGGTGGTTCCGGCTGGCCCAACAGGTGTTTCTGGAGTCTCCGCCAAGTGGTTCTGGCGTAGCTGGCAGGTGATGTTGGCGTGACTGGCAGGTGGTTCCAGCCAGCCCGGCAGGTGTTTCCGGAGTGTTCACCAACTGGCTGTGGCGTAGCCGGCAGGTGATTTTGGCGTGTCCGACAGGTGGTTCTGGCGAGTCGAGCAGGTGCTTCCGGCATGCTCGGCAGGTGCTTCCGGTGTCATTGGCATGTGGTTCTGGCAGGTCTGAGAGGTGGTTCCGGCATGCCTGACAGGTGATTCCGGAGTGTTCGCCAAGCGGTTCTGGCATAGGCGGCAGGTGATTTTGCCATGTCCAGAATGTGGTTCCAGCGAGTCGAACATGTGGTTCCGGCGTGTCCGGCAGGTGTTTCCGGTCTGTCCAGCAGGTGGTTCTGGGGTGTCCGGCATGAGGTTCTGGCACGTCTGAGAGGTGGTTCCGGCCGGCCCGACATGCGTTTCCGGAGTGTCCGCCACGTGGTTCAGGCACGTCTGAGAGGTGGTTCCAGCATGCCCGGCAGGTTTTCCCGGAGAGTCCTCCAAGTGGTTCTGGCGTAGCCCGCAGGTGATTTTGGTGTGTCCGGCAGGTTGTTCCGTTCTGTCCGATAGGTTGTTCCGGCATGTCCAGCACGTGCTTCTGGCACTTCTGAGAGGTGGTTCTGGCATGCCGGGCAGGTTATTCCGGAGTGTCCGGTAAGTGGTTCTGGTGTAGCCGGCAGTTCATTTTGGCGTGTCTGGCACATGGGTCCTGCGAGTCGAGCAGGTGGTTCCGGCGTGCTCGGCAGGTGGTCCAGGCATGTCCGGCAGGTGGTTCCAGTCTGTCCAGGACGTGGTTCCAGCGTGTCCGGCACGTGGTTCTCTTACGTCTGAGAGGTGGTTCCTGCATGCCTGGCAGGGTATTGCGGATTGTCTGCCAGGTGGTTCTCTCATAGCCAGCTGTTGATTTTGGCCTGTCAGGCAGGTGGTTCTGGTGAGTCCAGCAGGTGGCTCCGGCGTGCTCGGCAGGTGGTTCTGGCATGTCTGGCAGGTGGTTCCGGCGAGTTGAGCAGCTGGTTCCAGCCTGTCCGTCAGGTTAGGGTTAGGGATAGGGTTAGGGTTACGGTTAGGGTTAGGGTTTAGGGTTTGGGGTTAGGGGTTAGGGTTAGGGGTAGGGTTAGGGTTAGGGTTACGGTTGGGTTAGGGTTTAGGGTTAGGCTTAGGGTTAGGGGTTAGGGTTAGGGTTAGGGTTTGGGGATAGGGTAAGGGTTAGGGTTAGGGTTAGGGCCCGGCAGGTGGTTCCGGCGAGGCGAGCAGGTGGCTCCGGCACGCTTGGCAGGTGCTTCCGCTGGGCCCGGCAGGTGGTTCCGGCGAGGCGAGCAGGTGGCTCCGGCGTGCTTGGCACGTGCTTCCGCTGGGCCCGGCAGGTGGTTCCGGCGAGGCGAGCAGGTGGCTCCGGCGCGCCGGGCAGGTGGTTCCGGCGAGGCGAGCAGGTGGCTCCGGCGCGCTCGGCAGGTGCTTCCGCTGGGCCTGGCTGGTGTTTCCGGCGAGGCGAGCAGGTGGCTCCGGCGCGCTCGGCAGGTGCTTCCGCTGCGCCCGGCAGGTGGTTCCGGCGAGGCGAGCAGGTTGTTCCTGCGTGCTCGGCAGGTGGTTCAGTTGGGTCTGGCAGGTGGTTTCGGTCTGTTCGGGGTGCGGTTCCAGCATCTCAGGCACATGGTTCTGGCACGTCTGAGAGGTGGTTCCGGCTGGCCCAACAGGTGTTTCTGGAGTCTCCGCCAAGTGGTTCTGGCGTAGCTGGCAGGTGATGTTGGCGTGACTGGCAGGTGGTTCCAGCCAGCCCGGCAGGTGTTTCCGGAGTGTTCACCAACTGGCTGTGGCGTAGCCGGCAGGTGATTTTGGCGTGTCCGACAGGTGGTTCTGGCGAGTCGAGCAGGTGCTTCCGGCATGCTCGGCAGGTGCTTCCGGTGTCATTGGCATGTGGTTCTGGCAGGTCTGAGAGGTGGTTCCGGCATGCCTGACAGGTGATTCCGGAGTGTTCGCCAAGCGGTTCTGGCATAGGCGGCAGGTGATTTTGCCATGTCCAGAATGTGGTTCCAGCGAGTCGAACATGTGGTTCCGGCGTGTCCGGCAGGTGTTTCCGGTCTGTCCAGCAGGTGGTTCTGGGGTGTCCGGCATGAGGTTCTGGCACGTCTGAGAGGTGGTTCCGGCCGGCCCGACATGCGTTTCCGGAGTGTCCGCCACGTGGTTCAGGCACGTCTGAGAGGTGGTTCCAGCATGCCCGGCAGGTTTTCCCGGAGAGTCCTCCAAGTGGTTCTGGCGTAGCCCGCAGGTGATTTTGGTGTGTCCGGCAGGTTGTTCCGTTCTGTCCGATAGGTTGTTCCGGCATGTCCAGCACGTGCTTCTGGCACTTCTGAGAGGTGGTTCTGGCATGCCGGGCAGGTTATTCCGGAGTGTCCGGTAAGTGGTTCTGGTGTACCCGGCAGTTCATTTTGGCGTGTCTGGCACATGGGTCCTGCGTGTCGAGCAGGTGGTTCCGGCGTGCTCAGCAGGTGGTCCAGGCATGTCCGGCAGGTGGTTCCAGTCTGTCCAGGACGTGGTTCCAGCGTGTCCGGCACGTGGTTCTCTTACGTCTGAGAGGTGGTTCCTGCATGCCTGGCAGGTTATTGCGGATTGTCTGCCAGGTGGTTCTCTCATAGCCAGCTGTTGATTTTGGCCTGTCAGGCAGGTGGTTCTGGTGAGTCCAGCAGGTGGCTCCGGCGTGCTCGGCAGGTGGTTCTGGCATGTCTGGCAGGTGGTTCCGGCGAGTTGAGCAGCTGGTTCCAGCCTGTCCGTCAGGTTAGGGTTAGGGATAGGGTTAGGGTTACGGTTAGGGTTAGGGTTTAGGGTTTGGGGTTAGGGGTTAGGGTTAGGGGTAGGGTTAGGGTTAGGGTTACGGTTGGGTTAGGGTTTAGGGTTAGGCTTAGGGTTAGGGGTTAGGGTTAGGGTTAGGGTTTGGGGATAGGGTTAGGGTTAGGGTTAGGGTTAGGGCCCGGCAGGTGGTTCCGGCGAGCCGAGCAGGTGGCTCCGGCGCGCCCGGCAGGTGCTTCCGCTGGGCCCGGCAGGTGGTTCCGGCGAGGCGAGCAGGTGGCTCCGGCGCGCTCCGCAGGTGCTTCCGCTGCGCCCGGCAGGTGGTTCCGGCGAGGCGAGCAGGTTGTTCCTGCGTGCTCGGCAGGTGGTTCAGTTGGGTCTGGCAGGTGGTTTCGGTCTGTTCGGGGTGCGGTTCCAGCATCTCAGGCACATGGTTCTGGCACGTCTGAGAGGTGGTTCCGGCTGGCCCAACAGGTGTTTCTGGAGTCTCCGCCAAGTGGTTCTGGCGTAGCTGGCAGGTGATGTTGGCGTGACTGGCAGGTGGTTCCAGCCAGCCCGGCAGGTGTTTCCGGAGTGTTCACCAACTGGCTGTGGCGTAGCCGGCAGGTGATTTTGGCGTGTCCGACAGGTGGTTCTGGCGAGTCGAGCAGGTGCTTCCGGCATGCTCGGCAGGTGCTTCCGGTGTCATTGGCATGTGGTTCTGGCAGGTCTGAGAGGTGGTTCCGGCATGCCTGACAGGTGATTCCGGAGTGTTCGCCAAGCGGTTCTGGCATAGGCGGCAGGTGATTTTGCCATGTCCAGAATGTGGTTCCAGCGAGTCGAACATGTGGTTCCGGCGTGTCCGGCAGGTGTTTCCGGTCTGTCCAGCAGGTGGTTCTGGGGTGTCCGGCATGAGGTTCTGGCACGTCTGAGAGGTGGTTCCGGCCGGCCCGACATGCGTTTCCGGAGTGTCCGCCACGTGGTTCAGGCACGTCTGAGAGGTGGTTCCAGCATGCCCGGCAGGTTTTCCCGGAGAGTCCTCCAAGTGGTTCTGGCGTAGCCCGCAGGTGATTTTGGTGTGTCCGGCAGGTTGTTCCGTTCTGTCCGATAGGTTGTTCCGGCATGTCCAGCACGTGCTTCTGGCACTTCTGAGAGGTGGTTCTGGCATGCCGGGCAGGTTATTCCGGAGTGTCCGGTAAGTGGTTCTGGTGTAGCCGGCAGTTCATTTTGGCGTGTCTGGCACATGGGTCCTGCGAGTCGAGCAGGTGGTTCCGGCGTGCTCGGCAGGTGGTCCAGGCATGTCCGGCAGGTGGTTCCAGTCTGTCCAGGACGTGGTTCCAGCGTGTCCGGCACGTGGTTCTCTTACGTCTGAGAGGTGGTTCCTGCATGCCTGGCAGGGTATTGCGGATTGTCTGCCAGGTGGTTCTCTCATAGCCAGCTGTTGATTTTGGCCTGTCAGGCAGGTGGTTCTGGTGAGTCCAGCAGGTGGCTCCGGCGTGCTCGGCAGGTGGTTCTGGCATGTCTGGCAGGTGGTTCCGGCGAGTTGAGCAGCTGGTTCCAGCCTGTCCGTCAGGTTAGGGTTAGGGATAGGGTTAGGGTTACGGTTAGGGTTAGGGTTTAGGGTTTGGGGTTAGGGGTTAGGGTTAGGGGTAGGGTTAGGGTTAGGGTTACGGTTGGGTTAGGGTTTAGGGTTAGGCTTAGGGTTAGGGGTTAGGGTTAGGGTTAGGGTTTGGGGATAGGGTAAGGGTTAGGGTTAGGGTTAGGGCCCGGCAGGTGGTTCCGGCGAGGCGAGCAGGTGGCTCCGGCACGCTTGGCAGGTGCTTCCGCTGGGCCCGGCAGGTGGTTCCGGCGAGGCGAGCAGGTGGCTCCGGCGTGCTTGGCACGTGCTTCCGCTGGGCCCGGCAGGTGGTTCCGGCGAGGCGAGCAGGTGGCTCCGGCGCGCCGGGCAGGTGGTTCCGGCGAGGCGAGCAGGTGGCTCCGGCGCGCTCGGCAGGTGCTTCCGCTGGGCCTGGCTGGTGTTTCCGGCGAGGCGAGCAGGTGGCTCCGGCGCGCTCGGCAGGTGCTTCCGCTGCGCCCGGCAGGTGGTTCCGGCGAGGCGAGCAGGTTGTTCCTGCGTGCTCGGCAGGTGGTTCAGTTGGGTCTGGCAGGTGGTTTCGGTCTGTTCGGGGTGCGGTTCCAGCATCTCAGGCACATGGTTCTGGCACGTCTGAGAGGTGGTTCCGGCTGGCCCAACAGGTGTTTCTGGAGTCTCCGCCAAGTGGTTCTGGCGTAGCTGGCAGGTGATGTTGGCGTGACTGGCAGGTGGTTCCAGCCAGCCCGGCAGGTGTTTCCGGAGTGTTCACCAACTGGCTGTGGCGTAGCCGGCAGGTGATTTTGGCGTGTCCGACAGGTGGTTCTGGCGAGTCGAGCAGGTGCTTCCGGCATGCTCGGCAGGTGCTTCCGGTGTCATTGGCATGTGGTTCTGGCAGGTCTGAGAGGTGGTTCCGGCATGCCTGACAGGTGATTCCGGAGTGTTCGCCAAGCGGTTCTGGCATAGGCGGCAGGTGATTTTGCCATGTCCAGAATGTGGTTCCAGCGAGTCGAACATGTGGTTCCGGCGTGTCCGGCAGGTGTTTCCGGTCTGTCCAGCAGGTGGTTCTGGGGTGTCCGGCATGAGGTTCTGGCACGTCTGAGAGGTGGTTCCGGCCGGCCCGACATGCGTTTCCGGAGTGTCCGCCACGTGGTTCAGGCACGTCTGAGAGGTGGTTCCAGCATGCCCGGCAGGTTTTCCCGGAGAGTCCTCCAAGTGGTTCTGGCGTAGCCCGCAGGTGATTTTGGTGTGTCCGGCAGGTTGTTCCGTTCTGTCCGATAGGTTGTTCCGGCATGTCCAGCACGTGCTTCTGGCACTTCTGAGAGGTGGTTCTGGCATGCCGGGCAGGTTATTCCGGAGTGTCCGGTAAGTGGTTCTGGTGTAGCCGGCAGTTCATTTTGGCGTGTCTGGCACATGGGTCCTGCGAGTCGAGCAGGTGGTTCCGGCGTGCTCGGCAGGTGGTCCAGGCATGTCCGGCAGGTGGTTCCAGTCTGTCCAGGACGTGGTTCCAGCGTGTCCGGCACGTGGTTCTCTTACGTCTGAGAGGTGGTTCCTGCATGCCTGGCAGGTTATTGCGGATTGTCTGCCAGGTGGTTCTCTCATAGCCAGCTGTTGATTTTGGCCTGTCAGGCAGGTGGTTCTGGCCTGTCTGGCAGGTGGTTCCGGCGAGTTGAGCAGCTGGTTCCAGCCTGTCCGTCAGGTTAGGGTTAGGGATAGGGTTAGGGTTACGGTTAGGGTTAGGGTTTAGGGTTTGGGGTTAGGGGTTAGGGTTAGGGGTAGGGTTAGGGTTAGGGTTACGGTTGGGTTAGGGTTTAGGGTTAGGCTTAGGGTTAGGGGTTAGGGTTAGGGTTAGGGTTTGGGGATAGGGTTAGGGTTAGGGTTAGGGTTAGGGCCCGGCAGGTGGTTCCGGCGAGCCGAGCAGGTGGCTCCGGCGCGCCCGGCAGGTGCTTCCGCTGGGCCCGGCAGGTGGTTCCGGCGAGGCGAGCAGGTGTCTCCGGCGCGCTCCGCAGGTGCTTCCGCTGCGCCCGGCAGGTGGTTCCGGCGAGGCGAGCAGGTGGCTCCGGCGCGCTCGGCAGGTGCTTCCGCTGGGCCTGGCTGGTGTTTCCGGCGAGGCGAGCAGGTGGCTCCGGCGCGCTCGGCAGGTGCCTCCGCTGCGCCCGGCAGGTGGTTCCGGCGAGGCGAGCAGGTTGTTCCTGCGTGCTCGGCAGGTGGTTCAGTTGGGTCTGGCAGGTGGTTTCGGTCTGTTCGGGGTGCGGTTCCAGCATCTCAGGCACATGGTTCTGGCACGTCTGAGAGGTGGTTCCGGCTGGCCCAACAGGTGTTTCTGGAGTCTCCGCCAAGTGGTTCTGGCGTAGCTGGCAGGTGATGTTGGCGTGACTGGCAGGTGGTTCCAGCCAGCCCGGCAGGTGTTTCCGGAGTGTTCACCAACTGGCTGTGGCGTAGCCGGCAGGTGATTTTGGCGTGTCCGACAGGTGGTTCTGGCGAGTCGAGCAGGTGCTTCCGGCATGCTCGGCAGGTGCTTCCGGTGTCATTGGCATGTGGTTCTGGCAGGTCTGAGAGGTGGTTCCGGCATGCCTGACAGGTGATTCCAGAGTGTTCGCCAAGCGGTTCTGGCATAGGCGGCAGGTGATTTTGCCATGTCCAGAATGTGGTTCCAGCGAGTCGAACATGTGGTTCCGGCGTGTCCGGCAGGTGTTTCCGGTCTGTCCAGCAGGTGGTTCTGGGGTGTCCGGCATGAGGTTCTGGCACGTCTGAGAGGTGGTTCCGGCCGGCCCGACATGCGTTTCCGGAGTGTCCGCCACGTGGTTCAGGCACGTCTGAGAGGTGGTTCCAGCATGCCCGGCAGGTTTTCCCGGAGAGTCCTCCAAGTGGTTCTGGCGTAGCCCGCAGGTGATTTTGGTGTGTCCGGCAGGTTGTTCCGTTCTGTCCGATAGGTTGTTCCGGCATGTCCAGCACGTGCTTCTGGCACTTCTGAGAGGTGGTTCTGGCATGCCGGGCAGGTTATTCCGGAGTGTCCGGTAAGTGGTTCTGGTGTAGCCGGCAGTTCATTTTGGCGTGTCTGGCACATGGGTCCTGCGAGTCGAGCAGGTGGTTCCGGCGTGCTCGGCAGGTGGTCCAGGCATGTCCGGCAGGTGGTTCCAGTCTGTCCAGGACGTGGTTCCAGCGTGTCCGGCACGTGGTTCTCTTACGTCTGAGAGGTGGTTCCTGCATGCCTGGCAGGTTATTGCGGATTGTCTGCCAGGTGGTTCTCTCATAGCCAGCTGTTGATTTTGGCCTGTCAGGCAGGTGGTTCTGGCATGTCTGGCAGGTGGTTCCGGCGAGTTGAGCAGCTGGTTCCAGCCTGTCCGTCAGGTTAGGGTTAGGGATAGGGTTAGGGTTACGGTTAGGGTTAGGGTTTAGGGTTTGGGGTTAGGGGTTAGGGTTAGGGTTAGGGTTAGGGTTAGGGTTACGGTTGGGTTAGGGTTTAGGGTTAGGCTTAGGGTTAGGGGTTAGGGTTAGGGTTAGGGTTTGGGGATAGGGTTAGGGTTAGGGTTAGGGTTAGTGCCCGGCACGTGGTTCCGGCGAGGCGAGCAGGTGGCTCCGGCGCGCTCGGCAGGTGCTTCCGCTGGGCCCGGCACGTGGTTCCGGCGAGGCGAGCAGGTGGCTCCGGCGTGCTTGGCACGTGCTTCCGCTGGGCCCGGCAGGTGGTTCTGGCGAGGCGAGCAGTTGGCTCCGGCGCGCTCGGCAGGTGCTTCCGCTGCACCCGGCAGGTGGTTCCGGCGAGGCGAGCAGGTGGCTCCGGCGCGCCCGGCAGGTGCTTCTGCTGGGCCTGGCAGGTGGTTCCGGCGAGGCGAGCAGGTGGCTCCGGCGCGCCGGGCAGGTGGTTCCGGCGAGGCGAGCTGGTGGCTCCGGCGCGCGCGGCAGGTGCTTCCGCTGCACCCGGCAGGTGGTTCCGGCGAGGCGAGCAGGTGGCTCCGGCGCGCCCGGCAGGTGCTTCTGCTGGGCCTGGCAGGTGGTTCCGGCGAGGCGAGCAGGTGGCTCCGGCGCGCCAGGCAGGTGGTTCCGGCGAGGCGAGCTGGTGGCTCCGGCGCGCTTGGCAGGTGCTTCCGCTGCGCCCGGCAGGTGGTTCCGGCGAGGCGAGCAGGTTGTTCCTGCGTGCTCGGCAGGTGGTTCAGTTGGGTCTGGCAGGTGGTTTCGGTCTGTTCGGGGTGTGGTTCCAGCATCTCAGGCACATGGTTCTGGCACGTCTGAGAGGTGGTTCCGGCTGGCCCAACAGGTGTTTCTGGAGTCTCCGCCAAGTGGTTCTGGCGTAGCTGGCAGGTGATGTTGGCGTGACTGGCAGGTGGTTCCAGCCAGCCCGGCAGGTGTTTCCGGAGTGTTCACCAACTGGCTGTGGCGTAGCCGGCAGGTGATTTTGGCGTGTCCGACAGGTGGTTCTGGCGAGTCGAGCAGGTGCTTCCGGCATGCTCGGCAGGTGCTTCCGGTGTCATTGGCATGTGGTTCTGGCAGGTCTGAGAGGTGGTTCCGGCATGCCTGACAGGTGATTCCGGAGTGTTCGCCAAGCGGTTCTGGCATAGGCGGCAGGTGATTTTGCCATGTCCAGAATGTGGTTCCAGCGAGTCGAACATGTGGTTCCGGCGTGTCCGGCAGGTGTTTCCGGTCTGTCCAGCAGGTGGTTCTGGGGTGTCCGGCATGAGGTTCTGGCACGTCTGAGAGGTGGTTCCGGCCGGCCCGACATGCGTTTCCGGAGTGTCCGCCACGTGGTTCAGGCACGTCTGAGAGGTGGTTCCAGCATGCCCGGCAGGTTTTCCCGGAGAGTCCTCCAAGTGGTTCTGGCGTAGCCCGCAGGTGATTTTGGTGTGTCCGGCAGGTTGTTCCGTTCTGTCCGATAGGTTGTTCCGGCATGTCCAGCACGTGCTTCTGGCACTTCTGAGAGGTGGTTCTGGCATGCCGGGCAGGTTATTCCGGAGTGTCCGGTAAGTGGTTCTGGTGTAGCCGGCAGTTCATTTTGGCGTGTCTGGCACATGGGTCCTGCGAGTCGAGCAGGTGGTTCCGGCGTGCTCGGCAGGTGGTCCAGGCATGTCCGGCAGGTGGTTCCAGTCTGTCCAGGACGTGGTTCCAGCGTGTCCGGCACGTGGTTCTCTTACGTCTGAGAGGTGGTTCCTGCATGCCTGGCAGGTTATTGCGGATTGTCTGCCAGGTGGTTCTCTCATAGCCAGCTGTTGATTTTGGCCTGTCAGGCAGGTGGTTCTGGTGAGTCCAGCAGGTGGCTCCGGCGTGCTCGGCAGGTGGTTCTGGCATGTCTGGCAGGTGGTTCCGGCGAGTTGAGCAGCTGGTTCCAGCCTGTCCGTCAGGTTAGGGTTAGGGATAGGGTTAGGGTTACGGTTAGGGTTAGGGTTTAGGGTTTGGGGTTAGGGGTTAGGGTTAGGGTTAGGGTTAGGGTTAGGGTTACGGTTGGGTTAGGGTTTAGGGTTAGGCTTAGGGTTAGGGGTTAGGGTTAGGGTTAGGGTTTGGGGATAGGGTTAGGGTTAGGGTTAGGGTTAGGGCCCGGCAGGTGGTTCCGGCGAGCCGAGCAGGTGGCTCCGGCGCGCCCGGCAGGTGCTTCCGCTGGGCCCGGCAGGTGGTTCCGGCGAGGCGAGCAGGTGTCTCCGGCGCGCTCCGCAGGTGCTTCCGCTGCGCCCGGCAGGTGGTTCCGGCGAGGCGAGCAGGTGGCTCCGGCGCGCTCGGCAGGTGCTTCCGCTGGGCCTGGCTGGTGTTTCCGGCGAGGCGAGCAGGTGGCTCCGGCGCGCTCGGCAGGTGCTTCCGCTGCGCCCGGCAGGTGGTTCCGGCGAGGCGAGCAGGTTGTTCCTGCGTGCTCGGCAGGTGGTTCAGTTGGGTCTGGCAGGTGGTTTCGGTCTGTTCGGGGTGCGGTTCCAGCATCTCAGGCACATGGTTCTGGCACGTCTGAGAGGTGGTTCCGGCTGGCCCAACAGGTGTTTCTGGAGTCTCCGCCAAGTGGTTCTGGCGTAGCTGGCAGGTGATGTTGGCGTGACTGGCAGGTGGTTCCAGCCAGCCCGGCAGGTGTTTCCGGAGTGTTCACCAACTGGCTGTGGCGTAGCCGGCAGGTGATTTTGGCGTGTCCGACAGGTGGTTCTGGCGAGTCGAGCAGGTGCTTCCGGCATGCTCGGCAGGTGCTTCCGGTGTCATTGGCATGTGGTTCTGGCAGGTCTGAGAGGTGGTTCCGGCATGCCTGACAGGTGATTCCAGAGTGTTCGCCAAGCGGTTCTGGCATAGGCGGCAGGTGATTTTGCCATGTCCAGAATGTGGTTCCAGCGAGTCGAACATGTGGTTCTGGCGTGTCCGGCAGGTGTTTCCGGTCTGTCCAGCAGGTGGTTCTGGGGTGTCCGGCATGAGGTTCTGGCACGTCTGAGAGGTGGTTCCGGCCGGCCCGACATGCGTTTCCGGAGTGTCCGCCACGTGGTTCAGGCACGTCTGAGAGGTGGTTCCAGCATGCCCGGCAGGTTTTCCCGGAGAGTCCTCCAAGTGGTTCTGGCGTAGCCCGCAGGTGATTTTGGTGTGTCCGGCAGGTTGTTCCGTTCTGTCCGATAGGTTGTTCCGGCATGTCCAGCACGTGCTTCTGGCACTTCTGAGAGGTGGTTCTGGCATGCCGGGCAGGTTATTCCGGAGTGTCCGGTAAGTGGTTCTGGTGTAGCCGGCAGTTCATTTTGGCGTGTCTGGCACATGGGTCCTGCGAGTCGAGCAGGTGGTTCCGGCGTGCTCGGCAGGTGGTCCAGGCATGTCCGGCAGGTGGTTCCAGTCTGTCCAGGACGTGGTTCCAGCGTGTCCGGCACGTGGTTCTCTTACGTCTGAGAGGTGGTTCCTGCATGCCTGGCAGGGTATTGCGGATTGTCTGCCAGGTGGTTCTCTCATAGCCAGCTGTTGATTTTGGCCTGTCAGGCAGGTGGTTCTGGCATGTCTGGCAGGTGGTTCCGGCGAGTTGAGCAGCTGGTTCCAGCCTGTCCGTCAGGTTAGGGTTAGGGATAGGGTTAGGGTTACGGTTAGGGTTAGGGTTTAGGGTTTGGGGTTAGGGGTTAGGGTTAGGGTTAGGGTTAGGGTTAGGGTTACGGTTGGGTTAGGGTTTAGGGTTAGGCTTAGGGTTAGGGGTTAGGGTTAGGGTTAGGGTTTGGGGATAGGGTTAGGGTTAGGGTTAGGGTTAGTGCCCGGCACGTGGTTCCGGCGAGGCGAGCAGGTGGCTCCGGCGCGCTCGGCAGGTGCTTCCGCTGGGCCCGGCACGTGGTTCCGGCGAGGCGAGCAGGTGGCTCCGGCGCGCCCGGCAGGTGCTTCTGCTGGGCCTGGCAGGTGGTTCCGGCGAGGCGAGCAGGTGGCTCCGGCGCGCCGGGCAGGTGGTTCCGGCGAGGCGAGCTGGTGGCTCCGGCGCGCGCGGCAGGTGCTTCCGCTGCACCCGGCAGGTGGTTCCGGCGAGGCGAGCAGGTGGCTCCGGCGCGCCCGGCAGGTGCTTCTGCTGGGCCTGGCAGGTGGTTCCGGCGAGGCGAGCAGGTGGCTCCGGCGCGCCAGGCAGGTGGTTCCGGCGAGGCGAGCTGGTGGCTCCGGCGCGCTCGGCAGGTGCTTCCGCTGCGCCCGGCAGGTGGTTCCGGCGAGGCGAGCAGGTTGTTCCTGCGTGCTCGGCAGGTGGTTCAGTTGGGTCTGGCAGGTGGTTTCGGTCTGTTCGGGGTGTGGTTCCAGCATCTCAGGCACATGGTTCTGGCACGTCTGAGAGGTGGTTCCGGCTGGCCCAACAGGTGTTTCTGGAGTCTCCGCCAAGTGGTTCTGGCGTAGCTGGCAGGTGATGTTGGCGTGACTGGCAGGTGGTTCCAGCCAGCCCGGCAGGTGTTTCCGGAGTGTTCACCAACTGGCTGTGGCGTAGCCGGCAGGTGATTTTGGCGTGTCCGACAGGTGGTTCTGGCGAGTCGAGCAGGTGCTTCCGGCATGCTCGGCAGGTGCTTCCGGTGTCATTGGCATGTGGTTCTGGCAGGTCTGAGAGGTGGTTCCGGCATGCCTGACAGGTGATTCCGGAGTGTTCGCCAAGCGGTTCTGGCATAGGCGGCAGGTGATTTTGCCATGTCCAGAATGTGGTTCCAGCGAGTCGAACATGTGGTTCCGGCGTGTCCGGCAGGTGTTTCCGGTCTGTCCAGCAGGTGGTTCTGGGGTGTCCGGCATGAGGTTCTGGCACGTCTGAGAGGTGGTTCCGGCCGGCCCGACATGCGTTTCCGGAGTGTCCGCCACGTGGTTCAGGCACGTCTGAGAGGTGGTTCCAGCATGCCCGGCAGGTTTTCCCGGAGAGTCCTCCAAGTGGTTCTGGCGTAGCCCGCAGGTGATTTTGGTGTGTCCGGCAGGTTGTTCCGTTCTGTCCGATAGGTTGTTCCGGCATGTCCAGCACGTGCTTCTGGCACTTCTGAGAGGTGGTTCTGGCATGCCGGGCAGGTTATTCCGGAGTGTCCGGTAAGTGGTTCTGGTGTAGCCGGCAGTTCATTTTGGCGTGTCTGGCACATGGGTCCTGCGAGTCGAGCAGGTGGTTCCGGCGTGCTCGGCAGGTGGTCCAGGCATGTCCGGCAGGTGGTTCCAGTCTGTCCAGGACGTGGTTCCAGCGTGTCCGGCACGTGGTTCTCTTACGTCTGAGAGGTGGTTCCTGCATGCCTGGCAGGTTATTGCGGATTGTCTGCCAGGTGGTTCTCTCATAGCCAGCTGTTGATTTTGGCCTGTCAGGCAGGTGGTTCTGGTGAGTCCAGCAGGTGGCTCCGGCGTGCTCGGCAGGTGGTTCTGGCATGTCTGGCAGGTGGTTCCGGCGAGTTGAGCAGCTGGTTCCAGCCTGTACGTCAGGTTAGGGTTAGGGATAGGGTTAGGGTTACGGTTAGGGTTAGGGTTTAGGGTTTGGGGTTAGGGGTTAGGGTTAGGGTTAGGGTTAGGGTTAGGGTTACGGTTGGGTTAGGGTTTAGGGTTAGGCTTAGGGTTAGGGGTTAGGGTTAGGGTTAGGGTTTGGGGATAGGGTTAGGGTTAGGGTTAGGGTTAGGGCCCGGCAGGTGGTTCCGGCGAGCCGAGCAGGTGGCTCCGGCGCGCCCGGCAGGTGCTTCCGCTGGGCCCGGCAGGTGGTTCCGGCGAGGCGAGCAGGTGTCTCCGGCGCGCTCCGCAGGTGCTTCCGCTGCGCCCGGCAGGTGGTTCCGGCGAGGCGAGCAGGTGGCTCCGGCGCGCTCGGCAGGTGCTTCCGCTGGGCCTGGCTGGTGTTTCCGGCGAGGCGAGCAGGTGGCTCCGGCGCGCTCGGCAGGTGCTTCCGCTGCGCCCGGCAGGTGGTTCCGGCGAGGCGAGCAGGTTGTTCCTGCGTGCTCGGCAGGTGGTTCAGTTGGGTCTGGCAGGTGGTTTCGGTCTGTTCGGGGTGCGGTTCCAGCATCTCAGGCACATGGTTCTGGCACGTCTGAGAGGTGGTTCCGGCTGGCCCAACAGGTGTTTCTGGAGTCTCCGCCAAGTGGTTCTGGCGTAGCTGGCAGGTGATGTTGGCGTGACTGGCAGGTGGTTCCAGCCAGCCCGGCAGGTGTTTCCGGAGTGTTCACCAACTGGCTGTGGCGTAGCCGGCAGGTGATTTTGGCGTGTCCGACAGGTGGTTCTGGCGAGTCGAGCAGGTGCTTCCGGCATGCTCGGCAGGTGCTTCCGGTGTCATTGGCATGTGGTTCTGGCAGGTCTGAGAGGTGGTTCCGGCATGCCTGACAGGTGATTCCAGAGTGTTCGCCAAGCGGTTCTGGCATAGGCGGCAGGTGATTTTGCCATGTCCAGAATGTGGTTCCAGCGAGTCGAACATGTGGTTCTGGCGTGTCCGGCAGGTGTTTCCGGTCTGTCCAGCAGGTGGTTCTGGGGTGTCCGGCATGAGGTTCTGGCACGTCTGAGAGGTGGTTCCGGCCGGCCCGACATGCGTTTCCGGAGTGTCCGCCACGTGGTTCAGGCACGTCTGAGAGGTGGTTCCAGCATGCCCGGCAGGTTTTCCCGGAGAGTCCTCCAAGTGGTTCTGGCGTAGCCCGCAGGTGATTTTGGTGTGTCCGGCAGGTTGTTCCGTTCTGTCCGATAGGTTGTTCCGGCATGTCCAGCACGTGCTTCTGGCACTTCTGAGAGGTGGTTCTGGCATGCCGGGCAGGTTATTCCGGAGTGTCCGGTAAGTGGTTCTGGTGTAGCCGGCAGTTCATTTTGGCGTGTCTGGCACATGGGTCCTGCGAGTCGAGCAGGTGGTTCCGGCGTGCTCGGCAGGTGGTCCAGGCATGTCCGGCAGGTGGTTCCAGTCTGTCCAGGACGTGGTTCCAGCGTGTCCGGCACGTGGTTCTCTTACGTCTGAGAGGTGGTTCCTGCATGCCTGGCAGGTTATTGCGGATTGTCTGCCAGGTGGTTCTCTCATAGCCAGCTGTTGATTTTGGCCTGTCAGGCAGGTGGTTCTGGTGAGACCAGCAGGTGGCTCCGGCGTGCTCGGCAGGTGGTTCTGGCATGTCTGGCAGGTGGTTCCGGCGAGTTGAGCAGCTGGTTCCAGCCTGTCAGTCAGGTTAGGGTTAGGGATAGGGTTAGGGTTACGGTTAGGGTTAGGGTTTAGGGTTTGGGGTTAGGGGTTAGGGTTAGGGGTAGGGTTATGGTTAGGGTTACGGTTGGGTTAGGGTTTAGGGTTAGGCTTAGGGTTAGGGGTTAGGGTTAGGGTTAGGGTTTGGGGATAGGGTTAGGGTTAGGGTTGGGGTTAGGGCCCGGCAGGTGGTTCCGGCGAGCCGAGCAGGTGGCTCCGGCGCGCCTGGCAGGTGCTTCCGCTGCGCCCGGCAGGTGGTTCCGGAGAGGAGAGCAGGTGGCTCCGGCGCGCCGAGCAGGTGGTTCCGGCGAGGCGAGCAGGTGGCTCCGGTGCGCTCGGCAGGTGCTTCCGCTGGGCCCGGCTGGTGTTTCCGGCGAGGTGAGCAGGTGGCTCCGGCGCGCTCGGCAGGTGCTTCCGCTGCGCCCGGCAGGTGGTTCCGGCGAGGCGAGCAGGTTGTTCCTGCGTGCTCGGCAGGTGGTTCAGTTGGGTCTGGCAGGTGGTTTCGGTCTGTTCGGGGTGCGGTTCCAGCATCTCAGGCACATGGTTCTGGCACATCTGAGAGGTGGTTCCGGCTGGCCCAACAGGTGTTTCTGGAGTCTCCGCCAAGTGGTTCTGGCGTAGCTGGCAGGTGATGTTGGCGTGACTGGCAGGTGGTTCCAGCCAGCCCGGCAGGTGTTTCCGGAGTGTTCACCAACTGGCTGTGGCGTAGCCGGCAGGTGATTTTGGCGTGTCCGACTGGTGGTTCTGGCGAGTCGAGCAGGTGCTTCCGGCATGCTCGGCAGGTGCTTCCGGTGTCATTGGCATGTGGTTCTGGCAGGTCTGAGAGGTGGTTCCGGCATGCCTGACAGGTGATTCCGGAGTGTTCGCCAAGCGGTTCTGGCATAGGCGGCAGGTGATTTTGCCATGTCCAGAATGTGGTTCCAGCGAGTCGAACATGTGGTTCCGGCGTGTCCGGCAGGTGTTTCCGGTCTGTCCAGCAGGTGGTTCTGGGGTGTCCGGCATGAGGTTCTGGCACGTCTGAGAGGTGGTTCCGGCCGGCCCGACATGCGTTTCCGGAGTGTCCGCCACGTGGTTCAGGCACGTCTGAGAGGTGGTTCCAGCATGCCCGGCAGGTTTTCCCGGAGAGTCCTCCAAGTGGTTCTGGCGTAGCCCGCAGGTGATTTTGGTGTGTCCGGCAGGTTGTTCCGTTCTGTCCGATAGGTTGTTCCGGCATGTCCAGCACGTGCTTCTGGCACTTCTGAGAGGTGGTTCTGGCATGCCGGGCAGGTTATTCCGGAGTGTCCGGTAAGTGGTTCTGGTGTAGCCGGCAGTTCATTTTGGCGTGTCTGGCACATGGGTCCTGCGAGTCGAGCAGGTGGTTCCGGCGTGCTCGGCAGGTGGTCCAGGCATGTCCGGCAGGTGGTTCCAGTCTGTCCAGGACGTGGTTCCAGCGTGTCCGGCACGTGGTTCTCTTACGTCTGAGAGGTGGTTCCTGCATGCCTGGCAGGTTATTGCGGATTGTCTGCCAGGTGGTTCTCTCATAGCCAGCTGTTGATTTTGGCCTGTCAGGCAGGTGGTTCTGGCATGTCTGGCAGGTGGTTCCGGCGAGTTGAGCAGCTGGTTCCAGCCTGTCCGTCAGGTTAGGGTTAGGGATAGGGTTAGGGTTACGGTTAGGGTTAGGGTTTAGGGTTTGGGGTTAGGGGTTAGGGTTAGGGTTAGGGTTAGGGTTAGGGTTACGGTTGGGTTAGGGTTTAGGGTTAGGCTTAGGGTTAGGGGTTAGGGTTAGGGTTAGGGTTTGGGGATAGGGTTAGGGTTAGGGTTAGGGTTAGTGCCCGGCACGTGGTTCCGGCGAGGCGAGCAGGTGGCTCCGGCGCGCCCGGCAGGTGCTTCTTCTGGGCCTGGCAGGTGGTTCCGGCGAGGCGAGCAGGTGGCTCCGGCGCGCCGGGCAGGTGGTTCCGGCGAGGCGAGCTGGTGGCTCCGGCGCGCGCGGCAGGTGCTTCCGCTGCACCCGGCAGGTGGTTCCGGCGAGGCGAGCAGGTGGCTCCGGCGCGCCCGGCAGGTGCTTCTGCTGGGCCTGGCAGGTGGTTCCGGCGAGGCGAGCAGGTGGCTCCGGCGCGCCAGGCAGGTGGTTCCGGCGAGGCGAGCTGGTGGCTCCGGCGCGCTCGGCAGGTGCTTCCGCTGCGCCCGGCAGGTGGTTCCGGCGAGGCGAGCAGGTTGTTCCTGCGTGCTCGGCAGGTGGTTCAGTTGGGTCTGGCAGGTGGTTTCGGTCTGTTCGGGGTGTGGTTCCAGCATCTCAGGCACATGGTTCTGGCACGTCTGAGAGGTGGTTCCGGCTGGCCCAACAGGTGTTTCTGGAGTCTCCGCCAAGTGGTTCTGGCGTAGCTGGCAGGTGATGTTGGCGTGACTGGCAGGTGGTTCCAGCCAGCCCGGCAGGTGTTTCCGGAGTGTTCACCAACTGGCTGTGGCGTAGCCGGCAGGTGATTTTGGCGTGTCCGACAGGTGGTTCTGGCGAGTCGAGCAGGTGCTTCCGGCATGCTCGGCAGGTGCTTCCGGTGTCATTGGCATGTGGTTCTGGCAGGTCTGAGAGGTGGTTCCGGCATGCCTGACAGGTGATTCCGGAGTGTTCGCCAAGCGGTTCTGGCATAGGCGGCAGGTGATTTTGCCATGTCCAGAATGTGGTTCCAGCGAGTCGAACATGTGGTTCCGGCGTGTCCGGCAGGTGTTTCCGGTCTGTCCAGCAGGTGGTTCTGGGGTGTCCGGCATGAGGTTCTGGCACGTCTGAGAGGTGGTTCCGGCCGGCCCGACATGCGTTTCCGGAGTGTCCGCCACGTGGTTCAGGCACGTCTGAGAGGTGGTTCCAGCATGCCCGGCAGGTTTTCCCGGAGAGTCCTCCAAGTGGTTCTGGCGTAGCCCGCAGGTGATTTTGGTGTGTCCGGCAGGTTGTTCCGTTCTGTCCGATAGGTTGTTCCGGCATGTCCAGCACGTGCTTCTGGCACTTCTGAGAGGTGGTTCTGGCATGCCGGGCAGGTTATTCCGGAGTGTCCGGTAAGTGGTTCTGGTGTAGCCGGCAGTTCATTTTGGCGTGTCTGGCACATGGGTCCTGCGAGTCGAGCAGGTGGTTCCGGCGTGCTCGGCAGGTGGTCCAGGCATGTCCGGCAGGTGGTTCCAGTCTGTCCAGGACGTGGTTCCAGCGTGTCCGGCACGTGGTTCTCTTACGTCTGAGAGGTGGTTCCTGCATGCCTGGCAGGTTATTGCGGATTGTCTGCCAGGTGGTTCTCTCATAGCCAGCTGTTGATTTTGGCCTGTCAGGCAGGTGGTTCTGGTGAGTCCAGCAGGTGGCTCCGGCGTGCTCGGCAGGTGGTTCTGGCATGTCTGGCAGGTGGTTCCGGCGAGTTGAGCAGCTGGTTCCAGCCTGTCCGTCAGGTTAGGGTTAGGGATAGGGTTAGGGTTACGGTTAGGGTTAGGGTTTAGGGTTTGGGGTTAGGGGTTAGGGTTAGGGGTAGGGTTAGGGTTAGGGTTACGGTTGGGTTAGGGTTTAGGGTTAGGCTTAGGGTTAGGGGTTAGGGTTAGGGTTAGGGTTTGGGGATAGGGTTAGGGTTAGGGTTAGGGTTAGGGCCCGGCAGGTGGTTCCGGCGAGCCGATCAGGTGGCTCCGGCGCGCCCGGCATGTGCTTCCGCTGGGCCCGGCAGGTGGTTCCGGCGAGGCGAGCAGGTGGCTCCGGCGCGCTCCGCAGGTGCTTCCGCTGCGCCCGGCAGGTGGTTCCGGCGAGGCGAGCAGGTTGTTCCTGCGTGCTCGGCAGGTGGTTCAGTTGGGTCTGGCAGGTGGTTTCGGTCTGTTCGGGGTGTGGTTCCAGCATCTCAGGCACATGGTTCTGGCACGTCTGAGAGGTGGTTCCGGCTGGCCCAACAGGTGTTTCTGGAGTCTCCGCCAAGTGGTTCTGGCGTAGCTGGCAGGTGATGTTGGCGTGACTGGCAGGTGGTTCCAGCCAGCCCGGCAGGTGTTTCCGGAGTGTTCACCAACTGGCTGTGGCGTAGCCGGCAGGTGATTTTGGCGTGTCCGACAGGTGGTTCTGGCGAGTCGAGCAGGTGCTTCCTGCATGCTCGGCAGGTGCTTCCGGTGTCATTGGCATGTGGTTCTGGCAGGTCTGAGAGGTGGTTCCGGCATGCCTGACAGGTGATTCCGGAGTGTTCGCCAAGCGGTTCTGGCATAGGCGGCAGGTGATTTTGCCATGTCCAGAATGTGGTTCCAGCGAGTCGAACATGTGGTTCCGGCGTGTCCGGCAGGTGTTTCCGGTCTGTCCAGCAGGTGGTTCTGGGGTGTCCGGCATGAGGTTCTGGCACGTCTGAGAGGTGGTTCCGGCCGGCCCGACATGCGTTTCCGGAGTGTCCGCCACGTGGTTCAGGCACGTCTGAGAGGTGGTTCCAGCATGCCCGGCAGGTTTTCCCGGAGAGTCCTCCAAGTGGTTCTGGCGTAGCCCGCAGGTGATTTTGGTGTGTCCGGCAGGTTGTTCCGTTCTGTCCGATAGGTTGTTCCGGCATGTCCAGCACGTGCTTCTGGCACTTCTGAGAGGTGGTTCTGGCATGCCGGGCAGGTTATTCCGGAGTGTCCGGTAAGTGGTTCTGGTGTAGCCGGCAGTTCATTTTGGCGTGTCTGGCACATGGGTCCTGCGAGTCGAGCAGGTGGTTCCGGCGTGCTCGGCAGGTGGTCCAGGCATGTCCGGCAGGTGGTTCCAGTCTGTCCAGGACGTGGTTCCAGCGTGTCCGGCACGTGGTTCTCTTACGTCTGAGAGGTGGTTCCTGCATGCCTGGCAGGTTATTGCGGATTGTCTGCCAGGTGGTTCTCTCATAGCCAGCTGTTGATTTTGGCCTGTCAGGCAGGTGGTTCTGGTGAGTCCAGCAGGTGGCTCC
This sequence comes from Equus asinus, assembly GCF_041296235.1. Taxonomy (NCBI): domain Eukaryota; kingdom Metazoa; phylum Chordata; class Mammalia; order Perissodactyla; family Equidae; genus Equus; species Equus asinus. The sequence goes on along the minus strand of NC_091793.1, from coordinate 10,610,004 downwards.
GGCGTGCTCGGCAGGTGGTTCTGGCATGTCTGGCAGGTGGTTCCGGCGAGTTGAGCAGCTGGTTCCAGCCTGTCTGTCAGGTTAGGGTTAGGGATAGGGTTAGGGTTACGGTTAGGGTTAGGGTTTAGGGTTTGGGGTTAGGGGTTAGGGTTAGGGGTAGGGTTAGGGTTAGGGTTATGGTTGGGTTAGGGTTTAGGGTTAGGCTTAGGGTTAGGGGTTAGGGTTAGGGTTAGGGTTTGGGGATAGGGTTAGGGTTAGGGTTAGGGTTAGGGCCCGGCAGGTGGTTCCGGCGAGCCGAGCAGGTGGCTCCGGCGCGCCCGGCAGGTGCTTCCGCTGCGCCCGGCAGGTGGTTCCGGCGAGGCGAGCAGGTGGCTTCGGCGCGCTCCACAGGTGCTTCCGCTGCGCCCGGCAGGTGGTTCCGGCGAGGCGAGCAGGTTGTTCCTGCGTGCTCGGCAGGTGGTTCAGTTGGGTCTGGCAGGTGGTTTCGGTCTGTTCGGGGTGTGGTTCCAGCATCTAAGGCACATGGTTCTGGCACGTCTGAGAGGTGGTTCCGGCTGGCCCGACATGCGTTTCCGGAGTGTCCGCCACGTGGTTCAGGCACGTCTGAGAGGTGGTTCCAGCATGCCCGGCAGGTTTTCCCGGAGAGTCCTCCAAGTGGTTCTGGCGTAGCCCGCAGGTGATTTTGGTGTGTCCGGCAGGTTGTTCCGTTCTGTCCGATAGGTTGTTCCGGCATGTCCAGCACGTGCTTCTGGCACTTCTGAGAGGTGGTTCTGGCATGCCGGGCAGGTTATTCCGGAGTGTCCGGTAAGTGGTTCTGGTGTAGCCGGCAGTTCATTTTGGCGTGTCTGGCACATGGGTCCTGCGTGTCGAGCAGGTGGTTCCGGCGTGCTCGGCAGGTGGTCCAGGCATGTCCGGCAGGTGGTTCCAGTCTGTCCAGGACGTGGTTCCAGCGTGTCCGGCACGTGGTTCTCTTACGTCTGAGAGGTGGTTCCTGCATGCCTGGCAGGTTATTGCGGATTGTCTGCCAGGTGGTTCTCTCATAGCCAGCTGTTGATTTTGGCCTGTCAGGCAGGTGGTTCTGGTGAGTCCAGCAGGTGGCTCCGGCGTGCTCGGCAGGTGGTTCTGGCATGTCTGGCAGGTGGTTCCGGCGAGTTGAGCAGCTGGTTCCAGCCTGTCTGTCAGGTTAGGGTTAGGGATAGGGTTAGGGTTACGGTTAGGGTTAGGGTTTAGGGTTTGGGGTTAGGGGTTAGGGTTAGGGGTAGGGTTAGGGTTAGGGTTATGGTTGGGTTAGGGTTTAGGGTTAGGCTTAGGGTTAGGGGTTAGGGTTAGGGTTAGGGTTTGGGGATAGGGTTAGGGTTAGGGTTAGGGTTAGGGCCCGGCAGGTGGTTCCGGCGAGCCGAGCAGGTGGCTCCGGCGCGCCCGGCAGGTGCTTCCGCTGCGCCCGGCAGGTGGTTCCGGCGAGGCGAGCAGGTGGCTTCGGCGCGCTCCACAGGTGCTTCCGCTGCGCCCGGCAGGTGGTTCCGGCGAGGCGAGCAGGTTGTTCCTGCGTGCTCGGCAGGTGGTTCAGTTGGGTCTGGCAGGTGGTTTCGGTCTGTTCGGGGTGTGGTTCCAGCATCTAAGGCACATGGTTCTGGCACGTCTGAGAGGTGGTTCCGGCTGGCCCGACATGCGTTTCCGGAGTGTCCGCCACGTGGTTCAGGCACGTCTGAGAGGTGGTTCCAGCATGCCCGGCAGGTTTTCCCGGAGAGTCCTCCAAGTGGTTCTGGCGTAGCCCGCAGGTGATTTTGGTGTGTCCGGCAGGTTGTTCCGTTCTGTCCGATAGGTTGTTCCGGCATGTCCAGCACGTGCTTCTGGCACTTCTGAGAGGTGGTTCTGGCATGCCGGGCAGGTTATTCCGGAGTGTCCGGTAAGTGGTTCTGGTGTAGCCGGCAGTTCATTTTGGCGTGTCTGGCACATGGGTCCTGCGTGTCGAGCAGGTGGTTCCGGCGTGCTCAGCAGGTGGTCCAGGCATGTCCGGCAGGTGGTTCCAGTCTGTCCAGGACGTGGTTCCAGCGTGTCCGGCACGTGGTTCTCTTACGTCTGAGAGGTGGTTCCTGCATGCCTGGCAGGTTATTGCGGATTGTCTGACAGGTGGTTCTCTCATAGCCAGCTGTTGATTTTGGCCTGTCAGGCAGGTGGTTCTGGTGAGTCCAGCAGGTGGCTCTGGCGTGCTCGGCAGGTGGTTCTGGCATGTCTGGCAGGTGGTTCCGGCGAGTTGAGCAGCTGGTTCCAGCCTGTCCGTCAGGTTAGGGTTAGGGATAGGGTTAGGGTTACGGTTAGGGTTGGGGTTTAGGGTTTGGGGTTAGGGGTTAGGGTTAGGGGTAGGGTTAGGGTTAGGGTTACGGTTGGATTAGGGTTTAGGGTTAGGCTTAGGGTTAGGGGTTAGGGTTAGGGTTAGGGTTTGGGGATAGGGTTAGGGTTAGAGTTAGGGTTAGGGCCCGGCACGTGGTTCCGGCGAGGCGAGCAGGTGGCTCCGGTGCGCTCTTCAGGTGCTTCCGCTGTGCCCGGCAGGTGGTTCCGGCGAGGCGAGCAGGTGGCTCCGGCGCGCTCGGCAGGTGCTTCCGCTGGGCCTGGCAGGTGGTTCCGGCGAGGCGAGCAGGTGGCTCTGGCGCGCTCGGCAGGTGCTTCCGCTGGGCCTGGCAGGTGGTTCCGGCGAGTCGAGCAGGTTGTTCCTGCGTGCTCGGCAGGTGGTTCAGTTGGGTCTGGCAGGTGGTTTCGGTCTGTTCGGGGTGTGGTTCCAGCATCTCAGGCACATGGTTTTGGCACGTCTGAGAGGTGGTTCCGGCTGGCCCAACAGGTGTATCTGGAGTCTCCGCCAAGTGGTTCTGGTGTAGCTGGCAGGTGATGTTGGCGTGAAAGGCAGGTGGTTCCAGCCAGCCCGGCAGGTGTTTCCGGAGTGTTCACCAACTGGCTGTGGCGTAGCCGGCAGGTGATTTTGGCGTGTCCGACAGGTGGTTCTGGCGAGTCGAGCAGGTGCTTCCGGCATGCTCGGCAGGTGCTTCCGGTGTCATTGGCATGTGGTTCTGGCATGTCTGAGAGGTGGTTCCGGCATGCCTGACAGGTGATTCCGGAGTGTTCGCCAAGCGGTTCTGGCATAGGCGGCAGGTGATTTTGCCATGCCCAGAATGTGGTTCCAGCGAGTCGAACATGTGGTTCCGGCGTGTCCGGCAGGTGTTTCCGGTCTGTCCAGCAGGTGGTTCTGGGGTGTCCGGCATGAGGTTCTGGCACGTCTGAGAGGTGGTTCCAGCATGCCCGGCAGGTTTTCCCGGAGAGTCCTCCAAGTGGTTCTGGCGTAGCCCGCAGGTGATTTTGGTGTGTCCGGCAGGTTGTTCCGTTCTGTCCGATAGGTTGTTCCGGCATGTCCAGCACGTGCTTCTGGCACTTCTGAGAGGTGGTTCTGGCATGCCGGGCAGGTTATTCCGGAGTGTCCGGTAAGTGGTTCTGGTGTAGCCGGCAGTTCATTTTGGCGTGTCTGGCACATGGGTCCTGCGAGTCGAGCAGGTGGTCCCGGCGTGCTCGGCAGGTGGTCCAGGCATGTCCGGCAGGTGGTTCCAGTCTGTCCAGGACGTGGTTCCAGCGTGTCCGGCACGTGGTTCTCTTACGTCTGAGAGGTGGTTCCTGCATGCCTGGCAGGTTATTGCGGATTGTCTGACAGGTGGTTCTCTCATAGCCAGCTGTTGATTTTGGCCTGTCAGGCAGGTGGTTCTGGTGAGTCCAGCAGGTGGCTCTGGCGTGCTCGGCAGGTGGTTCTGGCATGTCTGGCAGGTGGTTCCGGCGAGTTGAGCAGCTGGTTCCAGCCTGTCCGTCAGGTTAGGGTTAGGGATAGGGTTAGGGTTACGGTTAGGGTTGGGGTTTAGGGTTTGGGGTTAGGGGTTAGGGTTAGGGGTAGGGTTAGGGTTAGGGTTACGGTTGGGTTAGGGTTTAGGGTTAGGCTTAGGGTTAGGGGTTAGGGTTAGGGTTAGGGTTTGGGGATAGGGTTAGGGTTAGGGTTAGGGTTAGGGCCCGGCAGGTGGTTCCGGCGAGGCGAGCAGCTGGCTCCGGCGCGCTCGGCAAGTGCTTCCGCTGGGCCCGGAAGGAGGTTCCGGCGAGGCGAGCAGGTGGCTCTGGCGCGCTCGGCAGGTGCTTCCGCTGGGCCCGGCAGGTGGTTCCGGCGAGGCGAGCAGGTGGCTCCGGCGCGCTCGGCAGGTGCTTCCGCTGCGCCCGGCAGGTGGTTCCGGCGAGTCGAGCAGGTTGTTCCTGCGTGCTCGGCAGGTGGTTCAGTTGGGTCTGGCAGGTGGTTTCGGTCTGTTCTGGGTGTGGTTCCAGCATCTCAGGCACATGGTTTTTGCACTTCTGAGAGGTGGTTCCGGCTGGCCCAACAGGTGTTTCTGGAGTCTCCGCCAAGTGGTTCTGCCGTAGCTGGCAGGTGATGTTGGCGTGACTGGCAGGTGTTTCCAGCCAGCCCGGCAGGTGTTTCCGGAGTGTTCACCAACTGGCTGTGGCGTAGCCGGCAGGTGATTTTGGCGTGTCCGACAGGTGGTTCTGGCGAGTCGAGCAGGTGCTTCCGGCATGCTCGGCAGGTGCTTCCGGTGTCATTGGCATGTGGTTCTGGCATGTCTGAGAGGTGGTTCCGGCATGCCTGACAGGTGATTCCGGAGTGTTCGCCAAGCGGTTCTGGCATAGGCAGCAGGTGATTTTGCCATGTCCAGAATGTGGTTCCAGCGAGTCGAACATGTGGTTCCGGCGTGTCCGGCAGGTGTTTCCGGTCTGTCCAGCAGGTGGTTCTGGGGTGTCCGGCATGAGGTTCTGGCACGTCTGAGAGGTGGTTCCGGCCGGCCCGACATGCGTTTCCGGAGTGTCCGCCACGTGGTTCAGGCACGTCTGAGAGGTGGTTCCAGCATGCCCGGCAGGTTTTCCCGGAGAGTCCTCCAAGTGGTTCTGGCGTAGCCCGCAGGTGATTTTGGTGTGTCCGGCAGGTTGTTCCGTTCTGTCCGATAGGTTGTTCCGGCATGTCCAGCACGTGCTTCTGGCACTTCTGAGAGGTGGTTCTGGCATGCCGGGCAGCTTATTCCGGAGTGTCCGGTAAGTGGTTCTGGTGTAGCCGGCAGTTCATTTTGGCGTGTCTGGCACATGGGTCCTGCGAGTCGAGCAGGTGGTTCCGGCGTGCTCGGCAGGTGGTCCAGGCATGTCCGGCAGGTGGTTCCAGTCTGTCCAGGACGTGGTTCCAGCGTGTCCGGCACGTGGTTCTCTTACGTCTGAGAGGTGGTTCCTGCATGCCTGGCAGGTTATTGCGGATTGTCTGCCAGGTGGTTCTCTCATAGCCAGCTGTTGATTTCGGCCTGTCAGGCAGGTGGTTCTGGTGAGTCCAGCAGGTGGCTCCGGCGTGCTCGGCAGGTGGTTCTGGCATGTCTGGCAGGTGGTTCCGGCGAGTTGAGCATCTGGTTCCAGCCTGTCAGTCAGGTTAGGGTTAGGGATAGGGTTAGGGTTACGGTTAGGGTTAGGGTTTAGGGTTTGGGGTTAGGGGTTAGGGTTAGGAGTAGGGTTAGGGCTGGGTTACGGTTGGGTTAGGGTTTAGGGTTAGGCTTAGGGTTAGGGGTTAGGGTTAGGGTTAGGGTTTGGGGATAGGGTTAGGGTTAGGGTTAGGGTTAGGGTTAGGGCCCGGCACGTGGTTCCGGCGAGGCGAGCAGGTGGCTCCGGCGCGCTCGGCAAGTGCTTCCGCTGGGCCCGGCAGGTGGTTCCGGCGAGGCGAGCAGATGGCTCCGGCGCGCCCGACAGGTGCTTCCGCTGGGCCTGGCAGGTGGTTCCGGCGAGGCGAGCAGGTTGTTCCTGCGTGCTCGGCAGGTGGTTCAGTTGGGTCTGGCAGGTGGTTTCGGTCTGTTCGGGGTGTGGTTCCAGCATCTCAGGCACATGGTTCTGGCACGTCTGAGAGGTGGTTCCGGCTGGCCCAACAGGTGTTTCTGGAGTCTCCGCCAAGTGGTTCTGGCGTAGCTGGCAGGTGATGTTGGCGTGACTGGCAGGTGGTTCCAGCCAGCCCGGCAGGTGTTTCCGGAGTGTTCACCAACTGGCTGTGGCGTAGCCGGCAGGTGATTTTGGCGTGTCCGACAGGTGGTTCTGGCGAGTCGAGCAGGTGCTTCCGGCATGCTCGGCAGGTGCTTCCGGTGTCACTGGCATGTGGTTCTGGCATGTCTGAGAGGTGGTTCCGGCATGCCTGACAGGTGATTCCGGAGTGTTCGCCAAGAGGTTCTGGCATAGGCGGCAGGTGATTTTGCCATGCCCAGAATGTGGTTCCAGCGAGTCGAACATGTGGTTCCGGCGTGTCCGGCAGGAGTTTCCGGTCTGTCCAGCAGGTGGTTCTGGGGTGTCCGGCATGAGGTTCTGGCACGTCTGAGAGGTGGTTCCAGCCGGCCCGACATGCGTTTCCGGAGTGTCCGCCACGTGGTTCAGGCACGTCTGAGAGGTGGTTCCAGCATGCCCGGCAGGTTTTCCCGGAGAGTCCTCCAAGTGGTTCTGGCGTAGCCCGCAGGTGATTTTGGTGTGTCCGGCAGGTTGTTCCGTTCTGTCCGATAGGTTGTTCCGGCATGTCCAGCACGTGCTTCTGGCACTTCTGAGAGGTGGTTCTGGCATGCCGGGCAGGTTATTCCGGAGTGTCCGGTAAGTGGTTCTGGTGTACCCGGCAGTTCATTTTGGCGTGTCTGGCACATGGGTCCTGCGTGTCGAGCAGGTGGTTCCGGCGTGCTCTGCAGGTGGTCCAGGCATGTCCGGCAGGTGGTTCCAGTCTGTCCAGGACGTGGTTCCAGCGTGTCCGGCACGTGGTTCTCTTACGTCTGAGAGGTGGTTCCTGCATGCCTGGCAGGTTATTGCGGATTGTCTGACAGGTGGTTCTCTCATAGCCAGCTGTTGATTTTGGCCTGTCAGGCAGGTGGTTCTGGTGAGTCCAGCAGGTGGCTCTGGCGTGCTCGGCAGGTGGTTCTGGCATGTCTGGCAGGTGGTTCCGGCGAGTTGAGCAGCTGGTTCCAGCCTGTCCGTCAGGTTAGGGTTAGGGATAGGGTTAGGGTTACGGTTAGGGTTGGGGTTTAGGGTTTGGGGTTAGGGGTTAGGGTTAGGGGTAGGGTTAGGGTTAGGGTTACGGTTGGATTAGGGTTTAGGGTTAGGCTTAGGGTTAGGGGTTAGGGTTAGGGTTAGGGTTTGGGGATAGGGTTAGGGTTAGAGTTAGGGTTAGGGCCCGGCACGTGGTTCCGGCGAGGCGAGCAGGTGGCTCCGGTGCGCTCTTCAGGTGCTTCCGCTGTGCCCGGCAGGTGGTTCCAGCGAGGCGAGCAGGTGGCTCCGGCGCGCTCGGCAGGTGCTTCCGCTGGGCCTGGCAGGTGGTTCCGGCGAGGCGAGCAGGTGGCTCTGGCGCGCTCGGCAGGTGCTTCCGCTGGGCCTGGCAGGTGGTTCCGGCGAGTCGAGCAGGTTGTTCCTGCGTGCTCGGCAGGTGGTTCAGTTGGGTCTGGCAGGTGGTTTCGGTCTGTTCGGGGTGTGGTTCCAGCATCTCAGGCACATGGTTTTGGCACGTCTGAGAGGTGGTTCCGGCTGGCCCAACAGGTGTATCTGGAGTCTCCGCCAAGTGGTTCTGGTGTAGCTGGCAGGTGATGTTGGCGTGACTGGCAGGTGGTTCCAGCCAGCCCGGCAGGTGTTTCCGGAGTGTTCACCAACTGGCTGTGGCGTAGCCGGCAGGTGATTTTGGCGTGTCCGACAGGTGGTTCTGGCGAGTCGAGCAGGTGCTTCCGGCATGCTCGGCAGGTGCTTCCGGTGTCATTGGCATGTGGTTCTGGCATGTCTGAGAGGTGGTTCCGGCATGCCTGACAGGTGATTCCGGAGTGTTCGCCAAGCGGTTCTGGCATAGGCGGCAGGTGATTTTGCCATGCCCAGAATGTGGTTCCAGCGAGTCGAACATGTGGTTCCGGCGTGTCCGGCAGGTGTTTCCGGTCTGTCCAGCAGGTGGTTCTGGGGTGTCCGGCATGAGGTTCTGGCACGTCTGAGAGGTGGTTCCAGCCGGCCCGACATGCGTTTCCGGAGTGTCCGCCACGTGGTTCAGGCACGTCTGAGAGGTGGTTCCAGCATGCCCGGCAGGTTTTCCCGGAGAGTCCTCCAAGTGGTTCTGGCGTAGCCCGCAGGTGATTTTGGTGTGTCCGGCAGGTTGTTCCGTTCTGTCCGATAGGTTGTTCCGGCATGTCCAGCACGTGCTTCTGGCACTTCTGAGAGGTGGTTCTGGCATGCCGGGCAGGTTATTCCGGAGTGTCCGGTAAGTGGTTCTGGTGTACCCGGCAGTTCATTTTGGCGTGTCTGGCACATGGGTCCTGCGTGTCGAGCAGGTGGTTCCGGCGTGCTCTGCAGGTGGTCCAGGCATGTCCGGCAGGTGGTTCCAGTCTGTCCAGGACGTGGTTCCAGCGTGTCCGGCACGTGGTTCTCTTACGTCTGAGAGGTGGTTCCTGCATGCCTGGCAGGTTATTGCGGATTGTCTGACAGGTGGTTCTCTCATAGCCAGCTGTTGATTTTGGCCTGTCAGGCAGGTGGTTCTGGTGAGTCCAGCAGGTGGCTCTGGCGTGCTCGGCAGGTGGTTCTGGCATGTCTGGCAGGTGGTTCCGGCGAGTTGAGCAGCTGGTTCCAGCCTGTCCGTCAGGTTAGGGTTAGGGATAGGGTTAGGGTTACGGTTAGGGTTGGGGTTTAGGGTTTGGGGTTAGGGGTTAGGGTTAGGGGTAGGGTTAGGGTTAGGGTTACGGTTGGGTTAGGGTTTAGGGTTAGGCTTAGGGTTAGGGGTTAGGGTTAGGGTTAGGGTTTGGGGATAGGGTTAGGGTTAGGGTTAGGGTTAGGGCCCGGCAGGTGGTTCCGGCGAGGCGAGCAGCTGGCTCCGGCGCGCTCGGCAAGTGCTTCCGCTGGGCCCGGCAGGAGGTTCCGGCGAGGCGAGCAGGTGGCTCTGGCGCGCTCGGCAGGTGCTTCCGCTGGGCCCGGCAGGTGGTTCCGGCGAGGCGAGCAGGTGGCTCCGGCGCGCTCGGCAGGTGATTCCGCTGGGCCCGGCAGGTGGTTCCGGCGAGGCGAGCAGGTGGCTCCGGCGCGCTCGGCAGGTGCTTCCGCTGCGCCCGGCAGGTGGTTCCGGCGAGTCGAGCAGGTTGTTCCTGCGTGCTCGGCAGGTGGTTCAGTTGGGTCTGGCAGGTGGTTTCGGTCTGTTCTGGGTGTGGTTCCAGCATCTCAGGCACATGGTTTTTGCACTTCTGAGAGGTGGTTCCGGCTGGCCCAACAGGTGTTTCTGGAGTCTCCGCCAAGTGGTTCTGCCGTAGCTGGCAGGTGATGTTGGCGTGACTGGCAGGTGTTTCCAGCCAGCCCGGCAGGTGTTTCCGGAGTGTTCACCAACTGGCTGTGGCGTAGCCGGCAGGTGATTTTGGCGTGTCCGACAGGTGGTTCTGGCGAGTCGAGCAGGTGCTTCCGGCATGCTCGGCAGGTGCTTCCGGTGTCATTGGCATGTGGTTCTGGCATGTCTGAGAGGTGGTTCCGGCATGCCTGACAGGTGATTCCGGAGTGTTCGCCAAGCGGTTCTGGCATAGGCAGCAGGTGATTTTGCCATGTCCAGAATGTGGTTCCAGCGAGTCGAACATGTGGTTCCGGCGTGTCCGGCAGGTGTTTCCGGTCTGTCCAGCAGGTGGTTCTGGGGTGTCCGGCATGAGGTTCTGGCACGTCTGAGTGGTGGTTCCGGCCGGCCCGACATGCGTTTCCGGAGTGTCCGCCACGTGGTTCAGGCACGTCTGAGAGGTGGTTCCAGCATGCCCGGCAGGTTTTCCCGGAGAGTCCTCCAAGTGGTTCTGGCGTAGCCCGCAGGTGATTTTGGTGTGTCCGGCAGGTTGTTCCGTTCTGTCCGATAGGTTGTTCCGGCATGTCCAGCACGTGCTTCTGGCACTTCTGAGAGGTGGTTCTGGCATGCCGGGCAGGTTATTCCGGAGTGTCCGGTAAGTGGTTCTGGTGTAGCCGGCAGTTCATTTTGGCGTGTCTGGCACATGGGTCCTGCGAGTCGAGCAGGTGGTTCCGGCGTGCTCGGCAGGTGGTCCAGGCATGTCCGGCAGGTGGTTCCAGTCTGTCCAGGACGTGGTTCCAGCGTGTCCGGCACGTGGTTCTCTTACGTCTGAGAGGTGGTTCCTGCATGCCTGGCAGGTTATTGCGGATTGTCTGCCAGGTGGTTCTCTCATAGCCAGCTGTTGATTTCGGCCTGTCAGGCAGGTGGTTCTGGTGAGTCCAGCAGGTGGCTCCGGCGTGCTCGGCAGGTGGTTCTGGCATGTCTGGCAGGTGGTTCCGGCGAGTTGAGCATCTGGTTCCAGCCTGTCAGTCAGGTTAGGGTTAGGGATAGGGTTAGGGTTACGGTTAGGGTTAGGGTTTAGGGTTTGGGGTTAGGGGTTAGGGTTAGGAGTAGGGTTAGGGCTGGGTTACGGTTGGGTTAGGGTTTAGGGTTAGGCTTAGGGTTAGGGGTTAGGGTTAGGGTTAGGGTTTGGGGATAGGGTTAGGGTTAGGGTTAGGGTTAGGGTTAGGGCCCGGCACGTGGTTCCGGCGAGGCGAGCAGGTGGCTCCGGCGCGCTCGGCAAGTGCTTCCGCTGGGCCCGGCAGGTGGTTCCGGCGAGGCGAGCAGATGGCTCCGGCGCGCCCGACAGGTGCTTCCGCTGGGCCTGGCAGGTGGTTCCGGCGAGGCGAGCAGGTTGTTCCTGCGTGCTCGGCAGGTGGTTCAGTTGGGTCTGGCAGGTGGTTTCGGTCTGTTCGGGGTGTGGTTCCAGCATCTCAGGCACATGGTTCTGGCACGTCTGAGAGGTGGTTCCGGCTGGCCCAACAGGTGTTTCTGGAGTCTCCGCCAAGTGGTTCTGGCGTAGCTGGCAGGTGATGTTGGCGTGACTGGCAGGTGGTTCCAGCCAGCCCGGCAGGTGTTTCCGGAGTGTTCACCAACTGGCTGTGGCGTAGCCGGCAGGTGATTTTGGCGTGTCCGACAGGTGGTTCTGGCGAGTCGAGCAGGTGCTTCCGGCATGCTCGGCAGGTGCTTCCGGTGTCATTGGCATGTGGTTCTGGCATGTCTGAGAGGTGGTTCCGGCATGCCTGACAGGTGATTCCGGAGTGTTCGCCAAGCGGTTCTGGCATAGGCGGCAGGTGATTTTGCCATGTCCAGAATGTGGTTCCAGCGAGTCGAACATGTGGTTCCGGCGTGTCCGGCAGGTGTTTCCGGTCTGTCCAGCAGGTGGTTCTGGGGTGTCCGGCATGAGGTTCTGGCACGTCTGAGAGGTGGTTCCGGCCGGCCCGACATGCGTTTCCGGAGTGTCCGCCACGTGGTTCAGGCACGTCTGAGAGGTGGTTCCAGCATGCCCGGCAGGTATTCCCGGAGAGTCCTCCAAGTGGTTCTGGCGTAGCCCGCAGGTGATTTTGGTGTGTCCGGCAGGTTGTTCCGTTCTGTCCGATAGGTTGTTCCGGCATGTCCAGCACGTGCTTCTGGCACTTCTGAGAGGTGGTTCTGGCATGCCGGGCAGCTTATTCCGGAGTGTCCGGTAAGTGGTTCTGGTGTAGCCGGCAGTTCATTTTGGCGTGTCTGGAACATGGGTCCTGCGAGTCGAGCAGGTGGCTCCGGGGCGCTCGGCAGGTGCATCCGCTGGACCCGGCAGGTGGTTCCGGCGAGGCGAGCAGGTGGCTCCGGCGCGCTCGGCAGGTGCTTCCGCTGCGCCCAGCAGGTTGTTCCAGCGAGGCGAGCAGGTGGCTCCGGCGCGCCCGGCAGGTGGTTCCGGCGAGGCGAGCAGGTGGCTCCGGCGCGCTCGGCAGGTGCTTCCGCTGCGCCCGGCAGGTGGTTCCGGCGAGGCGGGCAGGTTGTTCCTGCGTGCTCGGCAGGTGGTTCAGTTGGGTCTGGCAGGTGGTTTCAGTCTGTTCGGGGTGTGGTTCCAGCATCTCAGGCACATGGTTCTGGCACGTGTGAGAGGTGGTTCCGGCTGGCCCAACAGGTGTTTCTGGAGTCTCCGCCAAGTGGTTCTGGCGTAGCTGGCAGGTGATGTTGGCGTGACTGGCAGGTGGTTCCAGCCAGCCCGGCAGGTGTTTCCGGAGTGTTCACCAACTGGCTGTGGCGTAGCCGGCAGGTGATTTTGGCGTGTCCGACAGGTGGTTCTGGCGAGTCGAGCAGGTGCTTCCGGCATGCTCGGCAGGTGCTTCCGGTGTCATTGGCATGTGGTTCTGGCAGGTCTGAGAGGTGGTTCCGGCATGCCTGACAGGTGATTCCGGAGTGTTCGCCAAGCGGTTCTGGCATAGGCGGCAGGTGATTTTGCCATGTCCAGAATGTGGTTCCAGCGAGTCGAACATGTGGTTCCGGCGTGTCCGGCAGGTGTTTCCGGTCTGTCCAGCAGGTGGTTCTGGGGTGTCCGGCATGAGGTTCTGGCACGTCTGAGAGGTGGTTCCGGCCGGCCCGACGTGCGTTTCCGGAGTGTCCGCCACGTGGTTCAGGCACGTCTGAGAGGTGGTTCCAGCATGCCCGGCAGGTTTTCCCGGAGAGTCCTCCAAGTGGTTCTGGCGTAGCCCGCAGGTGATTTTGGTGTGTCCGGCACGTTGTTCCGTTCTGTCCGATAGGTTGTTCCGGCATGTCCAGCACGTGCTTCTGGCACTTCTGAGAGGTGGTTCTGGCATGCCGGGCAGGTTATTCCGGAGTGTCCGGTAAGTGGTTCTGGTGTAGCCGGCAGTTCATTTTGGCGTGTCTGGCACATGGGTCCTGCGAGTCGAGCAGGTGGTTCCGGCGTGCTCGGCAGGTGGTCCAGGCATGTCCGGCAGGTGGTTCCAGTCTGTCCAGGACGTGGTTCCAGCGTGTCCGGCACGTGGTTCTCTTACGTCTGAGAGGTGGTTCCTGCATGCCTGGCAGGTTATTGCGGATTGTCTGCCAGGTGGTTCTCTCATAGCCAGCTGTTGATTTTGGCCTGAGAGGCAGGTGGTTCTGGTGAGTCCAGCAGGTGGCTCCGGCGTGCTCGGCAGGTGGTTCTGGCATGTATGGCAGGTGGTTCCGGCGAGTTGAGCAGCTCGTTCCAGCCTGTCGGTCATGTTAGGGTTAGGGATAGGGTTAGGGTTACGGTTAGGGTTAGGGTTTAGGGTTTGGGGTTAGGGGTTAGGATTAGGGGTAGGGTTAGGGTTAGGGTTACGGTTGGGTTAGGGTTTAGAGTTAGGGTTAGGGTTAGGGGTTAGGGTTAGGTTTAGGGTTAGCGGTTAGCGTTAGGGTTAGGGTTTGGCGTTAGGGTTAGGGTTAGGGTTAGGGTTAGGGCCCGGCAGGTGGTTCCGGCGAGCCGAGCAGGTGGCTCCGGCGCGCTCGGCAGGTGCTTCCGCTGCACCCGGCAGGTGGTTCCGGCGATGCGAGCAGGTTGCTCCGGCGCGCCAGGCAGGTGGTTCCGGCGAGGCGAGCAGGTGGCTCCGGCGTGATCGGCAGTTGGTTCTGGCATGTATGGCAGGTGGTTCCGGCGAGTTGAGCAGCTGGTTCCAGCCTGTCCGTCAGGTTAGGGTTAGGGATAGGGTTAGGGTTACGGTTAGGGTTAGGGTTTAGGGTTTGGGGTTAGGGGTTAGGGTTAGGGGTAGGGTTAGGTTTAGGGTTACGGTTGGGTTAGGGTTTAGGGTTAGGCTTAGGGTTAGGGGTTAGGGTTAGGGTTAGGGTTTGGGGATAGGGTTAGGGTTAGGGTTAGGGTTAGGGCCTGACAGGTGGTTCCGGCGAGGCGAGCAGCTGGCTCCGGCGCGCTCGGGAGGTGCTTGCGCGGCGCCCGGCAGGTGGTTCCGGCGAGGCAAGCAGGTGGCTCCGGCGCGCTCGGCAGGTGCTTCCGCTGCGCCCGGCAGGTGGTTCCGGCGAGGCGAGCAGGTGGCTCCGGCGCGCCCGGCAGGTGCTTCCGCTGGGCCTGGCAGGTGGTTCCGGCGAGGCGAGCAGGTGGCTCCGGCGCGCTCGGCAGGTGCTTCCGCTGCGCCCGGCAGGTGGTTCCGGCAAGGCGAGCAGGTTGTTCCTGCGTGCTCGGCAGGTGGTTCAGTTGGGTCTGGCAGGTGGTTTCGGTCTGTTTGGGGTCTGGTTCCAGCAACTCAGGCACATGGTTCTGGCACGTCTGAGAGGTGGTTCCGGCTGGCCCAACAGGTGTTTCTGGAGTCTCCGCCAAGTGGTTCGGGCGTATCTGGCAGGTGATGTTGGCGTGACTGGCAGGTGGTTCCAGCCAGCCCGGCAGGTGTTTCCGGAGTGTTCACCAACTGGCTGTGGCGTAGCCGGCAGGTGATTTTGGCGTGTCCGACAGGTGGTTCTGGCGAGTCGAGCAGGTGCTTCCGGCATGCTCGGCAGGTGCTTCCAGTGTCATTGGCATGTGGTTCTGGCATGTCTGAGAGGTGGTTCCGGCATGCCTGACAGGTGATTCCGGAGTGTTCGCCAAGCGGTTCTGGCATAGGCGGCAGGTGATTTTGCCATGTCCAGAATGTGGTTCCAGCGAGTCGAACATGTGGTTCCGGCGTGTCCGGCAGGTGTTTCCGGTCTGTCCAGCAGGTGGTTCTGGGGTGTCCGGCATGAGGTTCTGGCACGTCTGAGAGGTGGTTCCGGCCGGCCCGACATGCGTTTCCGGAGTGTCCGCCACGTGGTTCAGGCACGTCTGAGAGGTGGTTCCAGCATGCCCGGCAGGTTTTCCCGGAGAGTCCTCCAAGTGGTTCTGGCGTAGCCCGCAGGTGATTTTGGTGTGTCCGGCAGGTTGTTCCGTTCTGTCCGATAGGTTGTTCCGGCATGTCCAGCACGTGCTTCTGGCACTTCTGAGAGGTGGTTCTGGCATGCCGGGCAGGTTATCCTGGAGTGTCCGGTAAGTGGTTCTGGTGTAGCCGGCAGTTCATTTTGGCGTGTCTGGCACATGGGTCCTGCGAGTCGAGCAGGTGGTTCCGGCGTGCTCGGCAGGTGGTCCAGGCATGTCCGGCAGGTGGTTCCAGTCTGTCCAGGACGTGGTTCCAGCGTGTCCGGCACGTGGTTCTCTTACGTCTGAGAGGTGGTTCCTGCATGCCTGGCAGGTTATTGCGGATTGTCTGCCAGGTGGTTCTCTCATAGCCAGCTGTTGATTTTGGCCTGTCAGGCAGGTGGTTCTGGTGATTCCAGCAGGTGGCTCCGGCGTGCTCGACAGGTGGTTCTGGCATGTCTGGCAGGTGGTTCCGGCGAGTTGAGCAGCTGGTTCCAGCCTGTCCGTCAGGTTAGGGTTAGGGATAGGGTTAGGGTTACGGTTAGGGTTAGGGTTTAGGGTTTGGGGTTAGGGGTTAGGGTTAGGGTTAGGGTTAGGGTTTGGGGATAGGGTTAGGGTTAGGGTTAGGGTTAGGGCCCGGCAGGTGGTTCCGGCGAGGCGACCAGGTGGCTCCGGTGCGCTCTTCAGGTGCTTCCGCTGCGCCCGGCAGGTGGTTCCGGCGAGGCGAGCAGGTGGCTCCGGCGCGCTCGGCAGGTGCTTCCGCTGCGCCCGGCAGGTGGTTCCGGCGAGGCGAGCAGGTGGCTCCGGCGCGCCCGCCAGGTGCTTCCGCTGGGCCTGGCAGGTGGTTCCGGCGAGGCGAGCAGGTGGCTCCGGCGTGCCGGGCAGGTGTTTCCGGCGAGGCGAGCAGGTGGCTCCGGCGCGCTCGGCAGGTGCTTCCGCTGCGCCCGGCAGGTGGTTCCGGCAAGGCGAGCAGGTTGTTCCTGCGTGCTCGGCAGGTGGTTCAGTTGGGTCTGGCAGGTGGTTTCGGTCTGTTCGGGGTGTGGTTCCAGCATCTCAGGCACATGGTTCTGGCACCTCTGAGAGGTGGTTCCGGCTGGCCCAACAGGTGTTTCTGGAGTCTCCGCCAAGTGGTTCTGGCGTAGCTGGCAGGTGATGTTGGCGTGACTGGCAGGTGGTTCCAGCCAGCCCGGCAGGTGTTTCCGGAGTGTTCACCAACTGGCTGTGGCGTAGCCGGCAGGTGATTTTGGCGTGTCCGACAGGTGGTTCTGGCAAGTGGAGCAGGTGCTTCCGGCATGCTCGGCAGGTGCTTCCGGTGTCATTGGCATGTGGTTCTGGCATGTCTGAGAGGTGGTTCCGGCATGCCTGACAGGTGATTCCGGAGTGTTCGCCAAGCGGTTCTGGCATAGGCGGCAGGTGATTTTGCCATGTCCAGAATGTGGTTCCAGCGAGTCGAACATGTGGTTCCGGCGTGTCCGGCAGGTGGTTCTGGGGTGTCCGGCATGAGGTTCTGGCACGTCTGAGAGGTGGTTCCGGCCGGCCCGACATGCGTTTCCGGAGTGTCCGCCACGTGGTTCAGGCACGTCTGAGAGGTGGTTCCAGCATGCCCGGCAGGTTTTCCCGGAGAGTCCTCCAAGTGGTTCTGGCGTAGCCCGCAGGTGATTTTGGTGTGTCCGGCAGGTTGTTCCGTTCTGTCCGATAGGTTGTTCCGGCATGTCCAGCACGTGCTTCTGGCACTTCTGAGAGGTGGTTCTGGCATGCCGGGCAGGTTATTCCGGAGTGTCCGGTAAGTGGTTCTGGTGTAGCCGGCAGTTCATTTTGGCGTGTCTGGCACATGGGTCCTGCGAGTCGAGCAGGTGGTTCCGGCGTGCTCGGCAGGTGGTCCAGGCATGTCCGGCAGGTGGTTCCAGTCTGTCCAGGACGTGGTTCCAGCGTGTCCGGCACGTGGTTCCCTTACGTCTGAGAGGTGGTGCCTGCATGCCTGGCAGGTTATTTCGGATTGTCTGCCAGGTGGTTCTCTCATAGCCAGCTGTTGATTTTGGCCTGTCAGGCAGGTGGTTCTGGTGAGTCCAGCAGGTGGCTCCGGCGTGCTCGGCAGGTGGTTCTGGCATGTCTGGCAGGTGGTTCCGGCGAGTTGAGCAGCTGGTTCCAGCCTGTCCGTCAGGTTAGGGTTAGGGATAGGGTTAGGGTTACGGTTAGGGTTAGGGTTTAGGGTTTGGGGTTAGGGGTTAGGGTTAGGGGTAGGGTTAGGTTTAGGGTTACGGTTGGGTTAGGGTTTAGGGTTAGGCTTAGGGTTAGGGGTTAGGGTTAGGGTTAGGGTTTGGGGATAGGGTTAGGGTTAGGGTTAGGGTTAGGGCCTGACAGGTGGTTCCGGCGAGGCGAGCAGCTGGCTCCGGCGCGCTCGGGAGGTGCTTCCGCGGCGCCCGGCAGGTGGTTCCGGCGAGGCGAGCAGGTGGCTCCGGCGTGCTCGGCATGTGCTTCCGCTGCGCCCGGCAGGTGGTTCCGGCGAGGCGAGCAGGTGGCTCCGGCGCGCCCGGCAGGTGCTTCCGCTGGGCCTGGCAGGTGGTTCCGGCGAGGCGAGCAGGTGGCTCCGGCGTGCCGTGCAGGTGGTTCCGGCGAGGCGAGCAGGTGGCTCCGGCGCGCTCGGCAGGTGCTTCCGCTGCGCCCGGCAGGTGGTTCCGGCGAGGCAAGCAGGTTGTTCCTGCGTGCTCGGCAGGTGGTTCAGTTGGGTCTGGCAGGTGGTTTCAGTCTGTTCGGGGTGTGGTTCCAGCATCTCAGGCACATGGTTCTGGCACGTGTGAGAGGTGGTTCCGGCTGGCCCAACAGGTGTTTCTGGAGTCTCCGCCAAGTGGTTCTGGCGTAGCTGACAGGTGATGTTGGCGTGACTGGCAGGTGGTTAAAGCCAGCCCGGCAGGTGTTTCCGGAGTGTTCACCAACTGGCTGTGGCGTAGCCGGCAGGTGATGTTGGCGTGTCCGACAGGTGGTTCTGGCGAGTCGAGCAGGTGCTTCCGGCATGCTCGGCAGGTGCTTCCGGTGTCATTGGCATGTGGTTCTGGCATGTCTGAGAGGTGGTTCCGGCATGCCTGACAGGTGATTCCGGAGTGTTCGCCAAGCGGTTCTGGCATAGGCGGCAGGTGATTTTGCCATGTCCAGAATGTGATTCCAGCGAGTCGAACATGTGGTTCCGGCGTGTCCGGCAGGTGTTTCCGGTCTGTCCAGCAGGTGGTTTTGGCGTGTCCGGCATGAGGTTCTGGCACGTCTGAGAGGTGGTTCCGGCCGGCCCGACATGCGTTTCCGGAGTGTCCGCCACGTCGTTCAGGCACGTCTGAGAGGTGGATCCAGCATGCCCGGCAGGTTTTCCCGGAGAGTCCTCCAAGTGGTTCTGGCGTAGCCCGCAGGTGATTTTGGTGTGTCCGGCATGTTGTTCCGTTCTGTCCGATAGGTTGTTCCGGCATGTCCAGCACGTGCTTCTGGCACTTCTGAGAGGTGGTTCTGGCATGCCGGGCAGGTTATTCCGGAGTGTCCGGTAAGTGGTTCTGGTGTAGCCGGCAGTTCATTTTGGCGTGTCTGGAACATGGGTCCTGCGAGTCGAGCAGGTGGCTCCGGGGCGCTCGGCAGGTGCTTCCGCTGCGGCCGGCAGGTTGTTCCAGCGAGGCGAGCAGGTGGCTCCGGCGCGCCCGGCAGGTTGTTCCGGCGAGGCGAGCAGGTGGCTCCGGCGCGCTCGGCAGGTGCTTCCGCTGCGCCCGGCAGGTGGTTCCGGCGAGGCAAGCAGGTTGTTCCTGCGTGCTCGGCAGGTGGTTCAGTTGGGTCTGGCAGGTGGTTTCAGTCTGTTCGGGGTGTGGTTCCAGCATCTCAGGCACATGGTTCTGGCACGTGTGAGAGGTGGTTCCGGCTGGCCCAACAGGTGTTTCTGGAGTCTCCGCCAAGTGGTTCTGGCGTAGCTGACAGGTGATGTTGGCGTGACTGGCAGGTGGTTAAAGCCAGCCCGGCAGGTGTTTCCGGAGTGTTCACCAACTGGCTGTGGCGTAGCCGGCAGGTGATTTTGGCGTGTCCGACAGGTGGTTCTGGCGAGTCGAGCAGGTGCTTCCGGCATGCTCGGCAGGTGCTTCCGGTGTCATTGGCATGTGGATCTGGCATGTCTGAGAGGTGGTTCCGGCATGCATGACAGGTGATTCCGGAGTGTTCGCCAAGTTGTTCTGGCATAGGCGGCAGGTGATTTTGCCATGTCCAGAATGTGATTCCAGCGAGTCGAACATGTGGTTCCGGCGTGTCCGGCAGGTGTTTCCGGTCTGTCCAGCAGGTGGTTCTGGGGTGTCCGGCATGAGGTTCTGGCATGTCTGAGAGATGGTTCCGGCACGCCTGACAGGTGATTCCGGAGTGTTCGCCAAGCGGTTCTGGCATAGGCGGCAGGTGATTTTGCCATGTCCAGAATGTGGTTCCAGCGAGTCGAACATGTGGTTCCGGCGTGTCCGGCAGGTGGTTCTGGGGTGTCCGGCATGAGGTTCTGGCACGTCTGAGAGGTGGTTCCGGCCGGCCCGACATGCGTTTCCGGAGTGTCCGCCACGTGGTTCAGGCACGTCTGAGAGGTGGTTCCAGCATGCCCGGCAGGTTTTCCCGGAGAGTCCTCCAAGTGGTTCTGGCGTAGCCCGCAGGTGATTTTGGTGTGTCCGGCAGGTTGTTCCGTTCTGTCCGATAGGTTGTTCCGGCATGTCCAGCACGTGCTTCTGGCACTTCTGAGAGGTGGTTCTGGCATGCCGGGCAGGTTATTCCGGAGTGTCCGGTAAGTGGTTCTGGTGTAGCCGGCAGTTCATTTTGGCGTGTCTGGCACATGGGTCCTGCGAGTCGAGCAGGTGGTTCCGGCGTGCTCGGCAGGTGGTCCAGGCATGTCCGGCAGGTGGTTCCAGTCTGTCCAGGACGTGGTTCGGGCGTGTCCGGCACGTGGTTCTCTTACGTCTGAGAGGTGGTTCCTGCATGCCTGTCAGGTTATTGCGGATTGTCTGGCAGGTGGTTCTCTCATAGCCAGCTGTTGATTTTGGCCTGTCAGGCAGGTGGTTCTGGTGAGTCCAGCAGGTGGCTCCGGCGTGCTCGGCAGGTGGTTCTGGCATGTCTGGCAGGTGGTTCCGGCGAGTTGAGCAGCTGGTTCCAGCCTGTCCGTCAGGTTAGGGTTAGGGATAGGGTTAGGGTTACGGTTAGGGTTAGGGTTTGGGGTTTGGGGTTAGGGGTTAGGGTTAGGGGTAGGGTTAGGGTTAGGGTTACGGTTGGGTTAGGGTTTAGGGTTAGGCTTAGGGTTAGGGGTGAGGGTTAGGGTTAGGGTTAGGGTTAGGTTTAGGGGTTAGGGTTAGGGTTAGGGTTTGGGGATAGGGTTAGGGTTAGGGTTAGGGTTAGGGCCCGGCAGGTGGTTCTGGAGAGCCGAGCAGGTGGCTCCGGCGAGCCCGGCAGGTGCTTCCGCTGTGCCCGGCAGGTGGTTCAGGCGAGGCGAGCAGGTGGCTCCGGCGCGCACGGCAGGTGCTTCGGCTGGGCCCGGCAGGTGGTTCCGGCGAGGCGAGCAGGTGGCTCCGGCGCGCTCGGCAGGTGCTTCCGCTGCGCCCGGCAGGTGGTTCCGGCGAGGCGAGCAGGTTGTTCCTGCGTGCTCGGCAGGTGGTTCAGTTGGGTCTGGCAGGTGGTTTCAGTCTGTTCGGGGTGTGGTTCCAGCATCTCAGGCACATGGTTCTGGCACGTCTGAGAGGTGGTTCCGGCTGGCCCAACAGGTGTTTCTGGAGTCTCCGCCAAGTGGTTCTGGCGTAGCTGGCAGGTGATGTTGGCGTGACCGGCAGGTGGTTCCAGCCAGCCCGGCAGGTGTTTCCGGAGTGTTCACCAACTGGCTGTGGCGTAGCCGGCAGGTGATTTTGGCGTGTCCGACAGGTGGTTCTGGCGAGTCGAGCAGGTGCTTCCGGCATGCTCGGCAGGTGCTTCCGGTGTCATTGGCATGTGGTTCTGGCATGTCTGAGAGGTGGTTCCGGCACGCCTGACAGGTGATTCCGGAGTGTTCGCCAAGCGGTTCTGGCATAGGCGGCAGGTGATTTTGCCATGTCCAGAATGTGGTTCCAGCGAGTCGAACATGTGGTTCCGGCGTGTCCAGCAGGTGTTTCCGGTCTGTCCAGCAGGTGGTTCTGGGGTGTCCGGCATGAGGTTCTGGCACGTCTGAGAGGTGGTTCCGGCCGGCCCGACATGCGTTTCCGGAGTGTCCGCCACGTGGTTCAGGCACGTCTGAGAGGTGGTTCCAGCATGCCCGGCAGGTTTTCCCGGAGAGTCCTCCAAGTGGTTCTGGCGTAGCCCGCAGGTGATTTTGGTGTGTCCGGCAGGTTGTTCCGTTCTGTCCGATAGGTTGTTCCGGCATGTCCAGCACGTGCTTCTGGCACTTCTGAGAGGTGGTTCTGGCATGCCGGGCAGGTTATTCCGGAGTGTCCGGTAAGTGGTTCTGGTGTAGCCGGCAGTTCATTTTGGCGTGTCTGGAACATGGGTCCTGCGAGTCGAGCAGGTGGCTCCGGGGCGCTCGGCAGGTGCTTCCGCTGCGGCCGGGAGGTTGTTCCAGCGAGGCGAGCAGGTGGCTCCGGCGCGCCCGGCAGGTGGTTCCGGCGAGGCGAGCAGGTGGCTCCGGCGCGCTCGGCAGGTGCTTCCGCTGCGCCCGGCAGGTGGTTCCGGCGAGGCGAGCAGCTTGTTCCTGCGTGCTCGGCAGGTTGTTCAGTTGGGTCTGCCAGGTGGTTTCAGTCTGTTCGGGGTGTGGTTCCAGCATCTCAGGCACATGGTTCTGGCACGTGTGAGAGGTGGTTCCGGCTGGCCCAACAGGTGTTTCTGGAGTCTCCGCCAAGTGGTTCTGGCGTAGCTTGCAGGTGATGTTGGCGTGACTGGCAGGTGGTTCCAGCCAGCCCGGCAGGTGTTTCCGGAGTGTTCACCAACTGGCTGTGGTGTAGCCGGCAGGTGATTTTGGCGTGTCCGACAGGTGGTTCTGGCGAGTCGAGCCGGTGCTTCCGGCATGCTCGGCAGGTGCTTCCGGTGTCATTGGCATGTGGTTCTGGCATGTCTGAGAGGTGGTTCCGGCATGCCTGACAGGTGATTCCGGAGTGTTCGCCAAGTTGTTCTGGCATAGGCGGCAGGTGATTTTGCCATGTCCAGAATGTGGTTCCAGCGAGTCGAACATGTGGTTCCGGCGTGTCCGGCAGGTGGTTCTGGGGTGTCCGGCATGAGGTTCTGGCACGTCTGAGAGGTGGTTCCGGCCGGCCCGACATGCGTTTCCGGAGTGTCCGCCACGTGGTTCAGCCACGTCTGAGAGGTGGTTCCAGCATGCCCGGCAGGTTTTCCCGGAGAGTCCTCCAAGTGGTTCTGGCGTAGCCCGCAGGTGATTTTGGTGTGTCCGGCAGGTTGTTCCGTTCTGTCCGATAGGTTGTTCCGGCATGTCCAGCACGTGCTTCTGGCACTTCTGAGAGGTGGTTCTGGCATGCCGGGCAGGTTATTCCGGAGTGTCCGGTAAGTGGTTCTCGTGTAGCCGGCAGTTCATTTTGGCGTGTCTGGAACATGGGTCCTGCGAGTCGAGCAGGTGGTTCCGGCGTGCTCGGCAGGTGGTCCAGGCATGTCCGGCAGGTGGTTCCAGTCTGTCCAGGACGTGGTTCCAGCGTGTCCGGCACGTGGTTCTCTTACGTCTGAGAGGTGGTTCCTGCATGCCTGGCAGGTTATTGCGGATTGTCTGCCAGGTGGTTCTCTCATAGCCAGCTGTTGATTTTGGCCTGTCAGGCAGGTGGTTCTGGTGAGTCCAGCAGGTGGCTCCGGCGTGCTCGGCAGGTGGTTCTGGCATGTCTGGCAGGTGGTTCCGGCGAGTTGAGCAGCTGGTTCCAGCCTGTCCGTCAGGTTAGGGTTAGGGATAGGGTTAGGGTTACGGTTAGGGTTAGGGTTTAGGGTTTGGGGTTAGGGGTTAGGGTTAGGGGTAGGTTTAGGGTTAGGGTTACGGTTGGGTTAGGGTTTAGAGTTAGGGTTAGGGTTTGGGGTTAGGGTTAAGGTTAGGGTTAGGGGTTAGGGTTAGGGTTAGGGTTAGGGTTTGGCGTTAGGGTTAGGGTTAGGGTTAGGGTTAGGGCCCGGCAGGTGGTTCCGGCGAGCCGAGCAGGTGGCTCCGGCGCGCTTGGCAGGTGCTTCCGCTGCGCCCGGCAGGTGGTTCCGGCGATGCGAGCAGGTTGCTCCGGCGCGCCCGGCAGGTGGTTCCGGCGAGGCGAGCAGGTGGCTCCGGCGCGCTCGGCTGGTGCTTCCGCTGCGCCCGGCAGGTGGTTCCGGTGAGTCGAGCAGGTTGTTCCTGCGTGCTCGACAGGTGGTTCAGTTGGGTCTGGCAGGTCGTTTCGGTCTGTTCGGGGTGTGGTTCCAGCATCTCAGGCACATGGTTCTAGCACGTCTGAGAGGTGGTTCCAGCATGCCCGGCAGGTTTTCCTGGAGAGTCCTCCAAGTGGTTCTGGCGTAGCCCGCAGGTGATTTTGGTGTGTCCGGCATGTTGTTCCGTTCTGTCCGATAGGTTGTTCCGGCATGTCCAGCACGTGCTTCTGGCACTTCTGAGAGGTGGTTCTGGCATGCCGGGCAGGTTATTCCGGAGTGTCCGGTAAGTGGTTCTGGTGTAGCCGGCAGCTCATTTTGGCGTGTCTGGAACATGGGTCCTGCGAGTCGAGCAGGTGGCTCCGGGGCGCTCGGCAGGTGCATCCGCTGGACCCGGCAGGTGGTTCCGGCGAGGCGAGCAGGTGGCTCCGGCGCGCTCGGCAGGTGCTTCCGCTGCGCCCAGCAGGTTATTCCAGCGAGGCGAGCAGGTGGCTCCGGCGCGCCCGGCAGGTGGTTCCGGCGAGGCGAGCAGGTGGCTCCGGCGCGCTCGGCAGGTGCTTCCGCTGCGACCGGCAGGTGGTTCCGGCGAGGCGAGCAGGTTGTTCCTGCGTGCTCGGCAGGTGGTTCAGTTGGCTCTGGCAGGTGGTTTCGGTCTGTTCGGGGTGTGGTTCCAGCATCTCAGGCACATGGTTCTGGCAAGTCTGAGAGGTGGTTCCGGCTGGCCCAACAGGTGTTTCTGGAGTCTCCGCCAAGTGGTTCTGGCGTAGCTGGCAGGTGATGTTGGCGTGACTGGCAGGTGGTTCCAGCCAGCCCGACAGGTGTTTCCGGAGTGTTCACCAACTGGCTGTGGCGTAGCCGGCAGGTGATTTTGGCGTGTCCGACAGGTGGTTCTGGCGAGTCGAGCCGGTGCTTCCGGCATGCTCGGCAGGTGCTTCTGGTGTCATTGGCATGTGGTTCTGGCATGTCTGAGAGGTGGTTCCGGCATGCCTGACAGGTGATTCCGGAGTGTTCGCCAAGCGGTTCTGGCATAGGCGGCAGGTGATTTTGCCATGTCCAGAATGTGGTTCCAGCGAGTCGAACATGTGGTTCCGGCGTGTCCGGCAGGTGTTTCCGGTCTGTCCAGCAGGTGGTTCTGGGGTGTCCGGCATGAGGTTCTGGCACGTCTGAGAGGTGGTTCCGGCCGGCCCGACATGCGTTTCCGGAGTGTCCGCCACGTGGTTCAGGCACGTCTGAGAGGTGGTTCCAGCATGCCCGGCAGGTTTTCCCGGAGAGTCCTCCAAGTGGTTCTGGCGTAGCCCGCAGGTGATTTTGGTGTGTCCGGCAGGTTGTTCCGTTCTGTCCGATAGGTTGTTCCGGCATGTCCAGCACGTGCTTCTGGCACTTCTGAGAGGTGGTTCTGGCATGCCAGGCAGGTTATTCCGGAGTGTCCGGTAAGTGGTTCTGGTGTAGCCGGCAGTTCATTTTGGCGTGTCTGGCACATGGGTCCTGCGAGTCGAGCAGGTGGTTCCGGCGTGCTCGGCAGGTGGTCCAGGCATGTCCGGCAGGTGGTTCCAGTCTGTCCAGGACGTGGTTCCAGCGTGTCCGGCACGTGGTTCTCTTACGTCTGAGAGGTGGTTCCTGCATGCCTGGCAGGTTATTGCGGATTGTCTGCCAGGTGGTTCTCTCATAGCCAGCTGTTGATTTTGGCCTGTCAGGCAGGTGGTTCTGGTGAGTCCAGCAGGTGGCTCCGGCGTGCTCGGCAGGTGGTTCTGGCATGTCTGGCAGGTGGTTCCGGCGAGTTGAGCAGCTGGCTCCAGCCTGTCCGTCAGGTTAGGTTTAGGGATAGGGTTAGGGTTACGGTTAGGGATAGGGTTTAGGGTTTGGGGTTAGGGGTTAGGGTTAGGGGTAGGGTTAGGGTTAGGGTTACGGTTGGGTTAGGGTTTAGGGTTAGGGTTAGGGTTAGGGGTTAGGGTTAGGGTTAGGGTTAGGGTTAGGGTTAGGGGTTAGGGTTAGCGTTTGGGGATAGGGTTAGGGTTAGGGTTAGGTTTAGGGCTCGGCAGGTGGTTCCGGCGAGCCAAGCAGGTGGCTCCGGCGCGCCCGGCAGGTGCTTCCGCTGCGCCCGGCAGGTGGTTCCGGCGAGTCGAGCAGGTTGTTCCTGCGTGCTCGACAGGTGGTTCAGTTGGGTCTGGCAGTTCGTTTCGGTCTGTTCGGGGTGTGGTTCCAGCATCTCAGGCACATGGTTCTAGCACGTCTGAGAGGTGTTTCCGGCTAGCCCAACAGGTGTTTCTGGAGTCTCCGCCAAGTGGTTCTGGCGTAGCTGGCAGGTGATGTTGGCGTGACTGGCAGGTGGTTCCAGCCAGCCCGACAGGTGTTTCCGGAGTGTTCACCAACTGGCTGTGGCGTAGCCGGCAGGTGATTTTGGCGTGTCCGACAGGTGGTTCTGGCGAGTCGAGCAGGTGCTTCCGGCATGCTCGGCAGCTGCTTCCGGTGTCATTGGCATGTGGTTCTGGCATGTCTGAGAGGTGGTTCCGGCACGCCTGACAGGTGATTCCGGAGTGTTCGCCAAGCGGTTCTGGCATAGGCGGCAGGTGATTTTGCCATGTCCAGAATGTGGTTCCAGCGAGTCGAACATGTGGTTCCGGCGTGTCCGGCAGGTGTTTCCGGACTGTCCAGCAGGTGGTTCTGGGGTGTCCGGCATGAGGTTCTGGCACGTCTGAGAGGTGGTTCCGGCCGGCCCGACATGCGTTTCCGGAGTGTCCGCCACGTGGTTCAGGCACGTCTGAGAGGTGGTTCCAGCATGCCCGGCAGGTTTTCCCGGAGAGTCCTCCAAGTGGTTCTGGCGTAGCCCGCAGGTGATTTTGGTGTGTCCGGCAGGTTGTTCCGTTCTGTCCGATAGGTTGTTCCGGCATGTCCAGCACGTGCTTCTGGCACTTCTGAGAGGTGGTTCTGGCATGCCGGGCAGGTTATTCCGGAGTGTCCGGTAAGTGGTTCTGGTGTAGCCGGCAGTTCATTTTGGCGTGTCTGGAACATGGGTCCTGCGAGTCGAGCAGGTGGCTCCGGGGCGCTCGGCAGGTGCATCCGCTGGACCCGGCAGGTGGTTCCGGCGAGGCGAGCAGGTGGCTCCGGCGCGCTCGGCATGTGCTTCCGCTGCGCCCAGCAGGTGGTTCCGGCGAGGCGAGCAGGTTGTTCCTGCGTGCTCGGCAGGTGGTTCAGTTGGGTCTGGCAGGTGGTTTCAGTCTGTTCGGGGTGTGGTTCCAGCATCTCAGGCACATGGTTCTGGCACGTGTGAGAGGTGGTTCCGGCTGGCCCAACAGGTGTTTCTGGAGTCTCCGCCAAGTGGTTCTGGCGTAGCTGGCTGGTGATGTTGGCGTGACTGGCAGGTGGTTCCAGCCAGCCCGGCAGGTGTTTCCGGAGTGTTCACCAACTGGCTGTGGCGTAGCCGGCAGGTGATTTTGGCGTGTCCGACAGGTGGTTCTGGCGAGTCGAGCAGGTGCTTCCGGCATGCTCGGCAGGTGCTTCCGGTGTCATTGGCATGTGGTTCTGGCATGTCTGAGAGGTGGTTCCGGCATGCCTGACAGGTGATTCCGGAGTGTTCGCCAAGCGGTTCTGGCATAGGCGGCAGGTGATTTTGCCATGTCCAGAATGTGGTTCCAGCGAGTCGAACATGTGGTTCCGGCGTGTCCGGCAGGTGTTTCCGGTCTGTCCAGCAGGTGGTTCTGGGGTGTCCGGCATGAGGTTCTGGCACGTCTGAGAGGTGGTTCCGGCCGGCCCGACATGCGTTTCCGGAGTGTCCGCCTCGTGGTTCAGGCACGTCTGAGAGGTGGTTCCAGCATGCCTGGCAGGTTTTCCCGGAGAGTCCTCCAAGTGGTTCTGGCGTAGCCCGCAGGTGATTTTGGTGTGTCCGGCAGGTTGTTCCGTTCTGTCCGATAGGTTGTTCCGGCATGTCCAGCACGTGCTTCTGGCACTTCTGAGAGGTGGTTCTGGCATGCCGGGCAGGTTATTCCGGAGTGTCCGGTAAGTGGTTCTGGTGTAGCCGGCAGTTCATTTTGGCGTGTCTGGCACATGGGTCCTGCGAGTCGAGCAGGTGGTTCCGGCGTGCTCGGCAGGTGGTCCAGGCATTTCCGGCAGGTGGTTCCAGTCTGTCCAGGATGTGGTTCCAGCGTGTCCGGCACGTGGTTCTCTTACGTCTGAGAGGTGGTTCCTGCATGCCTGGCAGGTTATTGCGGATTGTCTGCCAGGTGGTTCTCTCATAGCCAGCTGTTGATTTTGGCCTGTCAGGCAGGTGGTTCTGGTGAGTCCAGCAGGTGGCTCCGGCGTGCTCGGCAGGTGGTTCTGGCATGTCTGGCAGGTGGTTCCGGCGAGTTGAGCAGCTGGTTCCAGCCTGTCCGTCAGGTTAGGTTTAGGGATAGGGTTAGGGTTACGGTTAGGGATAGGGTTTAGGGTTTGGGGTTAGGGGTTAGGGTTAGGGGTAGGGTTAGGGTTAGGGTTACGGTTGGGTTAGGGTTTAGGGTTACGGTTAGGGTTAGGGGTTAGGGTTAGGGTTAGGGTTAGGGTTAGGGGTTAGGGTTAGCGTTTGGGGATAGGGTTAGGGTTAGGGTTAGGTTTAGGGCCCGGCAGGTGGTTCCGGCGAGCCGAGCAGGTGGCTCCGGCGCGCCCGGCAGGTGCTTCCGCTGCGCCCGGCAGGTGGTTCCGGCGAGTCGAGCAGGTTGTTCCTGCGTGCTCGACAGGTGGTTCAGTTGGGTCTGGCAGTTCGTTTCGGTCTGTTCGGGGTGTGGTTCCAGCATCTCAGGCACATGGTTCTAGCACGTCTGAGAGGTGTTTCCGGCTAGCCCAACAGGTGTTTCTGGAGTCTCCGCCAAGTGGTTCTGGCGTAGCTGGCAGGTGATGTTGGCGTGACTGGCAGGTGGTTCCAGCCAGCCCGACAGGTGTTTCCGGAGTGTTCACCAACTGGCTGTGGCGTAGCCGGCAGGTGATTTTGGCGTGTCCGACAGGTGGTTCTGGCGAGTCGAGCAGGTGCTTCCGGCATGCTCGGCAGCTGCTTCCGGTGTCATTGGCATGTGGTTCTGGCATGTCTGAGAGGTGGTTCCGGCACGCCTGACAGGTGATTCCGGAGTGTTCGCCAAGCGGTTCTGGCATAGGCGGCAGGTGATTTTGCCATGTCCAGAATGTGGTTCCAGCGAGTCAAACATGTGGTTCCGGCGTGTCCGGCAGGTGTTTCCGGACTGTCCTGCAGGTGGTTCTGGGGTGTCCGGCATGAGGTTCTGGCACGTCTGAGAGGTGGTTCCGGCCGGCCCGACATGCGTTTCCGGAGTGTCCGCCACGTGGTTCAGGCACGTCTGAGAGGTGGTTCCAGCATGCCCGGCAGGTTTTCCCGGAGAGTCCTCCAAGTGGTTCTGGCGTAGCCCGCAGGTGATTTTGGTGTGTCCGGCAGGTTGTTCCGTTCTGTCCGATAGGTTGTTCCTGCATGTCCAGCACGTGCTTCTGGCACTTCTGAGAGGTGGTTCTGGCATGCCGGGCAGGTTATTCCGGAGTGTCCGGTAAGTGGTTCTGGTGTAGCCGGCAGTTCATTTTGGCGTGTCTGGAACATGGGTCCTGCGAGTCGAGCAGGTGGCTCCGGGGCGCTCGGCAGGTGCTTCCGGCGAGGCGAGCAGGTGGCTCCGGCGCGCTCGGCAGGTGCTTCCGCTGCGCCCGGCAGGTGGTTCCGGCGAGGCAAGCAGGTTGTTCCTGCGTGCTCGGCAGGTGGTTCAGTTGGGTCTGGCAGGTGGTTTCAGTCTGTTCGGGGTGTGGTTCCAGCATCTCAGGCACATGGTTCTGGCACGTGTGAGAGGTGGTTCCGGCTGGCCCAACAGGTGTTTCTGGAGTCTCCGCCAAGTGGTTCTGGCGTAGCTGACAGGTGATGTTGGCGTGACTGGCAGGTGGTTCCAGCCAGCCCGGCAGGTGTTTCCGGAGTGTTCACCAACTGGCTGTGGCGTAGCCGGCAGGTGATTTTGGCGTGTCCGACAGGTGGTTCTGGCGAGTCGAGCAGGTGCTTCCGGCATGCTCGGCAGGTGCTTCCGGTGTCATTGGCTTGTGGATCTGGCATGTCTGAGAGGTGGTTCCGGCATGCCTGACAGGTGATTCCGGAGTGTTCGCCAAGTTGTTCTGGCATAGGCGGCAGGTGATTTTGCCATGTCCAGAATGTGGTTCCAGCGAGTCGAACATGTGGTTCCGGCGTGTCCGGCAGGTGGTTCTGGGGTGTCCGGCATGAGGTTCTGGCACGTCTGAGAGGTGGTTCCGGCCGGCCCGACATGCGTTTCCGGAGTGTCCGCCACGTGGTTCAGGCACGTCTGAGAGGTGGTTCCAGCATGCCCGGCAGGTTTTCCCGGAGAGTCCTCCAAGTGGTTCTGGCGTAGCCCGCAGGTGATTTTGGTGTGTCCGGCAGGTTGTTCCGTTCTGTCCGATAGGTTGTTCCGGCATGTCCAGCACGTGCTTCTGGCACTTCTGAGAGGTGGTTCTGGCATGCCGGGCAGGTTATTCCGGAGTGTCCGGTAAGTGGGTCTGGTGTAGCCGGCAGTTCATTTTGGCGTGTCTGGCACATGGGTCCTGCGAGTCGAGCAGGTGGTTCCGGCGTGCTCGGCAGGTGGTCCAGGCATGTCCGGCAGGTGGTTCCAGTCTGTCCAGGACGTGGTTCCAGCGTGTCCGGCACGTGGTTCTCTTACGTCTGAGAGGTGGTTCCTGCATGCCTGGCAGGTTATTGCGGATTGTCTGCCAGGTGGTTCTCTCATAGCCAGCTGTTGATTTTGGCCTGTCAGGCAGGTGGTTCTGGTGAGTCCAGCAGGTGGCTCTGGCGTGCTCGGCAGGTGGTTCTGGCATGTCTGGCAGGTGGTTCCGGCGAGTTGAGCAGCTGGTTCCAGCCTGTCCGTCAGGTTAGGGTTAGGGATAGGGTTAGGGTTACGGTTAGGGTTAGGGTTTGGGGTTTGGGGTTAGGGGTTAGGGTTAGGGGTAGGGTTAGGGTTAGGGTTACGGTTGGGTTAGGGTTTAGGGTTAGGCTTAGGGTTAGGGGTTAGGGTTAGGGTTAGGGTTAGGGTTAGGGTTAGGGGTTAGGGTTAGGGTTAGGGTTTGGGGATAGTGTTAGGGTTAGGGTTAGGGTTAGGGCCCGGCAGGTGGTTCTGGAGAGCCGAGCAGGTGGCTCCGGCGAGCCCGGAAGGTGCTTCCGCTGTGCCCGGCAGGTGGTTCCGGCGAGGCGAGCAGGTGGCTCCGGCGCGCTCGGCAGGTGCTTCGGCTGGGCCCGGCCGGTGGTTCCGGCGAGGCGAGCAGGTGGCTCCGGCGCGCACGGCAGGTGCTTCCGCTGCGCCCAGCAGGTGGTTCCGGCGAGGCGAGCAGGTTGCTCCGGCGCGCCAGGCAGGTGGTTCCGGCGAGGCGAGCAGGTGGCTCCGGCGTGCTCGGCAGTTGGTTCTGGCATGTATGGCAGGTGGTTCCGGCGAGTTGAGCAGCTGGTTCCAGCCTGTCCGTCAGGTTAGGGTTAGGGATAGGGTTAGGGTTACGGTTAGGGTTAGGGTTTAGGGTTTGTGGTTAGGGGTTAGGGTTAGGGGTAGGGTTAGGGTTAGGGTTACGGTTGGGTTAGGGTTTAGGGTTAGGGTTAGGGTTAGGGGTTAGGGTTAGGGTTAGGGTTAGGGTTAGAGGTTAGGGTTAGGGTTAGGGTTTGGGGATAGGGTAAGGGATAGGGTTAGGGTTAGGGCCCGGCAGGTGGTTCCGGCGAGGCGAGCAGGTTGTTCCTGCGTGCTCGGCAGGTGGTTCAGTTGGGTCTGGCAGGTGGTTTCGGTCTGTTCGGGGTGTGGTTCCAGCATCTCAGGCACATGGTTCTGGCACGTCTGAGAGGTGGTTCCGGCTGGCCCCACAGGTGTTTCTGGAGTCTCCGCCAAGTGGTTCTGGCGTAGCTGGCAGGTGATGTTGGCGTGACTGGCAGGTGGTTCCAGCCAGCCCGGCAGGTGTTTCCGGAGTGTTCACCAACTGGCTGTGGCGTAGCCGGCAGGTGATTTTGGCGTGTCCGACAGGTGGTTCTGGCGAGTCGAGCAGGTGCTTCCGGCATGCTCGGCAGGTGCTTCCGGTCTCATTGGCATGTGGTTCTGGCAGGTCTGAGAGGTGGTTCCGGCATGCCTGACAGGTGATTCCGGAGTGTTCGCCAAGCGGTTCTGGCGTAGGCGGCAGGTGATTTTGCCATGTCCAGAATGTGGTTCCAGCGAGTCGAACATGTGGTTCTGGCGTGTCCGGCAGGTGGTTCTGGGGTGTCCGGCATGAGGTTCTGGCACGTCTGAGAGGTGGTTCCGGCCGGCCCGACATGCGTTTCCGGAGTGTCCGCCACGTGGTTCAGGCACGTCTGAGAGGTGGTTCCAGCATGCCCGGCAGGTTTTCCCGGAGAGTCCTCCAAGTGGTTCTGGCGTAGCCCGCAGGTGATTTTGGTGTGTCCGGCAGGTTGTTCCGTTCTGTCCGATAGGTTGTTCCGGCATGTCCAGCACGTGCTTCTGGCACTTCTGAGAGGTGGTTCTGGCATGCCGGGCAGGTTATTCCGGAGTGTCCGGTAAGTGGTTCTGGTGTAGCCGGCAGCTCATTTTGGCGTGTCTGGAACATGGGTCCTGCGAGTCGAGCAGGTGGCTCCGGGGCGCTCGGCAGGTGCATCCGCTGGACCCGGCAGGTGGTTCCGGCGAGGCGAGCAGGTGGCTCCGGCGCGCTCGGCAGGTGCTTCCGCTGCGCCCAGCAGGTTGTTCCAGCGAGGCGAGCAGGTGGATCCGGCGCGCCCGGCAGGTGGTTCCGGCGAGACGAGCAGGTGGCTCCGGCGCGCTCGGCAGGTGCTTCCGCTGCGACTGGCAGGTGGTTCCGGCGAGGCGAGCAGGTTGTTCCTGCGTGCTCGGCAGGTGGTTCAGTTGGGTCTGGCAGGTGGTTTCGGTCTGTTCGGGGTGTGGTTCCAGCATCTCAGGCACATGGTTCTGGCAAGTCTGAGAGGTGGTTCCGGCTGGCCCAACAGGTGTTTCTGGAGTCTCCGCCAAGTGGTTCTGGCGTAGCTGGCAGGTGATGTTGGCGTGACTGGCAGGTGGTTCCAGCCAGCCCGGCAGGTGTTTCCGGAGTGTTCACCAACTGGCTGTGGCGTAGCCGGCAGGTGATTTTGGCGTGTCCGACAGGTGGTTCTGGCGAGTCGAGCAGGTGCTTCCGGCATGCTAGGCAGGTGCTTCCGGTGTCATTGGCATGTGGTTCTGGCATGTCTGAGAGGTGGTTCCGGCATGCCTGACAGGTGATTCCGGAGTGTTCGCCAAGCGGTTCTGGCATAGGCGGCAGGTGATTTTGCCATGTCCAGAATGTGGTTCCAGCGAGTCGAACATGTGGTTCCGGCGTGTCCGGCAGGTGTTTCCGGTCTGTCCAGCAGGTGGTTCTGGGGTGTCCGGCATGAGGTTCTGGCACGTCTGAGAGGTGGTTCCGGCCGGCCCGACATGCGTTTCCGGAGTGTCCGCCACGTGGTTCAGGCACGTCTGAGAGGTGGTTCCAGCATGCCCGGCAGGTTTTCCCGGAGAGTCCTCCAAGTGGTTCTGGCGTAGCCCGCAGGTGATTTTGGTGTGTCCGGCAGGTTGTTCCGTTCTGTCCGATAGGTTGTTCCGGCATGTCCAGCACGTGCTTCTGGCACTTCTGAGAGGTGGTTCTGGCATGCCGGGCAGGTTATTCCGGAGTGTCCGGTAAGTGGTTCTGGTGTAGCCGGCAGTTCATTTTGGCGTGTCTGGCACATGGGTCCTGCGAGTCGAGCAGGTGGTTCCGGCGTGCTCGGCAGGTGGTCCAGGCATGTCCGGCAGGTGGTTCCAGTCTGTCCAGGACGTGGTTCCAGCGTGTCCGGCACGTGGTTCTCTTACGTCTGAGAGGTGGTTCCTGCATGCCTGGCAGGTTATTGCGGATTGTCTGCCAGGTGGTTCTCTCATAGCCAGCTGTTGATTTTGGCCTGAGAGGCAGGTGGTTCTGGTGAGTCCAGCAGGTGGCTCTGGCGTGCTCGGCAGGTGGTTCTGGCATGTATGGCAGATGGTTCCGGCGAGTTGAGCAGCTGGTTCCAGCCTGTCGGTCAGGTTAGGGTCAGGGATAGGGTTAGGGTTACGGTTAGGGTTAGGGTTTAGGGTTTGGGGTTAGGGGTTAGTGTTAGGGGTAGGGTTAGGGTTAGGGTTACGGTTGGGTTAGGGTGTAGAGTTAGGGTTAGGGTTTGGGGTTAGGGTTAGGGTTAGGGTTAGGGGTTAGGGTTAGGGTTAGGGTTAGGGTTTGGCGTTAGGGTTAGGGTTAGGGTTAGGGTTAGGGCCCGGCAGGTGGTTGCGGCGAGCCGAGCAGGTGGCTCCGGCGCGCTCGGCAGGTGCTTCCGCTGCGCCCGGCAGGTGGTTCCGGCGATGCGAGCAGGTTGCTCCGGCGCGCCCGGCAGGTGGTTCCGGCGAGGCGAGCAGGTGGCTCCGGCGTGCTCGGCAGGTGGTTCAGTTGGGTCTGGCAGGTGGTTTCGGTCTGTTCGGGGTGTGGTTCCAGCATCTCAGGCACATGGTTCTGGCACGTCTGAGAGATGGTTCCGGCTGGCCCAACAGGTGTTTCTGGAGTCTCGGCCAAGTGGTTCTGGCGTAGCTGGCAGGTGATGTTGGCGTGACTGGCAGGTGGCTCCAGGCAGCCCGGCAGGTGTTTCCGGAGTGTTCACCAACTGGCTGTGGCGTAGCCGGCAGGTGATTTTGGCGTGTCCGACAGGTGGTTCTGGCGAGTCGAGCAGGTGCTTCCGGCATGCTCGGCAGGTGCTTCCGGTGTCATTGGCATGTGGTTCTGGCAGGTCTGAGAGGTGGTTCCGGCATGCCTGACAGGTGATTCCGGAGTGTTCGCCAAGCGGTTCTGGCATAGGCGGCAGGTGATTTTGCCATGTCCAGAATGTGGTTCCAGCGAGTCGAACATGTGGTTCCGGCGTGTCCGGCAGGTGGTTCTGGGGTGTCCGGCATGAGGTTCTGGCACGTCTGAGAGGTGGTTCCGGCCGGCCCGACATGTGTTTCCGGAGTGTCCGCCACGTGGTTCAGGCACGTCTGAGAGGTGGTTCCAGTATGCCCGGCAGGTTTTCCCGGAGAGTCCTCCAAGTGGTTCTGGCGTAGCCCGCAGGTGATTTTGGTGTGTCCGGCAGGTTGTTCCGTTCTGTCCGATAGGTTGTTCCGGCATGTCCAGCACGTGCTTCTGGCACTTCTGAGAGGTGGTTCTGGCATGCCGGGCAGGTTATTCCGGAGTGTCCGGTAAGTGGTTCTGGTGTAGCCGGCAGTTCATTTTGGCGTGTCTGGCACATGGGTCCTGCGAGTCGAGCAGGTGGTTCCGGCGTGCTCGGCAGGTGGTCCAGGCATGTCCGGCAGGTGGTTCCAGTCTGTCCAGGACGTGGTTCCAGCGTGTCCGGCACGTGGTTCTCTTACGTCTGAGAGGTGGTTCCTGCATGCCTGGCAGGTTATTGCGGATTGTCTGCCAGGTGGTTCTCTCATAGCCAGCTGTTGATTTTGGCCTGTCAGGCAGGTGGTTCTGGTGAGTCCAGCAGGTGGCTCCGGCGTGCTCGGCAGGTGGTTCTGGCATGTCTGGCAGGTGGTTCCGGCTAGTTGAGCAGCTGGTTCCAGCCTGTCCGTCAGGTTAGGTTTAGGGATAGGGTTAGGGTTACGGTTAGGGATAGGGTTTAGGGTTTGGGGTTAGGGGTTAGGGTTAGGAGTAGGGTTAGGGTTAGGGTTACGGTTGGGTTAGGGTTTAGGGTTACGGTTAGGGTTAGGGGTTAGGGTTAGGGTTAGGGTTAGGGTTAGGGTTAGGGGTTAGGGTTAGCGTTTGGGGATAGGGTTAGGGTTAGGGTTAGGTTTAGGGCCCGGCAGGTGGTTCCGGCGAGCCGAGCAGGTGGCTCCGGCGCGCCCGGCAGGTGCTTCCGCTGCGCCCGGCAGGTGGTTCCGGCGAGTCGAGCAGGTTGTTCCTGCGTGCTCGACAGGTGGTTCAGTTGGGTCTGGCAGTTCGTTTCGGTCTGTTCGGGGTGTGGTTCCAGCATCTCAGGCACATGGTTCTAGCACGTCTGAGAGGTGTTTCCGGCTAGCCCAACAGGTGTTTCTGGAGTCTCCGCCAAGTGGTTCTGGCGTAGCTGGCAGGTGATGTTGGCGTGACTGGCAGGTGGTTCCAGCCAGCCCGACAGGTGTTTCCGGAGTGTTCACCAACTGGCTGTGGCGTAGCCGGCAGGTGATTTTGGCGTGTCCGACAGGTGGTTCTGGCGAGTCGAGCAGGTGCTTCCGGCATGCTCGGCAGGTGCTTCCGGTGTCATTGGCATGTGGTTCTGGCAGGTCTGAGAGGTGGTTCCGGCATGCCTGACAGGTGATTCCGGAGTGTTCGCCAAGCGGTTCTGGCATAGGCGGCAGGTGATTTTGCCATGTCCAGAATGTGGTTCCAGCGAGTCGAACATGTGGTTCCGGCGTGTCCGGCAGGTGTTTCCGGACTGTCCAGCAGGTGGTTCTGGGGTGTCCGGCATGAGGATCTGGCACGTTTGAGAGGTGGTTCCGGCCGGCCCGACATGCGTTTCCGGAGTGTCCGCCACGTGGTTCAGGCACGTCTGAGAGGTGGTTCCAGCATGCCCGGCAGGTTTTCCCGGAGAGTCCTCCAAGTGGTTCTGGCGTAGCCCGCAGGTGATTTTGGTGTGTCCGGCATGTTGTTCCGTTCTGTCCGATAGGTTGTTCCGGCATGTCCAGCACGTGCTTCTGGCACTTCTGAGAGGTGGTTCTGGCATGCCGGGCAGGTTATTCCGGAGTGTCCGGTAAGTGGTTCTGGTGTAGCCGGCAGTTCATTTTGGCGTGTCTGGCACATGGGTCCTGCGAGTCGAGCAGGTGGCTCCGGGGCGCTCGGCAGGTGCTTCCGCTGCGCCCAGCAGGTTGTTCCAGCGAGGCGTGCAGGTGGCTCCGGCGCGCCCGGCAGGTGGTTCCGGCGAGGCGAGCAGGTGGCTCCGGCGCGCTCGGCAGGTGCTTCCGCTGCGCCCGGCAGGTGGTTCCGGCGAGGCGAGCAGGTTGTTCCTGCGTGCTCGGCAGGTGGTTCAGTTGGGTCAGGCAGGTGGTTTCAGTCTGTTCGGGGTGTGGTTCCAGCATCTCAGGCACATGGTTCTGGCACGTGTGAGAGGTGGTTCCGGCTGGCCCAACAGGTGTTTCTGGAGTCTCCGCCAAGTGGTTCTGGCGTAGCTGGCAGGTGATGTTGGCGTGACTGGCAGGTGGTTCCAGCCAGCCCGGCAGGTGTTTCCGGAGTGTTCACCAACTGGCTGTGGCGTAGCCGGCAGGTGATTTTGGCGTGTCCGACAGGTGGTTCTGGCGAGTCGAGCAGGTGCTTCCGGCATGCTCGGCAGGTGCTTCCGGTGTCATTGGCATGTGGTTCTGGCATGTCTGAGAGGTGGTTCCGGCATGCCTGACAGGTGATTCCGGAGTGTTCGCCAAGCGGTTCTGGCATAGGCGGCAGGTGATTTTGCCATGTCCAGAATGTGGTTCCAGCGAGTCGAACATGTGGTTCCGGCGTGTCCGGCAGGTGTTTCCGGTCTGTCCAGCAGGTGGTTCTGGGGTGTCCGGCATGAGGTTCTGGCACGTCTGAGAGGTGGTTCCGGCCGGCCCGACATGCGTTTCCGGAGTGTCCGCCTCGTGGTTCAGGCACGTCTGAGAGGTGGTTCCAGCATGCCTGGCAGGTTTTCCCGGAGAGTCCTCCAAGTGGTTCTGGCGTAGCCCGCAGGTGATTTTGGTGTGTCCGGCAGGTTGTTCCGTTCTGTCCGATAGGTTGTTCCGGCATGTCCAGCACGTGCTTCTGGCACTTCTGAGAGGTGGTTCTGGCATGCCGGGCAGGTTATTCCGGAGTGTCCGGTAAGTGGTTCTGGTGTAGCCGGCAGTTCATTTTGGCGTGTCTGGCACATGGGTCCTGCGAGTCGAGCAGGTGGTTCCGGCGTGCTCGGCAGGTGGTCCAGGCATGTCCGGCAGGTGGTTCCAGTCTGTCCAGGACGTGGTTCCAGCGTGTCCGGCACGTGGTTCTCTTACGTCTGAGAGGTGGTTCCTGCATGCCTGGCAGGTTATTGCGGATTGTCTGCCAGGTGGTTCTCTCATAGCCAGCTGTTGATTTTGGCCTGTCAGGCAGGTGGTTCTGGTGAGTCCAGCAGGTGGCTCCGGCGTGCTCGGCAGGTGGTTCTGGCATGTATGGCAGGTGGTTCCGGCGAGTTGAGCAGCTGGTTCCAGCCTGTCGGTCATGTTAGGGTTAGGGATAGGGTTAGGGTTACGGTTAGGGTTAGGGTTTAGTGTTTGGGGTTAGGGGTTAGGGTTAGGGGTAGGTTTAGGGTTAGGGTTACGGTTGGGTTAGGGTTTAGAGTTAGGGTTAGGGTTAGGGGTTAGGGTTAGGGTTAGGGTTAGCGGTTAGGGTTAGGGTTAGGGTTTGGCGTTAGGGTTAGGGTTAGGGTTAGGGTTAGGGCCCGGCAGGTGGTTCCGGCGAGCCGAGCAGGTGGCTCCGGCGCGCTCGGCAGGTTCTTCCGCTGCGCCCGGCAGGTGGTTCCGGCGATGCGAGCAGGTTGCTCCGGCGTGCCGGGCAGGTGGTTCCGGCGAGGCGAGCAGGTGGCTCCGGCGCGCTCGGCAGGTGCTTCCGCTGCGCCCGGCAGGTGGTTCCGGCGAGGCGAGCAGGTTGTTCCTGCGTGCTCGGCAGGTGGTTCAGTTGGGTCTGGCAGGTGGTTTCAGTCTGTTCGGGGTGTGGTTCCAGCATCTCAGGCACATGGTTCTGGCACGTGTGAGAGGTGGTTCCGGCTGGCCCAACAGGTGTTTCTGGAGTCTCCGCCAAGTGGTTCTGGCGTAGCTGGCAGGTGATGTTGGCGTGACTGGCAGGTGGTTCCAGCCAGCCCGGCAGGTGTTTCCGGAGTGTTCACCAACTGGCTGTGGCGTAGCCGGCAGGTGATTTTGGCGTGTCCGACAGGTGGTTCTGGCGAGTCGAGCAGGTGCTTCCGGCATGCTCGGCAGGTGCTTCCGGTGTCATTGGCATGTGGTTCTGGCAGGTCTGAGAGGTGGTTCCGGCATGCCTGACAGGTGATTCCGGAGTGTTCGCCAAGCGGTTCTGGCATAGGCGGCAGGTGATTTTGCCATGTCCAGAATGTGGTTCCAGCGAGTCGAACATGTGGTTCCGGCGTGTCCGGCAGGTGTTTCCGGTCTGTCCAGCAGGTGGTTCTGGGGTGTCCGGCATGAGGTTCTGGCACGTCTGAGAGGTGGTTCCGGCCGGCCCGACATGCGTTTCCGGAGTGTCCGCCACGTGGTTCAGGCACGTCTGAGAGGTGGTTCCAGCATGCCCGGCAGGTTTTCCCGGAGAGTCCTCCAAGTGGTTCTGGCGTAGCCCGCAGGTGATTTTGGTGTGTCCGGCAGGTTGTTCCGTTCTGTCCGATAGGTTGTTCCGGCATGTCCAGCACGTGCTTCTGGCACTTCTGAGAGGTGGTTCTGGCATGCCGGGCAGGTTATTCCGGAGTGTCCGGTAAGTGGTTCTGGTGTAGCCGGCAGTTCATTTTGGCGTGTCTGGAACATGGGTCCTGCGAGTCGAGCAGGTGGCTCCGGGGCGCTCGGCAGGTGCATCCGCTGGACCCGGCAGGTGGTTCCGGCGAGGCGAGCAGGTGGCTCCGGCGCGCTCGGCAGGTGCTTCCGCTGCGCCCAGCAGGTTGTTCCAGCGAGGCGAGCAGGTGGCTCCGGCGCGCCCGGCAGGTGGTTCCGGCGAGGCGAGCAGGTGGCTCCGGCGCGCTCGGCAGGTGCTTCCGCTGCGCCCGGCAGGTGGTTCCGGCGAGGCGAGCAGGTTGTTCCTGCGTGCTCGGCAGGTGGTTCAGTTGGGTCTGGCAGGTGGTTTCAGTCTGTTCGGGGTGTGGTTCCAGCATCTCAGGCACATGGTTCTGGCACGTGTGAGAGGTGGTTCCGGCTGGCCCAACAGGTGTTTCTGGAGTCTCCGCCAAGTGGTTCTGGCGTAGCTGGCAGGTGATGTTGGCGTGACTGGCAGGTGGTTCCAGCCAGCCCGGCAGGTGTTTCCGGAGTGTTCACCAACTGGCTGTGGCGTAGCCGGCAGGTGATTTTGGCGTGTCCGACAGGTGGTTCTGGCGAGTCGAGCAGGTGCTTCCGGCATGCTCGGCAGGTGCTTCCGGTGTCATTGGCATGTGGTTCTGGCAGGTCTGAGAGGTGGTTCCGGCATGCCTGACAGGTGATTCTGGAGTGTTCGCCAAGCGGTTCTGGCATAGGCGGCAGGTGATTTTGCCATGTCCAGAATGTGGTTCCAGCGAGTCGAACATGTGGTTCCGGCGTGTCCGGCAGGTGTTTCCGGTCTGTCCAGCAGGTGGTTCTGGGGTGTCCGGCATGAGGTTCTGGCACGTCTGAGAGGTGGTTCCGGCCGGCCCGACATGCGTTTCCGGAGTGTCCGCCACGTGGTTCAGGCACGTCTGAGAGGTGGTTCCAGCATGCCCGGCAGGTTTTCCCGGAGAGTCCTCCAAGTGGTTCTGGCGTAGCCCGCAGGTGATTTTGGTGTGTCCGGCAGGTTGTTCCGTTCTGTCCGATAGGTTGTTCCGGCATGTCCAGCACGTGCTTCTGGCACTTCTGAGAGGTGGTTCTGGCATGCCGGGCAGGTTATTCCGGAGTGTCCGGTAAGTGGTTCTGGTGTAGCCGGCAGTTCATTTTGGCGTGTCTGGAACATGGGTCCTGCGAGTCGAGCAGGTGGCTCCGGGGCGCTCGGCAGGTGCATCCGCTGGACCCGGCAGGTGGTTCCGGCGAGGCGAGCAGGTGGCTCCGGCGCGCTCGGCAGGTG
Source organism: Equus asinus (assembly GCF_041296235.1). NCBI lineage: Eukaryota > Metazoa > Chordata > Mammalia > Perissodactyla > Equidae > Equus > Equus asinus. The sequence continues at coordinate 10,570,186 of NC_091793.1, read as the reverse complement.
CTTCCGCTGCGCCCAGCAGGTTGTTCCAGCGAGGCGAGCAGGTGGCTCCGGCGCGCCCGGCAGGTGGTTCCGGCGAGGCGAGCAGGTGGCTCCGGCGCGCTCGGCAGGTGCTTCCGCTGCGCCCGGCAGGTGGTTCCGGCGAGGCGAGCAGGTTGTTCCTGCGTGCTCGGCAGGTGGTTCAGTTGGGTCTGGCAGGTGGTTTCAGTCTGTTCGGGGTGTGGTTCCAGCATCTCAGGCACATGGTTCTGGCACGTGTGAGAGGTGGTTCCGGCTGGCCCAACAGGTGTTTCTGGAGTCTCCGCCAAGTGGTTCTGGCGTAGCTGGCAGGTGATGTTGGCGTGACTGGCAGGTGGTTCCAGCCAGCCCGGCAGGTGTTTCCGGAGTGTTCACCAACTGGCTGTGGCGTAGCCGGCAGGTGATTTTGGCGTGTCCGACAGGTGGTTCTGGCGAGTCGAGCAGGTGCTTCCGGCATGCTCGGCAGGTGCTTCCGGTGTCATTGGCATGTGGTTCTGGCAGGTCTGAGAGGTGGTTCCGGCATGCCTGACAGGTGATTCTGGAGTGTTCGCCAAGCGGTTCTGGCATAGGCGGCAGGTGATTTTGCCATGTCCAGAATGTGGTTCCAGCGAGTCGAACATGTGGTTCCGGCGTGTCCGGCAGGTGTTTCCGGTCTGTCCAGCAGGTGGTTCTGGGGTGTCCGGCATGAGGTTCTGGCACGTCTGAGAGGTGGTTCCGGCCGGCCCGACATGCGTTTCCGGAGTGTCCGCCACGTGGTTCAGGCACGTCTGAGAGGTGGTTCCAGCATGCCCGGCAGGCTTTCCCGGAGAGTCCTCCAAGTGGTTCTGGCGTAGCCCGCAGGTGATTTTGGTGTGTCCGGCAGGTTGTTCCGTTCTGTCCGATAGGTTGTTCCGGCATGTCCAGCACGTGCTTCTGGCACTTCTGAGAGGTGGTTCTGGCATGCCGGGCAGGTTATTCCGGAGTGTCCGGTAAGTGGTTCTGGTGTAGCCGGCAGTTCATTTTGGCGTGTCTGGCACATGGGTCCTGCGAGTCGAGCAGGTGGTTCCGGCGTGCTCGGCAGGTGGTCCAGGCATGTCCGGCAGGTGGTTCCAGTCTGTCCAGGACGTGGTTCCAGTGTGTCCGGCACGTGGTTCTCTTACGTCTGAGAGGTGGTTCCTGCATGCCTGGCAGGTTATTGTGGATTGTCTGCCAGGTGGTTCTCTCATAGCCAGCTGTTGATTTTGGCCTGAGAGGCAGGTGGTTCTGGTGAGTCCAGCAGGTGGCTCCGGCGTGCTCGGCAGGTGGTTCTGGCATGTATGGCAGGTGGTTCCGGCGAGTTGAGCAGCTGGTTCCAGCCTGTCGGTCATGTTAGGGTTAGGGATAGGGTTAGGGTTACGGTTAGGGTTAGGGTTTAGTGTTTGGGGTTAGGGGTTAGGGTTAGGGGTAGGGTTAGGGTTAGGGTTTTGGTTGGGTTAGGGTTTAGAGTTAGGGTTAGGGTTAGGGGTTAGGGTTAGGGTTAGGGTTAGCGGTTAGGGTTAGGGTTAGGGTTTGGCGTTAGGGTTAGGGTTAGGGTTAGGGTTAGGGCCCGGCAGGTGGTTCCGGCGAGCCGAGCAGGTGGCTCCGGCGCGCTCGGCAGGTTCTTCCGCTGCGCCCGGCAGGTGGTTCCGGCGATGCGAGCAGGTTGCTCCGGCGCGCCGGGCAGGTGGTTCCGGCGAGGCGAGCAGGTGGCTCCGGCGTGCTCGGCAGGTGGTTCTGGCATGTATGGCAGGTGGTTCCGGCGAGTTGAGCAGCTGGTTCCAGCCTGTCCGTCAGGTTAGGGTTAGGGATAGGGTTAGGGTTACGGTTAGGGTTAGGGTTTAGGGTTTGGGGTTAGGGGTTAGGGTTAGGGGTAGGGTTAGGGTTAGGGTTACGGTTGGGTTAGGGTTTAGGGTTAGGGTTAGGGTTAGGGGTTAGGGTTAGGGTTAGGGTTAGGGTTAGAGGTTAGGGTTAGGGTTAGGGTTTGGGGATAGGGTTAGGGTTAGGGTTAGGGTTAGGGCCCGGCAGGTGGTTCCGGCGAGGCGAGCAGGTTGTTCCTGCGTGCTCGGCAGGTGGTTCAGTTGGGTCTGGCAGGTGGTTTCGGTCTGTTCGGGGTGTGGTTCCAGCATCTCAGGCACATGGTTCTGGCAAGTCTGAGAGGTGGTTCCGGCTGGCCCAACAGGTGTTTCTGGAGTCTCCGCCAAGTGGTTCTGGCGTAGCTGGCAGGTGATGTTGGCGTGACTGGCAGGTGGTTCCAGCCAGCCCGGCAGGTGTTTCCGGAGTGTTCACCAACTGGCTGTGGCGTAGCCGGCAGGTGATTTTGGCGTGTCCGACAGGTGGTTCTGGCGAGTCGAGCAGGTGCTTCCGGCATGCTAGGCAGGTGCTTCCGGTGTCATTGGCATGTGGTTCTGGCATGTCTGAGAGGTGGTTCCGGCATGCCTGACAGGTGATTCCGGAGTGTTCGCCAAGCGGTTCTGGCATAGGCGGCAGGTGATTTTGCCATGTCCAGAATGTGGTTCCAGCGAGTCGAACATGTGGTTCCGGCGTGTCCGGCAGGTGTTTCCGGTCTGTCCAGCAGGTGGTTCTGGGGTGTCCGGCATGAGGTTCTGGCACGTCTGAGAGGTGGTTCCGGCCGGCCCGACATGCGTTTCCGGAGTGTCCGCCACGTGGTTCAGGCACGTCTGAGAGGTGGTTCCAGCATGCCCGGCAGGTTTTCCCGGAGAGTCCTCCAAGTGGTTCTGGCGTAGCCCGCAGGTGATTTTGGTGTGTCCGGCAGGTTGTTCCTTTCTGTCCGATAGGTTGTTCCGGCATGTCCAGCACGTGCTTCTGGCACTTCTGAGAGGTGGTTCTGGCATGCCGGGCAGGTTATTCCGGAGTGTCCGGTAAGTGGTTCTGGTGTAGCCGGCAGTTCATTTTGGCGTGTCTGGCACATGGGTCCTGCGAGTCGAGCAGGTGGTTCCGGCGTGCTCGGCAGGTGGTCCAGGCATGTCCGGCAGGTGGTTCCAGTCTGTCCAGGACGTGGTTCCAGCGTGTCCGGCACGTGGTTCTCTTACGTCTGAGAGGTGGTTCCTGCATGCCTGGCAGGTTATTGCGGATTGTCTGCCAGGTGGTTCTCTCATAGCCAGCTGTTGATTTTGGCCTGAGAGGCAGGTGGTTCTGGTGAGTCCAGCAGGTGGCTCCGGCGTGCTCGGCAGGTGGTTCTGGCATGTATGGCAGATGGTTCCGGCGAGTTGAGCAGCTGGTTCCAGCCTGTCGGTCAGGTTAGGGTTAGGGATAGGGTTATGGTTACGGTTTGGGTTAGGGTTTAGGGTTTGGGGTTAGGGGTTAGGGTTAGGGGTAGGGTTAGGGTTAGGTTTACGGTTGGGTTAGGGTGTAGAGTTAGGGTTAGGGTTTGGGGTTAGGGTTAGGGTTAGGGTTAGGGGTTAGGGTTAGGGTTAGGGTTAGGGTTTGGCGTTAGGGTTAGGGTTAGGGTTAGGGTTAGGGCCCGGCAGGTGGTTCCGGCGAGACGAGCAGGTGGCTCCGGCGCGCTCGGCAGGTGCTTCCGCTGCGCCCGGCAGGTGGTTCCGGCGATGCGAGCAGGTTGCTCCGGCGCGCCCGGCAGGTGGTTCCGGCGAGGCGAGAAGGTGGCTCCGGCGTGCTCGGCAGGTGGTTCAGTTGGGTCTGGCAGGTGATTTCGGTCTGTTCGGGGTGTGGTTCCAGCATCTCAGGCACATGGTTCTGGCACGTCTGAGAGGTGGTTCCGGCTGGCCCAACAGGTGTTTCTGGAGTCTCCGCCAAGTGGTTCTGGCGTAGCTGGCAGGTGATGTTGGCGTGACTGGCAGGTGGCTCCAGGCAGCCCGGCAGGTGTTTCCGGAGTGTTCACCAACTGGCTGTGGCGTAGCCGGCAGGTGATTTTGGCGTGTCCGACAGGTGGTTCTGGCGAGTCGAGCAGGTGCTTCCGGCATGCTCGGCAGGTGCTTCCGGTGTCATTGGCATGTGGTTCTGGCAGGTCTGAGAGGTGGTTCCGGCATGCCTGACAGGTGATTCCGGAGTGTTCGCCAAGCGGTTCTGGCATAGGCGGCAGGTGATTTTGCCATGTCCAGAATGTGGTTCCAGCGAGTCGAACATGTGGTTCCGGCGTGTCCGGCAGGTGGTTCTGGGGTGTCCGGCATGAGGTTCTGGCACGTCTGAGAGGTGGTTCCGGCCGGCCCGACATGCGTTTCCGGAGTGTCCGCCACGTGGTTCAGGCACGTCTGAGAGGTGGTTCCAGCATGCCCGGCAGGTTTTCCCGGAGAGTCCTCCAAGTGGTTCTGGCGTAGCCCGCAGGTGATTTTGGTGTGTCCGGCAGGTTGTTCCGTTCTGTCCGATAGGTTGTTCCGGCATGTCCAGCACGTGCTTCTGGCACTTCTGAGAGGTGGTTCTGGCATGCCGGGCAGGTTATTCCGGAGTGTCCGGTAAGTGGTTCTGGTGTAGCCGGCAGTTCATTTTGGCGTGTCTGGCACATGGGTCCTGCGAGTCGAGCAGGTGGTTCCGGCGTGCTCGGCAGGTGGTCCAGGCATGTCCGGCAGGTGGTTCCAGTCTGTCCAGGACGTGGTTCCAGCGTGTCCGGCACGTGGTTCTCTTTCGTCTGAGAGGTGGTTCCTGCATGCCTGGCAGGTTATTGCGGATTGTCTGCCAGGTGGTTCTCTCATAGCCAGCTGTTGATTTTGGCCTGAGAGGCAGGTGGTTCTGGTGAGTCCAGCAGGTGGCTCCGGCGTGCTCGGCAGGTGGTTCTGGCATGTATGGCAGATGGTTCCGGCGAGTTGAGCAGCTGGTTCCAGCCTGTCGGTCAGGTTAGGGTTAGGGATAGGGTTATGGTTACGGTTTGGGTTAGGGTTTAGGGTTTGGGGTTAGGGGTTAGGGTTAGGGGTAGGGTTAGGGTTAGGTTTACGGTTGGGTTAGGGTGTAGAGTTAGGGTTAGGGTTTGGGGTTAGGGTTAGGGTTAGGGTTAGGGGTTAGGGTTAGGGTTAGGGTTAGGGTTTGGCGTTAGGGTTAGGGTTAGGGTTAGGGTTAGGGCCCGGCAGGTGGTTCCGGCGAGACGAGCAGGTGGCTCCGGCGCGCTCGGCAGGTGCTTCCGCTGCGCCCGGCAGGTGGTTCCGGCGATGCGAGCAGGTTGCTCCGGCGCGCCCGGCAGGTGGTTCCGGCGAGGCGAGAAGGTGGCTCCGGCGTGCTCGGCAGGTGGTTCAGTTGGGTCTGGCAGGTGATTTCGGTCTGTTCGGGGTGTGGTTCCAGCATCTCAGGCACATGGTTCTGGCACGTCTGAGAGGTGGTTCCGGCTGGCCCAACAGGTGTTTCTGGAGTCTCCGCCAAGTGGTTCTGGCGTAGCTGGCAGGTGATGTTGGCGTGACTGGCAGGTGGTTCCAGCCAGCCCGGCAGGTGTTTCCGGAGTGTTCACCAACTGGCTGTGGCGTAGCCGGCAGGTGATTTTGGCGTGTCTGACAGGTGGTTCTGGCGAGTCGAGCAGGTGCTTCCGGCATGCTCGGCAGGTGCTTCCGGTGTCATTGGCATGTGGTTCTGGCATGTCTGAGAGGTGGTTCCGGCATGCCTGACAGGTGATTCCGGAGTGTTCGCCAAGCGGTTCTGGCATAGGCGGCAGGTGATTTTGCCATGTCCAGAATGTGGTTCCAGCGAGTCGAACATGTGGTTCCGGCGTGTCCGGCAGGTGGTTCTGGGGTGTCCGGCATGAGGTTCTGGCACGTCTGAGAGGTGGTTCCGGCCGGCCCGACATGCGTTTCCGGAGTGTCCGCCACGTGGTTCAGGCACGTCTGAGAGGTGGTTCCAGCATGCCCGGCAGGTTTTCCTGGAGAGTCCTCCAAGTGGTTCTGGCGTAGCCCGCAGGTGATTTTGGTGTGTCCGGCAGGTTGTTCCGTTCTGTCCGATAGGTTGTTCCGGCATGTCCAGCATGTGCTTCTGGCACTTCTGAGAGGTGGTTCTGGCATGCCGGGCAGGTTATTCCGGAGTGTCCGGTAAGTGGTTCTGGTGTAGCCGGCAGTTCATTTTGGCGTGTCTGGCACATGGGTCCTGCGAGTCGAGCAGGTGGTTCCGGCGTGCTCGGCAGGTGGTCCAGGCATGTCCGGCAGGTGGTTCCAGTCTGTCCAGGACGTGGTTCCAGCGTGTCCGGCACGTGGTTCTCTTTCGTCTGAGAGGTGGTTCCTGCATGCCTGGCAGGTTATTGCGGATTGTCTGCCAGGTGGTTCTCTCATAGCCAGCTGTTGATTTTGGCCTGTCAGGCAGGTGGTTCTGGTGAGTCCAGCAGGTGGCTCCGGCGTGCTCGGCAGGTGGTTCTGGCATGTCTGGCAGGTGGTTCCGGCGAGTTGAGCAGCTGGTTCCAGCCTGTCCGTCAGGTTAGGGTTAGGGAGAGGGTTAGGGTTTAGCGTTAGGGTTAGGGTTAGGTTTACGGGTTAGGGTTTAGGGTTAGGGTAAGGGTTAAGGGTTAGGGTAAGGGTTAGGGTTAGGGTTAGGGTTAGGGGTTAGGGTAAGGGTTATGGTTTGGGGTTAGGGTTAGGGTTAGGGTTAGGGCCCGGCAGGTGGTTCCGGCGAGCCGAGCAGGTGGCCCCGGCGCGCCCGGCAGGTGCTTCCGCTGGGCCCGGCAGGTGGTTCCGGCGAGGCGAGCAGGTGGCTCCGGCGCGCTCGGCTGGTGCTTCCGCTGCGCCCGGCAGGTGGTTCCGGCGAGTCGAGCAGGTTGTTCCTGCGTGCTCGACAGGTGGTTCAGTTGGGTCTGGCAGGTCGTTTCGGTCTGTTCGGGGTGTGGTTCCAGCATCTCAGGCACATGGTTCTAGCACGTCTGAGAGGTGGTTCCGGCTGGCCCAACAGGTGTTTCTGGAGTCTCCGCCAAGTGGTTCTGGCGTAGCTGGCAGGTGATGTTGGCGTGACTGGCAGGTGGTTCCAGCCAGCCCGGCAGGTGTTTCCGGAGTGTTCACCAACTGGCTGTGGCGTAGCCGGCAGGTGATTTTGGCGTGTCCGACAGGTGGTTCTGGCGAGTCGAGCAGGTGCTTCCGGCATGCTCGGCAGGTGCTTCCGGTGTCATTGGCATGTGGTTCTGGCATGTCTGAGAGGTGGTTCCGGCATGCCTGACAGGTGATTCCGGAGTGTTCGCCAAGCGGTTCTGGCATAGGCGGCAGGTGATTTTGCCATGTCCAGAATGTGGTTCCAGCGAGTCGAACATGTGGTTCCGGCGTGTCCGGCAGGTGGTTCTGGGGTGTCCGGCATGAGGTTCTGGCACGTCTGAGAGGTGGTTCCGGCCGGCCCGACATGCGTTTCCGGAGTGTCCGCCACGTGGTTCAGGCACGTCTGAGAGGTGGTTCCAGCATGCCCGGCAGGTTTTCCCGGAGAGTCCTCCAAGTGGTTCTGGCGTAGCCCGCAGGTGATTTTGGTGTGTCCGGCAGGTTGTTCCGTTCTGTCCGATAGGTTGTTCCGGCATGTCCAGCACGTGCTTCTGGCACTTCTGAGAGGTGGTTCTGGCATGCCGGGCAGGTCATTCCGGAGTGTCCGGTAAGTGGTTCTGGTGTAGCCGGCAGTTCATTTTGGCGTGTCTGGCACATGGGTCCTGCGAGTCGAGCAGGTGGTTCCGGCGTGCTCGGCAGGTGGTCCAGGCATGTCCGGCAGGTGGTTCCAGTCTGTCCAGGACGTGGTTCCAGCGTGTCCGGCACGTGGTTCTCTTACGTCTGAGAGGTGGTTCCTGCATGCCTGGCAGGTTATTGCGGATTGTCTGCCAGGTGGTTCTCTCATAGCCAGCTGTTGATTTTGGCCTGTCAGGCAGGTGGTTCTGGTGAGTCCAGCAGGTGGCTCCGGCGTGCTCGGCAGGTGGTTCTGGCATGTCTGGCAGGTGGTTCCGGCGAGTTGAGCAGCTGGTTCCAGCCTGTCCGTCAGGTTAGGGTTAGGGAGAGGGTTAGGGTTTAGCGTTAGGGTTAGGGTTAGGTTTACGGGTTAGGGTTTAGGGTTAGGGTAAGGGTTAAGGGTTAGGGTAAGGGTTAGGGTTAGGGTTAGGGTTAGGGGTTAGGGTAAGGGTTATGGTTTGGGGTTAGGGTTAGGGTTAGGGTTAGGGCCCGGCAGGTGGTTCCGGCGAGCCGAGCAGGTGGCCCCGGCGCGCCCGGCAGGTGCTTCCGCTGGGCCCGGCAGGTGGTTCCGGCGAGGCGAGCAGGTGGCTCCGGCGCGCTCGGCTGGTGCTTCCGCTGCGCCCGGCAGGTGGTTCCGGCGAGTCGAGCAGGTTGTTCCTGCGTGCTCGACAGGTGGTTCAGTTGGGTCTGGCAGGTCGTTTCGGTCTGTTCGGGGTGTGGTTCCAGCATCTCAGGCACATGGTTCTAGCACGTCTGAGAGGTGTTTCCGGCTAGCCCAACAGGTGTTTCTGGAGTCTCCGCCAAGTGGTTCTGGCGTAGCTGGCAGGTGATGTTGGCGTGACTGGCAGGTGGTTCCAGCCAGCCCGACAGGTGTTTCCGGAGTGTTCACCAACTGGCTGTGGCGTAGCCGGCAGGTGATTTTGGCGTGTCCGACAGGTGGTTCTGGCGAGTCGAGCAGGTGCTTCCGGCATGCTCGGCAGCTGCTTCCGGTGTCATTGGCATGTGGTTCTGGCATGTCTGAGAGGTGGTTCCGGCACGCCTGACAGGTGATTCCGGAGTGTTCGCCAAGCGGTTCTGGCATAGGCGGCAGGTGATTTTGCCATGTCCAGAATGTGGTTCCAGCGAGTCGAACATGTGGTTCCGGCGTGTCCGGCAGGTGTTTCCGGTCTGTCCAGCAGGTGGTTCTGGGGTGTCCGGCATGAGGTTCTGGCACGTCTGAGAGGTGGTTCCGGCCGGCCCGACATGCGTTTCCGGAGTGTCCGCCACGTGGTTCAGGCACGTCTGAGAGGTGGTTCCAGCATGCCCGGCAGGTTTTCCCGGAGAGTCCTCCAAGTGGTTCTGGCGTAGCCCGCAGGTGATTTTGGTGTGTCCGGCAGGTTGTTCCGTTCTGTCCGATAGGTTGTTCCGGCATGTCCAGCACGTGCTTCTGGCACTTCTGAGAGGTGGTTCTGGCATGCCGGGCAGGTTATTCCGGAGTGTCCGGTAAGTGGTTCTGGTGTAGCCGGCAGTTCATTTTGGCGTGTCTGGAACATGGGTCCTGCGAGTCGAGCAGGTGGCTCCGGGGCGCTCGGCAGGTGCATCCGCTGGACCCGGCAGGTGGTTCCGGCGAGGCGAGCAGGTGGCTCCGGCGCGCTCGGCAGGTGCTTCCGCTGCGCCCAGCAGGTTGTTCCAGCGAGGCGAGCAGGTGGCTCCGGCGCGCCCGGCAGGTGGTTCCGGCGAGGCGAGCAGGTGGCTCCGGCGCGCTCGGCAGGTGCTTCCGCTGCGCCCGGCAGGTGGTTCCGGCGAGGCGAGCAGGTTGTTCCTGCGTGCTCGGCAGGTGGTTCAGTTGGGTCTGGCAGGTGGTTTCAGTCTGTTCGGGGTGTGGTTCCAGCATCTCAGGCACATGGTTCTTGCACGTGTGAGAGGTGGTTCCGGCTGGCCCAACAGGTGTTTCTGGAGTCTCCGCCAAGTGGTTCTGGCGTAGCTGGCAGGTGATGTTGGCGTGACTGGCAGGTGGTTCCAGCCAGCCCGGCAGGTGTTTCCGGAGTGTTCACCAACTGGCTGTGGCGTAGCCGGCAGGTGATTTTGGCGTGTCCGACAGGTGGTTCTGGCGAGTCGAGCAGGTGCTTCCGGCATGCTCGGCAGGTGCTTCCGGTGTCATTGGCATGTGGTTCTGGCAGGTCTGAGAGGTGGTTCCGGCATGCCTGACAGGTGATTCCGGAGTGTTCGCCAAGCGGTTCTGGCATAGGCGGCAGGTGATTTTGCCATGTCCAGAATGTGGTTCCAGCGAGTCGAACATGTGGTTCCGGCGTGTCCGGCAGGTGTTTCCGGTCTGTCCAGCAGGTGGTTCTGGGGTGTCCGGCATGAGGTTCTGGCACGTCTGAGAGGTGGTTCCGGCCGGCCCGACATGCGTTTCCGGAGTGTCCGCCACGTGGTTCAGGCACGTCTGAGAGGTGGTTCCAGCATGCCTGGCAGGTTTTCCCGGAGAGTCCTCCAAGTGGTTCTGGCGTAGCCCGCAGGTGATTTTGGTGTGTCCGGCAGGTTGTTCCGTTCTGTCCGATAGGTTGTTCCGGCATGTCCAGCACGTGCTTCTGGCACTTCTGAGAGGTGGTTCTGGCATGCCGGGCAGGTTATTCCGGAGTGTCCGGTAAGTGGTTGTGGTGTAGCCGGCAGTTCATTTTGGCGTGTCTGGCACATGGGTCCTGCGAGTCGAGCAGGTGGTTCCGGCGTGCTCGGCAGGTGGTCCAGGCATGTCCGGCAGGTGGTTCCAGTCTGTCCAGGACGTGGTTCCAGCGTGTCCGGCACGTGGTTCTCTTACGTCTGAGAGGTGGTTCCTGCATGCCTGGCAGGTTATTGCGGATTGTCTGCCAGGTGGTTCTCTCATAGCCAGCTGTTGATTTTGGCCTGAGAGGCAGGTGGTTCTGGTGAGTCCAGCAGGTGGCTCCGGCGTGCTCGGCAGGTGGTTCTGGCATGTATGGCAGGTGGTTCCGGCGAGTTGAGCAGCTGGTTCCAGCCTGTCGGTCATGTTTGGGTTAGTTATAGGGTTAGGGTTACGGTTAGGGTTAGGGTTTAGTGTTTGGGGTTAGGGGTTAGGGTTAGGGGTAGGGTTAGGGTTAGGGTTACGGTTGGGTTAGGGTTTAGAGTTAGGGTTAGGGTTAGGGGTTAGGGTTAGGGTTAGGGTTAGCGGTTAGGGTTAGGGTTAGGGTTTGGCGTTAGGGTTAGGGTTAGGGTTAGGGTTAGGGCCCGGCAGGTGGTTCCGGCGAGCCGAGCAGGTGGCTCCGGCGCGCTCGGCAGGTTCTTCCGCTGCGCCCGGCAGGTGGTTCCGGCGATGCGAGCAGGTTGCTCCGGCGCGCCGGGCAGGTGGTTCCGGCGAGGCGAGCAGGTGGCTCCGGCGTGCTCGGCAGGTGGTTCTGGCATGTATGGCAGGTGGTTCCGGCGAGTTGAGCAGCTGGTTCCAGCCTGTCCGTCAGGTTAGGGTTAGGGATAGGGTTAGGGTTACGGTTAGGGTTAGGGTTTATTTTTTGATGTTAGGGGTTAGGGTTAGGGGTAGGGTTAGGGTTAGGTTTACGGTTGGGTTAGGGTTTAGGGTTAGGGTTAGGGTTAGGGGTTAGGGTTAGGGTTAGGGTTAGGGTTAGAGGTTAGGGTTAGGGTTAGGGTTTGGGGATAGGGTTAGGGTTAGGGTTAGGGTTAGGGCCCGGCAGGTGGTTACGGCGAGGCGAGCAGGTTGTTCCTGCGTGCTCGGCAGGTGGTTCAGTTGGGTCTGGCAGATGGTTTCGGTCTGTTCGGGGTGTGGTTCCAGCATCTCAGGCACATGGTTTTGGCACGTCTGAGAGGTGGTTCCGGCTGGCCCCACAGGTGTTTCTGGAGTCTCCGCCAAGTGGTTCTGGCGTAGCTGGCAGGTGATGTTGGCGTGACCGGCAGGTGGTTCCAGCCAGCCCAGCAGGTGTTTCCGGAGTGTTCACCAACTGGCTGTGGCGTAGCCGGCAGGTGATTTTGGCGTGTCCGACAGGTGGTTCTGGCGAGTCGAGCAGGTGCTTCCGGCATGCTCGGCAGGTGCTTCCGGTGTCATTGGCATGTGGTTCTGGCATGTCTGAGAGGTGGTTCCGGCACGCCTGACAGGTGATTCCGGAGTGTTCGCCAAGCGGTTCTGTCATAGGCAGCAGGTGATTTTGCCATGTCCAGAATGTGGTTCCAGCGAGTCGAACATGTGGTTCCGGCGTGTCCGGCAGGTGTTTCCGGTCTGTCCAGCAGGTGGTTCTGGGGTGTCCGGCATGAGGTTCTGGCACGTCTGAGAGGTGGTTCCGGCCGGCCCGACATGCGTTTCCGGAGTGTCCGCCACGTGGTTCAGGCACGTCTGAGAGGTGGTTCCAGCATGCCTGGCAGGTTTTCCCGGAGAGTCCTCCAAGTGGTTCTGGCGTAGCCCGCAGGTGATTTTGGTGTGTCCGGCAGGTTGTTCCGTTCTGTCCGATAGGTTGTTCCGGCATGTCCAGCACGCGCTTCTGGCACTTCTGAGAGGTGGTTCTGGCATGCCGGGCAGGTTATTCCGGAGTGTCCGGTAAGTGGTTCTGGTGTAGCCGGCAGTTCATTTTGGCGTGTCTGGCACATGGGTCCTGCGAGTCGAGCAGGTGGTTCCGGCGTGCTCGGCAGGTGGTTCAGGCGTGTCTGGCAGGTGCTCCCACTCTGTCCTGGAGGTGGTTCCGGCGTGTCCGACCCATGTTTCTGGCACGCCTGAGGGGTGGTTCCAGCACGCCCGGCAGGTGATTTTGGAGTGTACGCCAAGTGGTTCTGGCGTATCCTGTCAGAGATTTTGGTGTGTCTGGCAGGTGGTTCCAGCGAGTCGAGCAGGTGGATCTGGCGTGCTCGGCAGCTGGTTCCGGTGTGTCCGGCACGTGGTTCTGACACGTCTGACAGGTGGTTCCCGCATGCCTGGCAGGAGTTTACGGAGTGTCCGGCAAGTGGTTCTGGCGTAGCCAGCAGGTGATTTTGGCATGTCCGGCCGGCGATTCAGGATAGTCGAGCAGGTGGTTCCGGCGTGCTCGGCAGGTGATTCAGGCGTGTCCAGCAGGTGGTTCTGGTCTGTCCGGGAGGTGGTTCCTCCATGTCCGGCACGTGGTTCTGACACATTTGAAAGGTGGTTCCGGCATGCCTGGCAGGTGATTCTGAAGTGTCCGCCAAGTTGTTCTGGCATGGCCGGCAGGGGATTCAGGCCAGTCGAGAAAGTGGTTCCGGCGTGCTTGGCTGTGGTGCAGGCGTGTCCGACATGTGGTTGCGGTCTGTCTGGGAGGTGGTTCCCGGGTGTCAGGCACTTGCTTCTGGCATGTCTGAGAAGTGGTTCCGGCATGGCCTGCAGGTGATTCCGGAGTATCCGCCAAGTGCTTCTGGCATAGCCGGCAGATTATTTGGGCATGTCCTGCAAGGAGTTCAGGCGAGTCGGGCAGGTGGTTCAGGAGTGTCAGGCAGGTGGTTCCGGTCTGTCTGGGAGGTGGTTCCGGCGTGTCTGGGACATGCTTGTGGCACGTCTGAGAGGTTGTTACGGCATGCCCTGCATGTGATTCCGGAGTGTCCGCCAAATGGTTCTGGCGTAGCCAGCAGGTGATTTGGGTGTGTCCGCCAGGTGGGTTCGGTGAGTCGAGCAGGTGGTTCCGGCGTGCTCGGCAGGTGGTTCAGGCGTGTCCAGCATGTGGTTCCGGTCTGTCCGGGAGGTGGTTCTGGCGTGTCTGGCACGTGGTTCTTGGACGTCTGAGAGGTGGTTCCAGCATTCCGGGCAGGTGATTCCGGAGTGTCCGCCAAGTGGTTCTTGTGTAGCTGGCGGGTGATTTTGGCGTGTCCATCAGGTGGTTCTGGCGTGTTGAGCAGGTGTTTCCGGGTGCTTGGCAGGTGGTTCAGGTGTGTCCGGAAGCTGATTCCAGTCGTTCCGTGTGGTGGGTCCGGCGTGTCTGGCGCGTGGTTCCGGCAGTTCTGAGAAGTGGTTCCGGCATGCCCGACAGGTGATTTGGGAGTGTCCACCAAATGGTTTTGGCGTCGCCGGCAGGAGATTTTGGTGTGTCCGGAAGGTGGTTCCGGCGCATCGAGCATTTGGTTCCGGCGTGCTAGGCACCTGGTTCAGGCGTGTCCGGCAGGTGCTCCCACTCTGTCCTGGAGGTGGTTCTGGCGTGTCCGGCACATGGTTCTGGCACGTCTGAGAGGTGGTTCCGGCATGCCCGGCTGGTGATTCTGGAGTATCGCCAAGTGGTTCTGGCGTAGCCGTCAGGTTATTTTGGCGTGTCCAGAACGTGGTTCTGGCGAGTGGAGCACGTTGTTTGTGCGAGCTCAGCAGGTGGTTCTACGTGTCCGGCAGGTGGTTGCAGTGCATCCGAGAGTGGTTCTGGCATATCTGGCACGTGGTTCTGGCACATCTGAGGGTTGGTTCCAGCATGCCAGGCAGGTGATTCCAGAGTGTCCGCCAAGTGCTTCCTGCGTAGCCAGCAGGTGACTTTGACGTTTATGGCAGGTGGTTCCAACAAGTCAAGCAGGTGGTTCCGGCATGCTCGCCAGGTGGTTCAGCCGTGTCGGACAGGTTGTTCCGGACTGTCCGGGAGGAGGTTCAGGCGTGTCGGGCATGTGGTACTGGCACGTCTGAGAGGTGGTACCGGGATCCCCGGCCCATGATTCCGGAATGTCTGCCAAGTGGTTTGGTGTAGAATGCAGGTGATTTGGTGTTTCCAGAACGTGGCTCCTAAGTGTCGAGCAGTTGGTTCCGGGGTGCTCAGCAGGTGGTTCAGGCGTGTCCGGCAGGTGGTTGCGGTGAGTCCGGGAGGTGGTTCTGGCGCGTCTGGCACGTGCTTCTTGCACATCTGAGAAGTCATTCCGTCATGCCCGGCAGGTGATTCTGGACTGTCCGCCAAGTGGTTCTGAAGTAGCGGCAGGTGATTTTGGCATGTCTGGCAGGGGGTTCTGGCGAGTCGAGCAGGTGGTTCCAGCGTGCTAGGCAGGTGGGTCAGGCGTGTCCGGCAGGTGCTTCCTGTCTGTCCGGGAGGTGGCTCCGGAATATCTGGCACATGGTTCTGGCACATCTGAGAGGTGATTCCAGCCTGCCCAGCAGGTGATTCCGGAGTGTCCACCATGTGGTCCTGGTGTAGCCGGCCGGTGATTTTGGGGTGTCCGGCAGGTCGTTCTGGTTTGTCCGGGAGTTGGTTCCGGCGAAACGAAATGCTGGTTCAGGTGTGTTTGGCAGATGGCTCCGGTCTGTCCGGGAGGTGGTTCCGGCGTGTCGGGATTGTGGCTCTGGCACGTCTGAGAGGCTGTCCGGGGATCCCCAGTACGTGATTCCGGAGTGTCTGCCAAGTGTTTTGACGTAGAAAGCAGGTGATTTGGCGTGTCCAGAACGTGGCTTCTAAGAGTCGAGCAGTTGGTTCCGGGGTGCTCGGCAGGTGCTTCATCCGTGTCCGGCAGGTGGTTGCAGTGTCTCCAGGATGTGGTTCATGCGTTTCCGGCAGGTGGTTCCTGTCTATCCGGGAGGTAGTTCCAGCGTGTCGGGCACGTGGTTCTGGCACATATGAGAGGTGGTTCCAGGAAGCCTGGCAGGTGATTCTGGAGTGCCCACCAAGTGTTTCTGGCATAGCCGGCAGTTGATTTTTGGCGTGTCCGACAGGTGGTTCTTGAGAGTGAAGCAGGTGGTTCCGGCGTGCTCGGCAGGTGCTTCAGGCGTATCCAGCAGGTGGTTCCGGCATGTCAGGCACGAGGTTCTGGTACGTCTGAGAGGTGGTTCCGGGATGCCCGACAATTGATTCTGGAGTGTCCAACAAGTGGTTCTGGTGTAGCTGGCAGGTGATTTTGGCATGTCCCGCAGGTGGTTCCAGTAAGTCGAGCAGGTGGTTCCGGTGTGCTCGGCATGTGGTTCCGGCGTGTCCAGCATGTGGTTCTGGCACGTCGGAGAGGTAGTTCCGGCGTGCCCAGCAGGTGATTCTGGAGTGCCCACCAAGTGTTTCTGGCATAGCCGGCGGTTGATTTTGGCGTGTCCGACAGGTGGTTCTTGAGAGTGAAGCAGGTCGTTCCGGCATGCTCGGCAGGTGGTTCAGGCGTGTCCAGCAAGTGGTTGTGGTGTTTCTGGGAGGTGGTTCCGGCGTGTCCAGCACGTGGTTCTGGTACGTCTGAGAGCTTGTTACGGCATGCCCTGCATGTGATTCTGACGTGTCCGCCACGTGGTTCTGGCATAGCCAGCAGGTGATTTGGGTGTGTCCGGCAGGTGGTTCTGGCGTGCTTGGCAGGTGCTTCAGGCGTGTCCAGCAGGTGGTTCCGTTCTGTCCGGGAGGTGGTTCCAGCGTGTCTGGCACGTGGTTCTGGCACGTCTGAGAGGTGTTTCCAGCATGCTGGGAAGGTGATTCCAGATTGTCTGCCAAGTGGTTCTGGTGTAGCCGGCGGGTGATTTTGGCGTGTCCACCATGTGGTTCCGGCATGTTGAGCAGGTGCTCGGCAGGTGGTTCAGGCGTGTCCGGCAGGTGATTCTGGTCGTTCCGGGTGGTGGTTCCGTTGTGTCTCGCACGTGGTTCTGGCAGGTCTGAGAAGTGGTTCCAGCATGCCCGGCAGGTGATTTGGGAGTGTCCACCAAATGGTTTTGGTGTCGCCGGCAGGTGATTTTGGCGTGTCCAGAAGGTGGTTCCGGCGCGTCGAGCATTTGGTTGCGGCGTGCTAGGCAGGTGGTTCAGGCGTGTCCGGCAGGTGCTCCCACTCTGTCCTGGAGGTGGTTCCGGCGTGTCCGACCCATGTTTCTGGCACGCCTGAGGGGTGGTTCCAGCACGCCCGGCAGGTGATTTTGGAGTGTACGCCAAGTGGTTCTGGCGTATCCTGTCAGAGATTTTGGTGTGTCTGGCAGGTGGTTCCAGCGAGTCGAGCAGGTGGATCTGGCGTGCTCGGCAGCTGGTTCCGGTGTGTCCGGCACGTGGTTCTGACACGTCTGACAGGTGGTTCCCGCATGCCTGGCAGGAGTTTACGGAGTGTCCGGCAAGTGGTTCTGGCGTAGCCAGCAGGTGATTTTGGCATGTCCGGCCGGCGATTCAGGATAGTCGAGCAGGTGGTTCCGGCGTGCTCGGCAGGTGATTCAGGCGTGTCCAGCAGGTGGTTCTGGTCTGTCCGGGAGGTGGTTCCTCCATGTCCGGCACGTGGTTCTGACACATTTGAAAGGTGGTTCCGGCATGCCTGGCAGGTGATTCTGAAGTGTCCGCCAAGTTGTTCTGGCATGGCCGGCAGGGGATTCAGGCCAGTCGAGAAAGTGGTTCCGGCGTGCTTGGCTGTGGTGCAGGCGTGTCCGACATGTGGTTGCGGTCTGTCTGGGAGGTGGTTCCCGGGTGTCAGGCACTTGCTTCTGGCATGTCTGAGAAGTGCTTCCGGCATGGCCTGCAGGTGATTCCGGAGTATCCGCCAAGTGCTTCTGGCATAGCCGGCAGATTATTTGGGCATGTCCTGCAAGGAGTTCAGGCGAGTCGGGAAGGTGGTTCAGGAGTGTCAGGCAGGTGGTTCCGGTCTGTCTGGGAGGTGGTTCCGGCGTGTCTGGGACATGCTTGTGGCACGTCTGAGAGGTTGTTACGGCATGCCCTGCATGTGATTCCGGAGTGTCCGCCGAATGGTTCTGGCGTAGCCAGCAGGTGATTTGGGTGTGTCCGCCAGGTGGGTTCGGTGAGTCGAGCAGGTGGTTCCGGCGTGCTCGGCAGGTGGTTCAGGCGTGTCCAGCATGTGGTTCCGGTCTGTCCGGGAGGTGGTTCTGGCGTGTCTGGCACGTGGTTCTGGGACGTCTGAGAGGTGGTTCCAGCATTCCGGGCAGGTGATTCCGGAGTGTCCGCCAAGTGGTTCTTGTGTAGCTGGCGGGTGATTTTGGCGTGTCCATCAGGTGGTTCCGGCGTGTTGAGCAGGTGTTTCCGGGTGCTTGGCAGGTGGTTCAGGTGTGTCCGGAAGCTGATTCCAGTCGTTCCGTGTGGTGGTTCCGGCGTGTCTGGCACGTGGTTCTGGCAGTTCTGAGAAGTGGTTCCGGCATGCCCGACAGGTGATTTGGGAGTGTCCACCAAATGGTTTTGGCGTCGCCGGCAGGAGATTTTGGCGTGTCCGGAAGGTGGTTCCGGCGCATCGAGCATTTGGTTCCGGCGTGCTAGGCAGGTGGTTCAGGCGTGTCCGGCAGGTGCTCCCACTCTGTCCTGGAGGTGGTTCTGGCGTGTCCGGCACATGGTTCTGGCACGTCTGAGAGGTGGTTCCGGCATGCCCGGCTGGTGATTCTGGAGTATCGCCAAGTGGTTCTGGCGTAGCCGTCAGGTTATTTTGGCGTGTCCAGAACGTGGTTCTGGCGAGTGGAGCACGTTGTTTGTGCGAGCTCAGCAGGTGGTTCTACGTGTCCGGCAGGTGGTTGCAGTGCATCCGAGAGTGGTTCTGGCATATCTGGCACGTGGTTCTGGCACATCTGAGGGTTGGTTCCAGCATGCCAGGCAGGTGATTCCAGAGTGTCCGCCAAGTGCTTCCTGCGTAGCCAGCAGGTGACTTTGACGTTTATGGCAGGTGGTTCCAACAAGTCAAGCAGGTGGTTCCGGCATGCTCGCCAGGTGGTTCAGCCGTGTCGGACAGGTTGTTCCGGACTGTCCGGGAGGAGGTTCAGGCGTGTCGGGCATGTGGTACTGGCACGTCTGAGAGGTGGTACCGGGATCCCCGGCCCATGATTCCGGAATGTCTGCCAAGTGGTTTGGTGTAGAATGCAGGTGATTTGGTGTTTCCAGAACGTGGCTCCTAAGTGTCGAGCAGTTGGTTCCGGGGTGCTCAGCAGGTGGTTCAGGCGTGTCCGGCAGGTGGTTGCGGTGAGTCCGGGAGGTGGTTCTGGCGCGTCTGGCACGTGCTTCTTGCACATCTGAGAAGTCATTCCGTCATGCCCGGCAGGTGATTCTGGACTGTCCGCCAAGTGGTTGTGAAGTAGCGGCAGGTGATTTTGGCATGTCTGGCAGGGGGTTCTGGCGAGTCGAGCAGGTGGTTCCAGCGTGCTAGGCAGGTGGTTCAGGCGTGTCCGGCAGGTGCTTCCTGTCTGTCCGGGAGGTGGCTCCGGAATATCTGGCACATGGTTCTGGCACATCTGAGAGGTGATTCCAGCCTGCTCAGCAGGTGATTCCAGAGTGTCCACCATGTGGTCCTGGTGTAGCCGGCCGGTGATTTTGGGGTGTCCGGCAGGTCGTTCTGGTTTGTCCGGGAGTTGGTTCCGGCGAAACGAAATGCTGGTTCAGGTGTGTTTGGCAGATGGCTCCGGTCTGTCCGGGAAGTGGTTCCGGCGTGTCGGGATTGTGGCTCTGGCACGTCTGAGAGGCTGTCCGGGGATCCCCAGTACGTGATTCCGAAGTGTCTGCCAAGTGTTTTGACGTAGAAAGCAGGTGATTTGGCGTGTCCAGAACGTGGCTTCTAAGAGTCGAGCAGTTGGTTCCGGGGTGCTCGGCAGGTGCTTCATCCGTGTCCGGCAGGTGGTTGCAGTGTCTCCAGGATGTGGTTCATGCGTTTCCGGCAGGTGGTTCCTGTCTATCCAGGAGGTAGTTCCGGCGTGTCGGGCACGTGGTTCTGGCACATATGAGAGGTGGTTCCGGGAAGCCTGGCAGGTGATTCTGGAGTGCCCACCAAGTGTTTCTGGCATAGCCGGCAGTTGATTTTTGGCGTGTCCGACAGGTGGTTCTTAAGAGTGAAGCAGGTGGTTCCGGCGTGCTCGGCAGGTGCTTCAGGCGTATCCAGCAGGTGGTTCCGGCATGTCAGGCACGAGGTTCTGGTACGACTGAGAGGTGGTTCCAGGATGCCCGACAATTGATTCTGGAGTGTCCAACAAGTGGTTCTGGTGTAGCTGGCAGGTGATTTTGGCATGTCCCGCAGGTGGTTCCAGTAAGTCGAGCAGGTGGTTCTGGTGTGCTCGGCATGTGGTTCCGGCGTGTCCAGCATGTGGTTCTGGCACGCCTGAGAGGTAGTTCCGGCATGCCCAGCAGGTGATTCTGGAGTGCCCACCAAGTGTTTCTGGCATAGCCGGCGGTTGATTTTGGCGTGTCCGACAGGTGGTTCTTGAGAGTGAAGCAGGTCGTTCCGGCATGCTCGGCAGGTGGTTCAGGCGTGTCCAGCAAGTGGTTGCGGTGTTTCTGGGAGGTGGTTCCGGCGTGTCCAGCACGTGGTTCTGGTACGTCTGAGAGCTTGTTACGGCATGCCCTGCATGTGATTCTGACGTGTCCGCCACGTGGTTCTGGCATAGCCAGCAGGTGATTTGGGTGTGTCCGGCAGGTGGTTCTGGCGTGCTTGGCAGGTGCTTCAGGCGTGTCCAGCAGGTGGTTCCGTTCTGTCCGGGAGGTGGTTCCGGCGTGTCTGGCACGTGGTTCTGGCACGTCTGAGAGGTGTTTCCAGCATGCTGGGAAGGTGATTCCAGATTGTCTGCCAAGTGGTTCTGGTGTAGCCGGCGGGTGATTTTGGCGTGTCCACCATGTGGTTCCGGCATGTTGAGCAGGTGCTCGGCAGGTGGTTCAGGCGTGTCCGGCAGGTGATTCTGGTCGTTCCGGGTGGTGGTTCCGTTGTGTCTCGCACGTGGTTCTGGCAGGTCTGAGAAGTGGTTCCAGCATGCCCGGCAGGTGATTTGGGAGTGTCCACCAAATGGTTTTGGTGTCGCCGGCAGGTGATTTTGGCGTGTCCGGAAGGTGGTTCCGGCGCGTCGAGCATTTGGTTCCGGCGTGCTAGACAGGTGGTTCAGGCGTGTCCGGCAGGTGCTCCCACTGTGTCCTGGAGGTGGTTCCGGCGTGTCCGACCCATGTTTCTGGCACGCCTGAGGGGTGGTTCCAGCACGCCCGGCAGGTGATTTTGGAGTGTACGCCAAGTGGTTCTGGCGTATCCTGTCAGAGATTTTGGTGTGTCTGGCAGGTGGTTCCAGCGAGTCGAGCAGGTGGATCTGGCGTGCTCGGCAGCTGGTTCCGGTGTGTCCGGCACGTGGTTCTGACACGTCTGACAGGTGGTTCCCGCATGCCTGGCAGGAGTTTACGGAGTGTCCGGCAAGTGGTTCTGGCGTAGCCAGCAGGTGATTTTGGCATGTCCGGCCGGCGATTCAGGATAGTCGAGCAGGTGGTTCCGGCGTGCTCGGCAGGTGATTCAGGCGTGTCCAGCAGGTGGTTCTGGTCTGTCCGGGAGGTGGTTCCTCCATGTCCGGCACGTGGTTCTGACACATTTGAAAGGTGGTTCCGGCATGCCTGGCAGGTGATTCTGAAGTGTCCGCCAAGTTGTTCTGGCATGGCCGGCAGGGGATTCAGGCCAGTCGAGAAAGTGGTTCCGGCGTGCTTGGCTGTGGTGCAGGCGTGTCCGACATGTGGTTGCGGTCTGTCTGGGAGGTGGTTCCCGGGTGTCAGGCACTTGCTTCTGGCATGTCTGAGAAGTGGTTCCGGCATGGCCTGCAGGTGATTCCGGAGTATCCGCCAAGTGCTTCTGGCATAGCCGGCAGATTATTTGGGCATGTCCTGCAAGGAGTTCAGGCGAGTCGGGCAGGTGGTTCAGGAGTGTCAGGCAGGTGGTTCCGGTCTGTCTGGGAGGTGGTTCCGGCGTGTCTGGGACATGCTTGTGGCACGTCTGAGAGGTTGTTACGGCATGCCCTGCATGTGATTCCGGAGTGTCCGCCAAATGGTTCTGGCGTAGCCAGCAGGTGATTTGGGTGTGTCCGCCAGGTGGGTTCGGTGAGTCGAGCAGGTGGTTCCGGCGTGCTCGGCAGGTGGTTCAGGCGTGTCCAGCATGTGGTTCCGGTCTGTCCGGGAGGTGGTTCTGGCGTGTCTGGCACGTGATTCTGGGACGTCTGAGAGGTGGTTCCAGCATTCCGGGCAGGTGATTCCGGAGTGTCCGCCAAGTGGTTCTTGTGTAGCTGGCGGGTGATTTTGGCGTGTCCATCAGGTGGTTCCGGCGTGTTGAGCAGGTGTTTCCGGGTGCTTGGCAGGTGGTTCAGGTGTGTCCGGAAGCTGATTCCAGTCGTTCCGTGTGGTGGGTCTGGCGTGTCTGGCACGTGGTTCTGGCAGTTCTGAGAAGTGGTTCCGGCATGCCCGACAGGTGATTTGGGAGTGTCCACCAAATGGTTTTGGCGTCGCCGGCAGGAGATTTTGGCGTGTCCGGAAGGTGGTTCCGGTGCATCGAGCATTTGGTTCCGGCGTGCTAGGCACCTGGTTCAGGCGTGTCCGGCAGGTGCTCCCACTCTGTCCTGGAGGTGGTTCTGGCGTGTCCGGCACATGGTTCTGGCACGTCTGAGAGGTGGTTCCGGCATGCCCGGCTGGTGATTCTGGAGTATCGCCAAGTGGTTCTGACGTAGCCGTCAGGTTATTTTGGCGTGTCCAGAACGTGGTTCTGGCGAGTGGAGCACGTTGTTTGTGCGAGCTCAGCAGGTGGTTCTACGTGTCCGGCAGGTGGTTGCAGTGCATCCGAGAGTGGTTCTGGCATATCTGGCACGTGGTTCTGGCACATCTGAGGGTTGGTTCCAGCATGCCAGGCAGGTGATTCCAGAGTGTCCGCCAAGTGCTTCCTGCGTAGCCAGCAGGTGACTTTGACGTTTATGGCAGGTGGTTCCAACAAGTCAAGCAGGTGGTTCCGGCATGCTCGCCAGGTGGTTCAGCCGTGTCGGACAGGTTGTTCCGGACTGTCCGGGAGGAGGTTCAGGCGTGTCGGGCATGTGGTACTGGCACGTCTGAGAGGTGGTACCGGGATCCCCGGCCCATGATTCCGGAATGTCTGCCAAGTGGTTTGGTGTAGAATGCAGGTGATTTGGTGTTTCCAGAACGTGGCTCCTAAGTGTCGAGCAGTTGGTTCCGGGGTGCTCAGCAGGTGGTTCAGGCGTGTCCGGCAGGTGGTTGCGGTGAGTCCGGGAGGTGGTTCTGGCGCGTCTGGCACGTGCTTCTTGCACATCTGAGAAGTCATTCCGTCATGCCCGGCAGGTGATTCTGGACTGTCCGCCAAGTGGTTCTGAAGTAGCGGCAGGTGATTTTGGCATGTCTGGCAGGGGGTTCTGGCGAGTCGAGCAGGTGGTTCCAGCGTGCTAGGCAGGTGGTTCAGGCGTGTCCGGCAGGTGCTTCCTGTCTGTCCGGGAGGTGGCTCCGGAATATCTGGCACATGGTTCTGGCACATCTGGGAGGTGATTCCAGCCTGCCCAGCAGGTGATTCCAGAGTGTCCACCATGTGGTCCTGGTGTAGCCGGCCGGTGATTTTGGGGTGTCCGGCAGGTCGTTCTGGTTTGTCCGGGAGTTGGTTCCGGCGAAACGAAATGCTGGTTCAGGTGTGTTTGGCAGATGGCTCCGGTCTGTCCGGGAGGTGGTTCCGGCGTGTCGGGATTGTGGCTCTGGCACGTCTGAGAGGCTGTCCGGGGATCCCCAGTACGTGATTCCGGAGTGTCTGCCAAGTGTTTTGACGTAGAAAGCAGGTGATTTGGCGTGTCCAGAACGTGGCTTCTAAGAGTCGAGCAGTTGGTTCCGGGGTGCTCGGCAGGTGCTTCATCCGTGTCCGGCAGGTGGTTGCAGTGTCTCCAGGATGTGGTTCATGCGTTTCCGGCAGGTGGTTCCTGTCTATCCGGGAGGTAGTTCCGGCGTGTCGGGCACGTGGTTCTGGCACATATGAGAGGTGGTTCCGGGAAGCCTGGCAGGTGATTCTGGAGTGCCCACCAAGTGTTTCTGGCATAGCCGGCAGTTGATTTTTGGCGTGTCCGACAGGTGGTTCTTGAGAGTGAAGCAGGTGGTTCCGGCGTGCTCGGCAGGTGCTTCAGGCGTATCCAGCAGGTGGTTCCGGCATGTCAGGCACGAGGTTCTGGCACGTCTGAGAGGTGGTTCCGGGATGCCCGACAATTGATTCTGGAGTGTCCAACAAGTGGTTCTGGTGTAGCTGGCAGGTGATTTTGGCATGTCCCGCAGGTGGTTCCAGTAAGTCGAGCAGGTGGTTCCGGTGTGCTCGGCATGTGGTTCCGGCGTGTCCAGCATGTGGTTCTGGCACGTCTGAGAGGTAGTTCCGGCATGCCCAGCAGGTGATTCTGGAGTGCCCACCAAGTGTTTCTGGCATAGCCGGCGGTTGATTTTGGCGTGTCCGACAGGTGGTTCTTGAGAGTGAAGCAGGTCGTTCCGGCATGCTCGGCAGGTGGTTCAGGCGTGTCCAGCAGGTGGTTGCGGTGTTTCTGGGAGGTGGTTCCGGCGTGTCCAGCACGTGGTTCTGGTACGTCTGAGAGCTTGTTACGGCATGCCCTGCATGTGATTCTGACGTGTCCGCCACGTGGTTCTGGCATAGCCAGCAGGTGATTTGGGTGTGTCCGGCAGGTGGTTCTGGCGTGCTTGGCAGGTGCTTCAGGCGTGTCCAGCAGGTGGTTCCGTTCTGTCCGGGAGGTGGTTCCGGCGTGTCTGGCACGTGGTTCTGGCACGTCTGAGAGGTGTTTCCAGCATGCTGGGAAGGTGATTCCAGATTGTCTGCCAAGTGGTTCTGGTGTAGCCGGCGGGTGATTTTGGCGTGTCCACCATGTGGTTCCGGCATGTTGAGCAGGTGCTCGGCAGGTGGTTCAGGCGTGTCCGGCAGGTGATTCTGGTCGTTCCGGGTGGTGGTTCCATTGTGTCTCGCACGTGGTTCTGGCAGGTCTGAGAAGTGGTTCCAGCATGCCCGGCAGGTGATTTGGGAGTGTCCACCAAATGGTTTTGGTGTCGCCGGCAGGTGATTTTGGCGTGTCCGGAAGGTGGTTCCGGCGCGTCGAGCATTTGGTTCCGGCGTGCTAGACAGGTGGTTCAGGCGTGTCCGGCAGGTGCTCCCACTGTGTCCTGGAGGTGGTTCCGGCGTGTCCGACCCATGTTTCTGGCACGCCTGAGGGGTGGTTCCAGCACGCCCGGCAGGTGATTTTGGAGTGTACGCCAAGTGGTTCTGGCGTATCCTGTCAGAGATTTTGGTGTGTCTGGCAGGTGGTTCCAGCGAGTCGAGCAGGTGGATCTGGCGTGCTCGGCAGCTGGTTCCGGTGTGTCCGGCACGTGGTTCTGACACGTCTGACAGGTGGTTCCCGCATGCCTGGCAGGAGTTTACGGAGTGTCCGGCAAGTGGTTCTGGCGTAGCCAGCAGGTGATTTTGGCATGTCCGGCCGGCGATTCAGGATAGTCGAGCAGGTGGTTCCGGCGTGCTCAGCAGGTGATTCAGGCGTGTCCAGCAGGTGGTTCTGGTCTGTCCGGGAGGTGGTTCCTCCATGTCCGGCACGTGGTTCTGACACATTTGAAAGGTGGTTCCGGCATGCCTGGCAGGTGATTCTGAAGTGTCCGCCAAGTTGTTCTGGCATGGCCGGCAGGGGATTCAGGCCAGTCGAGAAAGTGGTTCCGGCGTGCTTGGCTGTGGTGCAGGCGTGTCCGACATGTGGTTGCGGTCTGTCTGGGAGGTGGTTCCCGGGTGTCAGGCACTTGCTTCTGGCATGTCTGAGAAGTGGTTCCGGCATGGCCTGCAGGTGATTCCGGAGTATCCGCCAAGTGCTTCTGGCATAGCCGGCAGATTATTTGGGCATGTCCTGCAAGGAGTTCAGGCGAGTCGGGCAGGTGGTTCAGGAGTGTCAGGCAGGTGGTTCCGGTCTGTCTGGGAGGTGGTTCCGGCGTGTCTGGGACATGCTTGTGGCACGTCTGAGAGGTTGTTACGGCATGCCCTGCATGTGATTCCGGAGTGTCCGCCGAATGGTTCTGGCGTAGCCAGCAGGTGATTTGGGTGTGTCCGCCAGGTGGGTTCGGTGAGTCGAGCAGGTGGTTCCGGCGTGCTCGGCAGGTGGTTCAGGCGTGTCCAGCATGTGGTTCCGGTCTGTCCGGGAGGTGGTTCTGGCGTGTCTGGCACGTGGTTCTGGGACGTCTGAGAGGTGGTTCCAGCATTCCGGGCAGGTGATTCCGGAGTGTCCGCCAAGTGGTTCTTGTGTAGCTGGCGGGTGATTTTGGCGTGTCCATCAGGTGGTTCCGGCGTGTTGAGCAGGTGTTTCCGGGTGCTTGGCAGGTGGTTCAGGTGTGTCCGGAAGCTGATTCCAGTCGTTCCGTGTGGTGGTTCCGGCGTGTCTGGCACGTGGTTCTGGCAGTTCTGAGAAGTGGTTCCGGCATGCCCGACAGGTGATTTGGGAGTGTCCACCAAATGGTTTTGGCGTCGCCGGCAGGAGATTTTGGCGTGTCCGGAAGGTGGTTCCGGCGCATCGAGCATTTGGTTCCGGCGTGCTAGGCAGGTGGTTCAGGCGTGTCCGGCAGGTGCTCCCACTCTGTCCTGGCGGTGGTTCAGGCGTGTCCGGCAGGTGCTTCCTGTCTGTCCGGGAGGTGGCTCCGGAATATCTGGCACATGGTTCTGGCACATCTGGGAGGTGATTCCAGCCTGCCCAGCAGGTGATTCCGGAGTGTCCACCATGTGGTCCTGGTGCAGCCGGCTGGTGATTTTGGGGTGTCCGGCAGGTCGTTCTGGTTTGTCCGGGAGTTGGTTCCAGCGAAACGAAATGCTGGTTCAGGTGTTTGGCAGATGGCTCCGGTCTGTCCGGGAGGTGGTTCCGGCATGTCGGGATTGTGGCTCTGGCACGTCTGAGAGGCTGTTCGGGGATCCCCAGTACGTGATTCCGGAGTGTCTGCCAAGTGTTTTGACGTAGAAAGCAGGTGATTTGGCGTGTCCAGAACGTGGCTTCTAAGAGTCGAGCAGTTGGTTCCGGGGTGCTCGGCAGGTGCTTCATCCGTGTCCGGCAGGTGGTTGCAGTGTCTCCAGGATGTGGTTCATGCGTTTCCGGCAGGTGGTTCCTGTCTATCCGGGAGGTAGTTCCGGCGTGTCGGGCACGTGGTTCTGGCACATATGAGAGGTGGTTCCGGGAAGCCTGGCAGGTGATTCTGGAGTGCCCACCAAGTGTTTCTGGCATAGCCGGCAGTTGATTTTTGGCGTGTCCGACAGGTGGTTCTTGAGAGTGAAGCAGGTGGTTCCGGCGTGCTCGGCAGGTGCTTCAGGCGTATCCAGCAGGTGGTTCCGGCATGTCAGGCACGAGGTTCTGGCACGTCTGAGAGGTGGTTCCGGGATGCCCGACAATTGATTCTGGAGTGTCCAACAAGTGGTTCTGGTGTAGCTGGCAGGTGATTTTGGCATGTCCCGCAGGTGGTTCCAGTAAGTCGAGCAGGTGGTTCCGGTGTGCTCGGCATGTGGTTCCGGCGTGTCCAGCATGTGGTTCTGGCACGTCTGAGAGGTAGTTCCGGCGTGCCCAGCAGGTGATTCTGGAGTGCCCACCAAGTGTTTCTGGCATAGCCGGCGGTTGATTTTGGCGTGTCCGACAGGTGGTTCTTGAGAGTGAAGCAGGTCGTTCCGGCATGCTCGGCAGGTGGTTCAGGCGTGTCCAGCAAGTGGTTGCGGTGTTTCTGGGAGGTGGTTCCGGCGTGTCCAGCACGTGGTTCTGGTACGTCTGAGAGCTTGTTACGGCATGCCCTGCATGTGATTCTGACGTGTCCGCCACGTGGTTCTGGCATAGCCAGCAGGTGATTTGGGTGTGTCCGGCAGGTGGTTCTGGCGTGCTTGGCAGGTGCTTCAGGCGTGTCCAGCAGGTGGTTCCGTTCTGTCCGGGAGGTGGTTCCGGCGTGTCTGGCACGTGGTTCTGGCACGTCTGAGAGGTGTTTCCAGCATGCTGGGAAGGTGATTCCAGATTGTCTGCCAAGTGGTTCTGGTGTAGCCGGCGGGTGATTTTGGCGTGTCCACCATGTGGTTCCGGCATGTTGAGCAGGTGCTCGGCAGGTGGTTCAGGCGTGTCCGGCAGGTGATTCTGGTCGTTCCGGGTGGTGGTTCCGTTGTGTCTCGCACGTGGTTCTGGCAGGTCTGAGAAGTGGTTCCAGCATGCCCGGCAGGTGATTTGGGAGTGTCCACCAAATGGTTTTGGTGTCGCCGGCAGGTGATTTTGGCGTGTCCAGAAGGTGGTTCCGGCGCGTCGAGCATTTGGTTGCGGCGTGCTAGGCAGGTGGTTCAGGCGTGTCCGGCAGGTGCTCCCACTCTGTCCTGGAGGTGGTTCCGGCGTGTCCGACCCATGTTTCTGGCACGCCTGAGGGGTGGTTCCAGCACGCCCGGCAGGTGATTTTGGAGTGTACGCCAAGTGGTTCTGGCGTATCCTGTCAGAGATTTTGGTGTGTCTGGCAGGTGGTTCCAGCGAGTCGAGCAGGTGGATCTGGCGTGCTCGGCAGCTGGTTCCGGTGTGTCCGGCACGTGGTTCTGACACGTCTGACAGGTGGTTCCCGCATGCCTGGCAGGAGTTTACGGAGTGTCCGGCAAGTGGTTCTGGCGTAGCCAGCAGGTGATTTTGGCATGTCCGGCCGGCGATTCAGGATAGTCGAGCAGGTGGTTCCGGCGTGCTCGGCAGGTGATTCAGGCGTGTCCAGCAGGTGGTTCTGGTCTGTCCGGGAGGTGGTTCCTCCATGTCCGGCACGTGGTTCTGACACATTTGAAAGGTGGTTCCGGCATGCCTGGCAGGTGATTCTGAAGTGTCCGCCAAGTTGTTCTGGCATGGCCGGCAGGGGATTCAGGCCAGTCGAGAAAGTGGTTCCGGCGTGCTTGGCTGTGGTGCAGGCGTGTCCGACATGTGGTTGCGGTCTGTCTGGGAGGTGGTTCCCGGGTGTCAGGCACTTGCTTCTGGCATGTCTGAGAAGTGGTTCCGGCATGGCCTGCAGGTGATTCCGGAGTATCCGCCAAGTGCTTCTGGCATAGCCGGCAGATTATTTGGGCATGTCCTGCAAGGAGTTCAGGCGAGTCGGGCAGGTGGTTCAGGAGTGTCAGGCAGGTGGTTCCGGTCTGTCTGGGAGGTGGTTCCGGCGTGTCTGGGACATGCTTGTGGCACGTCTGAGAGGTTGTTACGGCATGCCCTGCATGTGATTCCGGAGTGTCCGCCAAATGGTTCTGGCGTAGCCAGCAGGTGATTTGGGTGTGTCCGCCAGGTGGGTTCGGTGAGTCGAGCAGGTGGTTCCGGCGTGCTCGGCAGGTGGTTCAGGCGTGTCCAGCATGTGGTTCCGGTCTGTCCGGGAGGTGGTTCTGGCGTGTCTGGCACGTGATTCTGGGACGTCTGAGAGGTGGTTCCAGCATTCCGGGCAGGTGATTCCGGAGTGTCCGCCAAGTGGTTCTTGTGTAGCTGGCGGGTGATTTTGGCGTGTCCATCAGGTGGTTCCGGCGTGTTGAGCAGGTGTTTCCGGGTGCTTGGCAGGTGGTTCAGGTGTGTCCGGAAGCTGATTCCAGTCGTTCCGTGTGGTGGGTCTGGCGTGTCTGGCACGTGGTTCTGGCAGTTCTGAGAAGTGGTTCCGGCATGCCCGACAGGTGATTTGGGAGTGTCCACCAAATGGTTTTGGCGTCGCCGGCAGGAGATTTTGGCGTGTCCGGAAGGTGGTTCCGGTGCATCGAGCATTTGGTTCCGGCGTGCTAGGCACCTGGTTCAGGCGTGTCCGGCAGGTGCTCCCACTCTGTCCTGGAGGTGGTTCTGGCGTGTCCGGCACATGGTTCTGGCACGTCTGAGAGGTGGTTCCGGCATGCCCGGCTGGTGATTCTGGAGTATCGCCAAGTGGTTCTGACGTAGCCGTCAGGTTATTTTGGCGTGTCCAGAACGTGGTTCTGGCGAGTGGAGCACGTTGTTTGTGCGAGCTCAGCAGGTGGTTCTACGTGTCCGGCAGGTGGTTGCAGTGCATCCGAGAGTGGTTCTGGCATATCTGGCACGTGGTTCTGGCACATCTGAGGGTTGGTTCCAGCATGCCAGGCAGGTGATTCCAGAGTGTCCGCCAAGTGCTTCCTGCGTAGCCAGCAGGTGACTTTGACGTTTATGGCAGGTGGTTCCAACAAGTCAAGCAGGTGGTTCCGGCATGCTCGCCAGGTGGTTCAGCCGTGTCGGACAGGTTGTTCCGGACTGTCCGGGAGGAGGTTCAGGCGTGTCGGGCATGTGGTACTGGCACGTCTGAGAGGTGGTACCGGGATCCCCGGCCCATGATTCCGGAATGTCTGCCAAGTGGTTTGGTGTAGAATGCAGGTGATTTGGTGTTTCCAGAACGTGGCTCCTAAGTGTCGAGCAGTTGGTTCCGGGGTGCTCAGCAGGTGGTTCAGGCGTGTCCGGCAGGTGGTTG
The DNA here is from genome assembly GCF_041296235.1 of Equus asinus. Taxonomy (NCBI): domain Eukaryota; kingdom Metazoa; phylum Chordata; class Mammalia; order Perissodactyla; family Equidae; genus Equus; species Equus asinus. The sequence continues at coordinate 10,540,563 of NC_091793.1, read as the reverse complement.
CGGTGAGTCCGGGAGGTGGTTCTGGCGCGTCTGGCACGTGCTTCTTGCACATCTGAGAAGTCATTCCGTCATGCCCGGCAGGTGATTCTGGACTGTCCGCCAAGTGGTTCTGAAGTAGCGGCAGGTGATTTTGGCATGTCTGGCAGGGGGTTCTGGCGAGTCGAGCAGGTGGTTCCAGCGTGCTAGGCAGGTGGTTCAGGCGTGTCCGGCAGGTGCTTCCTGTCTGTCCGGGAGGTGGCTCCGGAATATCTGGCACATGGTTCTGGCACATCTGGGAGGTGATTCCAGCCTGCCCAGCAGGTGATTCCAGAGTGTCCACCATGTGGTCCTGGTGTAGCCGGCCGGTGATTTTGGGGTGTCCGGCAGGTCGTTCTGGTTTGTCCGGGAGTTGGTTCCGGCGAAACGAAATGCTGGTTCAGGTGTGTTTGGCAGATGGCTCCGGTCTGTCCGGGAGGTGGTTCCGGCGTGTCGGGATTGTGGCTCTGGCACGTCTGAGAGGCTGTCCGGGGATCCCCAGTACGTGATTCCGGAGTGTCTGCCAAGTGTTTTGACGTAGAAAGCAGGTGATTTGGCGTGTCCAGAACGTGGCTTCTAAGAGTCGAGCAGTTGGTTCCGGGGTGCTCGGCAGGTGCTTCATCCGTGTCCGGCAGGTGGTTGCAGTGTCTCCAGGATGTGGTTCATGCGTTTCCGGCAGGTGGTTCCTGTCTATCCGGGAGGTAGTTCCGGCGTGTCGGGCACGTGGTTCTGGCACATATGAGAGGTGGTTCCGGGAAGCCTGGCAGGTGATTCTGGAGTGCCCACCAAGTGTTTCTGGCATAGCCGGCAGTTGATTTTTGGCGTGTCCGACAGGTGGTTCTTGAGAGTGAAGCAGGTGGTTCCGGCGTGCTCGGCAGGTGCTTCAGGCGTATCCAGCAGGTGGTTCCGGCATGTCAGGCACGAGGTTCTGGCACGTCTGAGAGGTGGTTCCGGGATGCCCGACAATTGATTCTGGAGTGTCCAACAAGTGGTTCTGGTGTAGCTGGCAGGTGATTTTGGCATGTCCCGCAGGTGGTTCCAGTAAGTCGAGCAGGTGGTTCCGGTGTGCTCGGCATGTGGTTCCGGCGTGTCCAGCATGTGGTTCTGGCACGTCTGAGAGGTAGTTCCGGCATGCCCAGCAGGTGATTCTGGAGTGCCCACCAAGTGTTTCTGGCATAGCCGGCGGTTGATTTTGGCGTGTCCGACAGGTGGTTCTTGAGAGTGAAGCAGGTCGTTCCGGCATGCTCGGCAGGTGGTTCAGGCGTGTCCAGCAGGTGGTTGCGGTGTTTCTGGGAGGTGGTTCCGGCGTGTCCAGCACGTGGTTCTGGTACGTCTGAGAGCTTGTTACGGCATGCCCTGCATGTGATTCTGACGTGTCCGCCACGTGGTTCTGGCATAGCCAGCAGGTGATTTGGGTGTGTCCGGCAGGTGGTTCTGGCGTGCTTGGCAGGTGCTTCAGGCGTGTCCAGCAGGTGGTTCCGTTCTGTCCGGGAGGTGGTTCCGGCGTGTCTGGCACGTGGTTCTGGCACGTCTGAGAGGTGTTTCCAGCATGCTGGGAAGGTGATTCCAGATTGTCTGCCAAGTGGTTCTGGTGTAGCCGGCGGGTGATTTTGGCGTGTCCACCATGTGGTTCCGGCATGTTGAGCAGGTGCTCGGCAGGTGGTTCAGGCGTGTCCGGCAGGTGATTCTGGTCGTTCCGGGTGGTGGTTCCATTGTGTCTCGCACGTGGTTCTGGCAGGTCTGAGAAGTGGTTCCAGCATGCCCGGCAGGTGATTTGGGAGTGTCCACCAAATGGTTTTGGTGTCGCCGGCAGGTGATTTTGGCGTGTCCGGAAGGTGGTTCCGGCGCGTCGAGCATTTGGTTCCGGCGTGCTAGACAGGTGGTTCAGGCGTGTCCGGCAGGTGCTCCCACTGTGTCCTGGAGGTGGTTCCGGCGTGTCCGACCCATGTTTCTGGCACGCCTGAGGGGTGGTTCCAGCACGCCCGGCAGGTGATTTTGGAGTGTACGCCAAGTGGTTCTGGCGTATCCTGTCAGAGATTTTGGTGTGTCTGGCAGGTGGTTCCAGCGAGTCGAGCAGGTGGATCTGGCGTGCTCGGCAGCTGGTTCCGGTGTGTCCGGCACGTGGTTCTGACACGTCTGACAGGTGGTTCCCGCATGCCTGGCAGGAGTTTACGGAGTGTCCGGCAAGTGGTTCTGGCGTAGCCAGCAGGTGATTTTGGCATGTCCGGCCGGCGATTCAGGATAGTCGAGCAGGTGGTTCCGGCGTGCTCGGCAGGTGATTCAGGCGTGTCCAGCAGGTGGTTCTGGTCTGTCCGGGAGGTGGTTCCTCCATGTCCGGCACGTGGTTCTGACACATTTGAAAGGTGGTTCCGGCATGCCTGGCAGGTGATTCTGAAGTGTCCGCCAAGTTGTTCTGGCATGGCCGGCAGGGGATTCAGGCCAGTCGAGAAAGTGGTTCCGGCGTGCTTGGCTGTGGTGCAGGCGTGTCCGACATGTGGTTGCGGTCTGTCTGGGAGGTGGTTCCCGGGTGTCAGGCACTTGCTTCTGGCATGTCTGAGAAGTGGTTCCGGCATGGCCTGCAGGTGATTCCGGAGTATCCGCCAAGTGCTTCTGGCATAGCCGGCAGATTATTTGGGCATGTCCTGCAAGGAGTTCAGGCGAGTCGGGCAGGTGGTTCAGGAGTGTCAGGCAGGTGGTTCCGGTCTGTCTGGGAGGTGGTTCCGGCGTGTCTGGGACATGCTTGTGGCACGTCTGAGAGGTTGTTACGGCATGCCCTGCATGTGATTCCGGAGTGTCCGCCGAATGGTTCTGGCGTAGCCAGCAGGTGATTTGGGTGTGTCCGCCAGGTGGGTTCGGTGAGTCGAGCAGGTGGTTCCGGCGTGCTCGGCAGGTGGTTCAGGCGTGTCCAGCATGTGGTTCCGGTCTGTCCGGGAGGTGGTTCTGGCGTGTCTGGCACGTGGTTCTGGGACGTCTGAGAGGTGGTTCCAGCATTCCGGGCAGGTGATTCCGGAGTGTCCGCCAAGTGGTTCTTGTGTAGCTGGCGGGTGATTTTGGCGTGTCCATCAGGTGGTTCCGGCGTGTTGAGCAGGTGTTTCCGGGTGCTTGGCAGGTGGTTCAGGTGTGTCCGGAAGCTGATTCCAGTCGTTCCGTGTGGTGGTTCCGGCGTGTCTGGCACGTGGTTCTGGCAGTTCTGAGAAGTGGTTCCGGCATGCCCGACAGGTGATTTGGGAGTGTCCACCAAATGGTTTTGGCGTCGCCGGCAGGAGATTTTGGCGTGTCCGGAAGGTGGTTCCGGCGCATCGAGCATTTGGTTCCGGCGTGCTAGGCAGGTGGTTCAGGCGTGTCCGGCAGGTGCTCCCACTCTGTCCTGGAGGTGGTTCAGGCGTGTCCGGCAGGTGCTTCCTGTCTGTCCGGGAGGTGGCTCCGGAATATCTGGCACATGGTTCTGGCACATCTGGGAGGTGATTCCAGCCTGCCCAGCAGGTGATTCCGGAGTGTCCACCATGTGGTCCTGGTGCAGCCGGCTGGTGATTTTGGGGTGTCCGGCAGGTCGTTCTGGTTTGTCCGGGAGTTGGTTCCAGCGAAACGAAATGCTGGTTCAGGTGTTTGGCAGATGGCTCCGGTCTGTCCGGGAGGTGGTTCCGGCATGTCGGGATTGTGGCTCTGGCACGTCTGAGAGGCTGTTCGGGGATCCCCAGTACGTGATTCCGGAGTGTCTGCCAAGTGTTTTGACGTAGAAAGCAGGTGATTTGGCGTGTCCAGAACGTGGCTTCTAAGAGTCGAGCAGTTGGTTCCGGGGTGCTCGGCAGGTGCTTCATCCGTGTCCGGCAGGTGGTTGCAGTGTCTCCAGGATGTGGTTCATGCGTTTCCGGCAGGTGGTTCCTGTCTATCCGGGAGGTAGTTCCGGCGTGTCGGGCACGTGGTTCTGGCACATATGAGAGGTGGTTCCGGGAAGCCTGGCAGGTGATTCTGGAGTGCCCACCAAGTGTTTCTGGCATAGCCGGCAGTTGATTTTTGGCGTGTCCGACAGGTGGTTCTTGAGAGTGAAGCAGGTGGTTCCGGCGTGCTCGGCAGGTGCTTCAGGCGTATCCAGCAGGTGGTTCCGGCATGTCAGGCACGAGGTTCTGGCACGTCTGAGAGGTGGTTCCGGGATGCCCGACAATTGATTCTGGAGTGTCCAACAAGTGGTTCTGGTGTAGCTGGCAGGTGATTTTGGCATGTCCCGCAGGTGGTTCCAGTAAGTCGAGCAGGTGGTTCCGGTGTGCTCGGCATGTGGTTCCGGCGTGTCCAGCATGTGGTTCTGGCACGTCTGAGAGGTAGTTCCGGCGTGCCCAGCAGGTGATTCTGGAGTGCCCACCAAGTGTTTCTGGCATAGCCGGCGGTTGATTTTGGCGTGTCCGACAGGTGGTTCTTGAGAGTGAAGCAGGTCGTTCCGGCATGCTCGGCAGGTGGTTCAGGCGTGTCCAGCAAGTGGTTGCGGTGTTTCTGGGAGGTGGTTCCGGCGTGTCCAGCACGTGGTTCTGGTACGTCTGAGAGCTTGTTACGGCATGCCCTGCATGTGATTCTGACGTGTCCGCCACGTGGTTCTGGCATAGCCAGCAGGTGATTTGGGTGTGTCCGGCAGGTGGTTCTGGCGTGCTTGGCAGGTGCTTCAGGCGTGTCCAGCAGGTGGTTCCGTTCTGTCCGGGAGGTGGTTCCGGCGTGTCTGGCACGTGGTTCTGGCACGTCTGAGAGGTGTTTCCAGCATGCTGGGAAGGTGATTCCAGATTGTCTGCCAAGTGGTTCTGGTGTAGCCGGCGGGTGATTTTGGCGTGTCCACCATGTGGTTCCGGCATGTTGAGCAGGTGCTCGGCAGGTGGTTCAGGCGTGTCCGGCAGGTGATTCTGGTCGTTCCGGGTGGTGGTTCCGTTGTGTCTCGCACGTGGTTCTGGCAGGTCTGAGAAGTGGTTCCAGCATGCCCGGCAGGTGATTTGGGAGTGTCCACCAAATGGTTTTGGTGTCGCCGGCAGGTGATTTTGGCGTGTCCAGAAGGTGGTTCCGGCGCGTCGAGCATTTGGTTGCGGCGTGCTAGGCAGGTGGTTCAGGCGTGTCCGGCAGGTGCTCCCACTCTGTCCTGGAGGTGGTTCCGGCGTGTCCGACCCATGTTTCTGGCACGCCTGAGGGGTGGTTCCAGCACGCCCGGCAGGTGATTTTGGAGTGTACGCCAAGTGGTTCTGGCGTATCCTGTCAGAGATTTTGGTGTGTCTGGCAGGTGGTTCCAGCGAGTCGAGCAGGTGGATCTGGCGTGCTCGGCAGCTGGTTCCGGTGTGTCCGGCACGTGGTTCTGACACGTCTGACAGGTGGTTCCCGCATGCCTGGCAGGAGTTTACGGAGTGTCCGGCAAGTGGTTCTGGCGTAGCCAGCAGGTGATTTTGGCATGTCCGGCCGGCGATTCAGGATAGTCGAGCAGGTGGTTCCGGCGTGCTCGGCAGGTGATTCAGGCGTGTCCAGCAGGTGGTTCTGGTCTGTCCGGGAGGTGGTTCCTCCATGTCCGGCACGTGGTTCTGACACATTTGAAAGGTGGTTCCGGCATGCCTGGCAGGTGATTCTGAAGTGTCCGCCAAGTTGTTCTGGCATGGCCGGCAGGGGATTCAGGCCAGTCGAGAAAGTGGTTCCGGCGTGCTTGGCTGTGGTGCAGGCGTGTCCGACATGTGGTTGCGGTCTGTCTGGGAGGTGGTTCCCGGGTGTCAGGCACTTGCTTCTGGCATGTCTGAGAAGTGCTTCCGGCATGGCCTGCAGGTGATTCCGGAGTATCCGCCAAGTGCTTCTGGCATAGCCGGCAGATTATTTGGGCATGTCCTGCAAGGAGTTCAGGCGAGTCGGGCAGGTGGTTCAGGAGTGTCAGGCAGGTGGTTCCGGTCTGTCTGGGAGGTGGTTCCGGCGTGTCTGGGACATGCTTGTGGCACGTCTGAGAGGTTGTTACGGCATGCCCTGCATGTGATTCCGGAGTGTCCGCCGAATGGTTCTGGCGTAGCCAGCAGGTGATTTGGGTGTGTCCGCCAGGTGGGTTCGGTGAGTCGAGCAGGTGGTTCCGGCGTGCTCGGCAGGTGGTTCAGGCGTGTCCAGCATGTGGTTCCGGTCTGTCCGGGAGGTGGTTCTGGCGTGTCTGGCACGTGGTTCTGGGACGTCTGAGAGGTGGTTCCAGCATTCCGGGCAGGTGATTCCGGAGTGTCCGCCAAGTGGTTCTTGTGTAGCTGGCGGGTGATTTTGGCGTGTCCATCAGGTGGTTCCGGCGTGTTGAGCAGGTGTTTCCGGGTGCTTGGCAGGTGGTTCAGGTGTGTCCGGAAGCTGATTCCAGTCGTTCCGTGTGGTGGTTCCGGCGTGTCTGGCACGTGGTTCTGGCAGTTCTGAGAAGTGGTTCCGGCATGCCCGACAGGTGATTTGGGAGTGTCCACCAAATGGTTTTGGCGTCGCCGGCAGGAGATTTTGGCGTGTCCGGAAGGTGGTTCCGGCGCATCGAGCATTTGGTTCCGGCGTGCTAGGCAGGTGGTTCAGGCGTGTCCGGCAGGTGCTCCCACTCTGTCCTGGCGGTGGTTCAGGCGTGTCCGGCAGGTGCTTCCTGTCTGTCCGGGAGGTGGCTCCGGAATATCTGGCACATGGTTCTGGCACATCTGGGAGGTGATTCCAGCCTGCCCAGCAGGTGATTCCGGAGTGTCCACCATGTGGTCCTGGTGCAGCCGGCTGGTGATTTTGGGGTGTCCGGCAGGTCGTTCTGGTTTGTCCGGGAGTTGGTTCCAGCGAAACGAAATGCTGGTTCAGGTGTTTGGCAGATGGCTCCGGTCTGTCCGGGAGGTGGTTCCGGCATGTCGGGATTGTGGCTCTGGCACGTCTGAGAGGCTGTTCGGGGATCCCCAGTACGTGATTCCGGAGTGTCTGCCAAGTGTTTTGACGTAGAAAGCAGGTGATTTGGCGTGTCCAGAACGTGGCTTCTAAGAGTCGAGCAGTTGGTTCCGGGGTGCTCGGCAGGTGCTTCATCCGTGTCCGGCAGGTGGTTGCAGTGTCTCCAGGATGTGGTTCATGCGTTTCCGGCAGGTGGTTCCTGTCTATCCGGGAGGTAGTTCCGGCGTGTCGGGCACGTGGTTCTGGCACATATGAGAGGTGGTTCCGGGAAGCCTGGCAGGTGATTCTGGAGTGCCCACCAAGTGTTTCTGGCATAGCCGGCAGTTGATTTTTGGCGTGTCCGACAGGTGGTTCTTGAGAGTGAAGCAGGTGGTTCCGGCGTGCTCGGCAGGTGCTTCAGGCGTATCCAGCAGGTGGTTCCGGCATGTCAGGCACGAGGTTCTGGCACGTCTGAGAGGTGGTTCCGGGATGCCCGACAATTGATTCTGGAGTGTCCAACAAGTGGTTCTGGTGTAGCTGGCAGGTGATTTTGGCATGTCCCGCAGGTGGTTCCAGTAAGTCGAGCAGGTGGTTCCGGTGTGCTCGGCATGTGGTTCCGGCGTGTCCAGCATGTGGTTCTGGCACGTCTGAGAGGTAGTTCCGGCGTGCCCAGCAGGTGATTCTGGAGTGCCCACCAAGTGTTTCTGGCATAGCCGGCGGTTGATTTTGGCGTGTCCGACAGGTGGTTCTTGAGAGTGAAGCAGGTCGTTCCGGCATGCTCGGCAGGTGGTTCAGGCGTGTCCAGCAAGTGGTTGCGGTGTTTCTGGGAGGTGGTTCCGGCGTGTCCAGCACGTGGTTCTGGTACGTCTGAGAGCTTGTTACGGCATGCCCTGCATGTGATTCTGACGTGTCCGCCACGTGGTTCTGGCATAGCCAGCAGGTGATTTGGGTGTGTCCGGCAGGTGGTTCTGGCGTGCTTGGCAGGTGCTTCAGGCGTGTCCAGCAGGTGGTTCCGTTCTGTCCGGGAGGTGGTTCCGGCGTGTCTGGCACGTGGTTCTGGCACGTCTGAGAGGTGTTTCCAGCATGCTGGGAAGGTGATTCCAGATTGTCTGCCAAGTGGTTCTGGTGTAGCCGGCGGGTGATTTTGGCGTGTCCACCATGTGGTTCCGGCATGTTGAGCAGGTGCTCGGCAGGTGGTTCAGGCGTGTCCGGCAGGTGATTCTGGTCGTTCCGGGTGGTGGTTCCGTTGTGTCTCGCACGTGGTTCTGGCAGGTCTGAGAAGTGGTTCCAGCATGCCCGGCAGGTGATTTGGGAGTGTCCACCAAATGGTTTTGGTGTCGCCGGCAGGTGATTTTGGCGTGTCCAGAAGGTGGTTCCGGCGCGTCGAGCATTTGGTTGCGGCGTGCTAGGCAGGTGGTTCAGGCGTGTCCGGCAGGTGCTCCCACTCTGTCCTGGAGGTGGTTCCGGCGTGTCCGACCCATGTTTCTGGCACGCCTGAGGGGTGGTTCCAGCACGCCCGGCAGGTGATTTTGGAGTGTACGCCAAGTGGTTCTGGCGTATCCTGTCAGAGATTTTGGTGTGTCTGGCAGGTGGTTCCAGCGAGTCGAGCAGGTGGATCTGGCGTGCTCGGCAGCTGGTTCCGGTGTGTCCGGCACGTGGTTCTGACACGTCTGACAGGTGGTTCCCGCATGCCTGGCAGGAGTTTACGGAGTGTCCGGCAAGTGGTTCTGGCGTAGCCAGCAGGTGATTTTGGCATGTCCGGCCGGCGATTCAGGATAGTCGAGCAGGTGGTTCCGGCGTGCTCGGCAGGTGATTCAGGCGTGTCCAGCAGGTGGTTCTGGTCTGTCCGGGAGGTGGTTCCTCCATGTCCGGCACGTGGTTCTGACACATTTGAAAGGTGGTTCCGGCATGCCTGGCAGGTGATTCTGAAGTGTCCGCCAAGTTGTTCTGGCATGGCCGGCAGGGGATTCAGGCCAGTCGAGAAAGTGGTTCCGGCGTGCTTGGCTGTGGTGCAGGCGTGTCCGACATGTGGTTGCGGTCTGTCTGGGAGGTGGTTCCCGGGTGTCAGGCACTTGCTTCTGGCATGTCTGAGAAGTGCTTCCGGCATGGCCTGCAGGTGATTCCGGAGTATCCGCCAAGTGCTTCTGGCATAGCCGGCAGATTATTTGGGCATGTCCTGCAAGGAGTTCAGGCGAGTCGGGCAGGTGGTTCAGGAGTGTCAGGCAGGTGGTTCCGGTCTGTCTGGGAGGTGGTTCCGGCGTGTCTGGGACATGCTTGTGGCACGTCTGAGAGGTTGTTACGGCATGCCCTGCATGTGATTCCGGAGTGTCCGCCGAATGGTTCTGGCGTAGCCAGCAGGTGATTTGGGTGTGTCCGCCAGGTGGGTTCGGTGAGTCGAGCAGGTGGTTCCGGCGTGCTCGGCAGGTGGTTCAGGCGTGTCCAGCATGTGGTTCCGGTCTGTCCGGGAGGTGGTTCTAGCGTGTCTGGCACGTGGTTCTGGGACGTCTGAGAGGTGGTTCCAGCATTCCGGGCAGGTGATTCCGGAGTGTCCGCCAAGTGGTTCTTGTGTAGCTGGCGAGTGATTTTGGCGTGTCCATCAGGTGGTTCCGGCGTGTTGAGCAGGTGTTTCCGGGTGCTTGGCAGGTGGTTCAGGTGTGTCCGGAAGCTGATTCCAGTCGTTCCGTGTGGTGGTTCCGGCGTGTCTGGCACGTGGTTCTGGCAGTTCTGAGAAGTGGTTCCGGCATGCCCGACAGGTGATTTGGGAGTGTCCACCAAATGGTTTTGGCGTCGCCGGCAGGAGATTTTGGCGTGTCCGGAAGGTGGTTCCGGCGCATCGAGCATTTGGTTCCGGCGTGCTAGGCAGGTGGTTCAGGCGTGTCCGGCAGGTGCTCCCACTCTGTCCTGGCGGTGGTTCAGGCGTGTCCGGCAGGTGCTTCCTGTCTGTCCGGGAGGTGGCTCCGGAATATCTGGCACATGGTTCTGGCACATCTGGGAGGTGATTCCAGCCTGCCCAGCAGGTGATTCCGGAGTGTCCACCATGTGGTCCTGGTGCAGCCGGCTGGTGATTTTGGGGTGTCCGGCAGGTCGTTCTGGTTTGTCCGGGAGTTGGTTCCAGCGAAACGAAATGCTGGTTCAGGTGTTTGGCAGATGGCTCCGGTCTGTCCGGGAGGTGGTTCCGGCATGTCGGGATTGTGGCTCTGGCACGTCTGAGAGGCTGTTCGGGGATCCCCAGTACGTGATTCCGGAGTGTCTGCCAAGTGTTTTGACGTAGAAAGCAGGTGATTTGGCGTGTCCAGAACGTGGCTTCTAAGAGTCGAGCAGTTGGTTCCGGGGTGCTCGGCAGGTGCTTCATCCGTGTCCGGCAGGTGGTTGCAGTGTCTCCAGGATGTGGTTCATGCGTTTCCGGCAGGTGGTTCCTGTCTATCCGGGAGGTAGTTCCGGCGTGTCGGGCACGTGGTTCTGGCACATATGAGAGGTGGTTCCGGGAAGCCTGGCAGGTGATTCTGGAGTGCCCACCAAGTGTTTCTGGCATAGCCGGCAGTTGATTTTTGGCGTGTCCGACAGGTGGTTCTTGAGAGTGAAGCAGGTGGTTCCGGCGTGCTCGGCAGGTGCTTCAGGCGTATCCAGCAGGTGGTTCCGGCATGTCAGGCACGAGGTTCTGGCACGTCTGAGAGGTGGTTCCGGGATGCCCGACAATTGATTCTGGAGTGTCCAACAAGTGGTTCTGGTGTAGCTGGCAGGTGATTTTGGCATGTCCCGCAGGTGGTTCCAGTAAGTCGAGCAGGTGGTTCCGGTGTGCTCGGCATGTGGTTCCGGCGTGTCCAGCATGTGGTTCTGGCACGTCTGAGAGGTAGTTCCGGCGTGCCCAGCAGGTGATTCTGGAGTGCCCACCAAGTGTTTCTGGCATAGCCGGCGGTTGATTTTGGCGTGTCCGACAGGTGGTTCTTGAGAGTGAAGCAGGTCGTTCCGGCATGCTCGGCAGGTGGTTCAGGCGTGTCCAGCAAGTGGTTGCGGTGTTTCTGGGAGGTGGTTCCGGCGTGTCCAGCACGTGGTTCTGGTACGTCTGAGAGCTTGTTACGGCATGCCCTGCATGTGATTCTGACGTGTCCGCCACGTGGTTCTGGCATAGCCAGCAGGTGATTTGGGTGTGTCCGGCAGGTGGTTCTGGCGTGCTTGGCAGGTGCTTCAGGCGTGTCCAGCAGGTGGTTCCGTTCTGTCCGGGAGGTGGTTCCGGCGTGTCTGGCACGTGGTTCTGGCACGTCTGAGAGGTGTTTCCAGCATGCTGGGAAGGTGATTCCAGATTGTCTGCCAAGTGGTTCTGGTGTAGCCGGCGGGTGATTTTGGCGTGTCCACCATGTGGTTCCGGCATGTTGAGCAGGTGCTCGGCAGGTGGTTCAGGCGTGTCCGGCAGGTGATTCTGGTCGTTCCGGGTGGTGGTTCCGTTGTGTCTCGCACGTGGTTCTGGCAGGTCTGAGAAGTGGTTCCAGCATGCCCGGCAGGTGATTTGGGAGTGTCCACCAAATGGTTTTGGTGTCGCCGGCAGGTGATTTTGGCGTGTCCAGAAGGTGGTTCCGGCGCGTCGAGCATTTGGTTGCGGCGTGCTAGGCAGGTGGTTCAGGCGTGTCCGGCAGGTGCTCCCACTCTGTCCTGGAGGTGGTTCCGGCGTGTCCGACCCATGTTTCTGGCACGCCTGAGGGGTGGTTCCAGCACGCCCGGCAGGTGATTTTGGAGTGTACGCCAAGTGGTTCTGGCGTATCCTGTCAGAGATTTTGGTGTGTCTGGCAGGTGGTTCCAGCGAGTCGAGCAGGTGGATCTGGCGTGCTCGGCAGCTGGTTCCGGTGTGTCCGGCACGTGGTTCTGACACGTCTGACAGGTGGTTCCCGCATGCCTGGCAGGAGTTTACGGAGTGTCCGGCAAGTGGTTCTGGCGTAGCCAGCAGGTGATTTTGGCATGTCCGGCCGGCGATTCAGGATAGTCGAGCAGGTGGTTCCGGCGTGCTCGGCAGGTGATTCAGGCGTGTCCAGCAGGTGGTTCTGGTCTGTCCGGGAGGTGGTTCCTCCATGTCCGGCACGTGGTTCTGACACATTTGAAAGGTGGTTCCGGCATGCCTGGCAGGTGATTCTGAAGTGTCCGCCAAGTTGTTCTGGCATGGCCGGCAGGGGATTCAGGCCAGTCGAGAAAGTGGTTCCGGCGTGCTTGGCTGTGGTGCAGGCGTGTCCGACATGTGGTTGCGGTCTGTCTGGGAGGTGGTTCCCGGGTGTCAGGCACTTGCTTCTGGCATGTCTGAGAAGTGGTTCCGGCATGGCCTGCAGGTGATTCCGGAGTATCCGCCAAGTGCTTCTGGCATAGCCGGCAGATTATTTGGGCATGTCCTGCAAGGAGTTCAGGCGAGTCGGGCAGGTGGTTCAGGAGTGTCAGGCAGGTGGTTCCGGTCTGTCTGGGAGGTGGTTCCGGCGTGTCTGGGACATGCTTGTGGCACGTCTGAGAGGTTGTTACGGCATGCCCTGCATGTGATTCCGGAGTGTCCGCCGAATGGTTCTGGCGTAGCCAGCAGGTGATTTGGGTGTGTCCGCCAGGTGGGTTCGGTGAGTCGAGCAGGTGGTTCCGGCGTGCTCGGCAGGTGGTTCAGGCGTGTCCAGCATGTGGTTCCGGTCTGTCCGGGAGGTGGTTCTGGCGTGTCTGGCACGTGGTTCTAGGACGTCTGAGAGGTCGTTTCAGCATTCCGGGCAGGTGATTCCGGAGTGTCCGCCAAGTGGTTCTTGTGTAGCTGGCGGGTGATTTTGGCGTGTCCATCAGGTGGTTCCGGCGTGTTGAGCAGGTGTTTCCGGGTGCTTGGCAGGTGGTTCAGGTGTGTCCGGAAGCTGATTCCAGTCGTTCCGTGTGGTGGGTCCGGCGTGTCTGGCACGTGGTTCTGGCAGTTCTGACAAGTGGTTCCGGCATGCCTGACAGGTGATTTGGGAGTGTCCACCAAATGGTTTTGGCGTCACCGGCAGGAGATTTTGGCGTGTCCGGAAGGTGGTTCCGGCGCATCGAGCATTTGGTTCCGGCGTGCTAGGCAGGTGGTTCAGGCGTGTCCGGCAGGTGCTCCCACTCTGTCCTGGAGGTGGTTCTGGCGTGTCCGGCACATGGTTCTGGCACGTCTGAGAGGTGGTTCCGGCATGCCCGGCTGGTGATTCTGGAGTATCGCCAAGTGGTTCTGGCGTAGCCGTCAGGTTATTTTGGCGTGTCCAGAACGTGGTTCTGGCGAGTGGAGCACGTTGTTTGTGCGAGCTCAGCAGGTGGTTCTACGTGTCCGGCAGGTGGTTGCAGTGCATCCGAGAGTGGTTCTGGCATATCTGGCACGTGGTTCTGGCACATCTGAGGGTTGGTTCCAGCATGCCAGGCAGGTGATTCCAGAGTGTCCGCCAAGTCCTTCCTGCGTAGCCAGCAGGTGACTTTGACGTTTATGGCAGGTGGTTCCAACAAGTCAAGCAGGTGGTTCCGGCATGCTCGCCAGGTGGTTCAGCCGTGTCGGACAGGTTGTTCCGGACTGTCCGGGAGGAGGTTCAGGCGTGTCGGGCATGTGGTACTGGCACGTCTGAGAGGTGGTACCGGGATCCCCGGCCCATGATTCCGGAATGTCTGCCAAGTGGTTTGGTGTAGAATGCAGGTGATTTGGTGTTTCCAGAACGTGGCTCCTAAGTGTCGAGCAGTTGGTTCCGGGGTGCTCAGCAGGTGGTTCAGGCGTGTCCGGCAGGTGGTTGCGGTGAGTCCGGGAGGTGGTTCTGGCGCGCCTGGCACGTGCTTCTTGCACATCTGAGAAGTCATTCCGTCATGCCCGGCAGGTGATTCTGGACTGTCCGCCAAGTGGTTCTGAAGTAGCGGCAGGTGATTTTGGAATGTCTGGCAGGGGGTTCTGGCGAGTCGAGCAGGTGGTTCCAGCGTGCTAGGCAGGTGGTTCAGGCGTGTCCGGCAGGTGCTTCCTGTCTGTCCGGGAGGTGGCTCCGGAATATCTGGCACATGGTTCTGGCACATGTGGGAGGTGATTCCAGCCTGCCCAGCAGGTGATTCCAGAGTGTCCACCATGTGGTCCTGGTGTAGCCGGCCGGTGATTTTGGGGTGTCCGGCAGGTCGTTCTGGTTTGTCCGGGAGTTGGTTCCGGCGAAACGAAATGCTGGTTCAGGTGTGTTTGGCAGATGGCTCCGGTCTGTCCGGGAGGTGGTTCCGGCGTGTCGGGATTGTGGCTCTGGCACGTCTGAGAGGCTGTCCGGGGATCCCCAGTACGTGATTCCGGAGTGTCTGCCAAGTGTTTTGACGTAGAAAGCAGGTGATTTGGCGTGTCCAGAACGTGGCTTCTAAGAGTCGAGCAGTTGGTTCCGGGGTGCTCGGCAGGTGCTTCATCCGTGTCCGGCAGGTGGTTGCAGTGTCTCCAGGATGTGGTTCATGCGTTTCCGGCAGGTGGTTCCTGTCTATCCGGGAGGTAGTTCCGGCGTGTCGGGCACGTGGTTCTGGCACATATGAGAGGTGGTTCCGGGAAGCCTGGCAGGTGATTCTGGAGTGCCCACCAAGTGTTTCTGGCATAGCCGGCAGTTGATTTTTGGCGTGTCCGACAGGTGGTTCTTGAGAGTGAAGCAGGTGGTTCCGGCGTGCTCGGCAGGTGCTTCAGGCGTATCCAGCAGGTGGTTCCGGCATGTCAGGCACGAGGTTCTGGCACGTCTGAGAGGTGGTTCCGGGATGCCCGACAATTGATTCTGGAGTGTCCAACAAGTGGTTCTGGTGTAGCTGGCAGGTGATTTTGGCATGTCCCGCAGGTGGTTCCAGTAAGTCGAGCAGGTGGTTCCGGTGTGCTCGGCATTTGGTTCCGGCGTGTCCAGCATGTGGTTCTGGCACATCTGAGAGGTAGTTCCGGCGTGCCCAGCAGGTGATTCTGGAGTGCCCACCAAGTGTTTCTGGCATAGCCGGCGGTTGATTTTGGCGTGTCCGACAGGTGGTTCTTGAGAGTGAAGCAGGTCGTTCCGGCATGCTCGGCAGGTGGTTCAGGCGTGTCCAGCAAGTGGTTGCGGTGTTTCTGGGAGGTGGTTCCGGCGTGTCCAGCACGTGGTTCTGGTACGTCTGAGAGCTTGTTACGGCATGCCCTGCATGTGATTCTGACGTGTCCGCCACGTGGTTCTGGCATAGCCAGCAGGTGATTTGGGTGTGTCCGGCAGGTGGTTCTGGCGTGCTTGGCAGGTGCTTCAGGCGTGTCCAGCAGGTGGTTCCGTTCTGTCCGGGAGGTGGTTCCGGCGTGTCTGGCACGTGGTTCTGGCACGTCTGAGAGGTGTTTCCAGCATGCTGGGAAGGTGATTCCAGATTGTCTGCCAAGTGGTTCTGGTGTAGCCGGCGGGTGATTTTGGCGTGTCCACCATGTGGTTCCGGCATGTTGAGCAGGTGCTCGGCAGGTGGTTCAGGCGTGTCCGGCAGGTGATTCTGGTCGTTCCGGGTGGTGGTTCCGTTGTGTCTCGCACGTGGTTCTGGCAGGTCTGAGAAGTGGTTCCAGCATGCCCGGCAGGTGATTTGGGAGTGTCCACCAAATGGTTTTGGTGTCGCCGGCAGGTGATTTTGGCGTGTCCAGAAGGTGGTTCCGGCGCGTCGAGCATTTGGTTGCGGCGTGCTAGGCAGGTGGTTCAGGCGTGTCCGGCAGGTGCTCCCACTCTGTCCTGGAGGTGGTTCCGGCGTGTCCGACCCATGTTTCTGGCACGCCTGAGGGGTGGTTCCAGCACGCCCGGCAGGTGATTTTGGAGTGTACGCCAAGTGGTTCTGGCGTATCCTGTCAGAGATTTTGGTGTGTCTGGCAGGTGGTTCCAGCGAGTCGAGCAGGTGGATCTGGCGTGCTCGGCAGCTGGTTCCGGTGTGTCCGGCACGTGGTTCTGACACGTCTGACAGGTGGTTCCCGCATGCCTGGCAGGAGTTTACGGAGTGTCCGGCAAGTGGTTCTGGCGTAGCCAGCAGGTGATTTTGGCATGTCCGGCCGGCGATTCAGGATAGTCGAGCAGGTGGTTCCGGCGTGCTCGGCAGGTGATTCAGGCGTGTCCAGCAGGTGGTTCTGGTCTGTCCGGGAGGTGGTTCCTCCATGTCCGGCACGTGGTTCTGACACATTTGAAAGGTGGTTCCGGCATGCCTGGCAGGTGATTCTGAAGTGTCCGCCAAGTTGTTCTGGCATGGCCGGCAGGGGATTCAGGCCAGTCGAGAAAGTGGTTCCGGCGTGCTTGGCTGTGGTGCAGGCGTGTCCGACATGTGGTTGCGGTCTGTCTGGGAGGTGGTTCCCGGGTGTCAGGCACTTGCTTCTGGCATGTCTGAGAAGTGGTTCCGGCATGGCCTGCAGGTGATTCCGGAGTATCCGCCAAGTGCTTCTGGCATAGCCGGCAGATTATTTGGGCATGTCCTGCAAGGAGTTCAGGCGAGTCGGGCAGGTAGTTCAGGAGTGTCAGGCAGGTGGTTCCGGTCTGTCTGGGAGGTGGTTCCGGCGTGTCTGGGACATGCTTGTGGCACGTCTGACAGGTTGTTACGGCATGCCCTGCATGTGATTCCGGAGTGTCCGCCGAATGGTTCTGGCGTAGCCAGCAGGTGATTTGGGTGTGTCCGCCAGGTGGGTTCGGTGAGTCGAGCAGGTGGTTCCGGCGTGCTCGGCAGGTGGTTCAGGCGTGTCCAGCATGTGGTTCCGGTCTGTCCGGGAGGTGGTTCTGGCGTGTCTGGCACGTGGTTCTGGGACGTCTGAGAGGTGGTTCCAGCATTCCGGGCAGGTGATTCCGGAGTGTCCGCCAAGTGGTTCTTGTGTAGCTGGCGGGTGATTTTGGCGTGTCCATCAGGTGGTTCCGGCGTGTTGAGCAGGTGTTTCCGGGTGCTTGGCAGGTGGTTCAGGTGTGTCCGGAAGCTGATTCCAGTCGTTCCGTGTGGTGGTTCCGGCGTGTCTGGCACGTGGTTCTGGCAGTTCTGAGAAGTGGTTCCGGCATGCCCGACAGGTGATTTGGGAGTGTCCACCAAATGGTTTTGGCGTCGCCGGCAGGAGATTTTGGCGTGTCCGGAAGGTGGTTCCGGCGCATCGAGCATTTGGTTCCGGCGTGCTAGGCAGGTGGTTCAGGCGTGTCCGGCAGGTGCTCCCACTCTGTCCTGGCGGTGGTTCAGGCGTGTCCGGCAGGTGCTTCCTGTCTGTCCGGGAGGTGGCTCCGGAATATCTGGCACATGGTTCTGGCACATCTGGGAGGTGATTCCAGCCTGCCCAGCAGGTGATTCCGGAGTGTCCACCATGTGGTCCTGGTGCAGCTGGCTGGTGATTTTGGGGTGTCCGGCAGGTCGTTCTGGTTTGTCCGGGAGTTGGTTCCAGCGAAACGAAATGCTGGTTCAGGTGTTTGGCAGATGGCTCCGGTCTGTCCGGGAGGTGGTTCCGGCATGTCGGGATTGTGGCTCTGGCACGTCTGAGAGGCTGTTCGGGGATCCCCAGTACGTGATTCCGGAGTGTCTGCCAAGTGTTTTGACGTAGAAAGCAGGTGATTTGGCGTGTCCAGAACGTGGCTTCTAAGAGTCGAGCAGTTGGTTCCGGGGTGCTCGGCAGGTGCTTCATCCGTGTCCGGCAGGTGGTTGCAGTGTCTCCAGGATGTGGTTCATGCGTTTCCGGCAGGTGGTTCCTGTCTATCCGGGAGGTAGTTCCGGCGTGTCGGGCACGTGGTTCTGGCACATATGAGAGGTGGTTCCGGGAAGCCTGGCAGGTGATTCTGGAGTGCCCACCAAGTGTTTCTGGCATAGCCAGCAGTTGATTTTTGGCGTGTCCGACAGGTGGTTCTTGAGAGTGAAGCAGGTGGTTCCGGCGTGCTCGGCAGGTGCTTCAGGCGTATCCAGCATGTGGTTCCGGTCTGTCCGGGAGGTGGTTCTGGCGTGTCTGGCACGTGGTTCTGGGACGTCTGAGAGGTGGTTCCAGCATTCCGGGCAGGTGATTCCGGAGTGTCCGCCAAGTGGTTCTTGTGTAGCTGGCGGGTGATTTTGGCGTGTCCATCAGGTGGTTCCGGCGTGTTGAGCAGGTGTTTCCGGGTGCTTGGCAGGTGGTTCAGGTGTGTCCGGAAGCTGATTCCAGTCGTTCCGTGTGGTGGTTCCGGCGTGTCTGGCACGTGGTTCTGGCAGTTCTGAGAAGTGGTTCCGGCATGCCCGACAGGTGATTTGGGAGTGTCCACCAAATGGTTTTGGCGTCGCCGGCAGGAGATTTTGGCGTGTCCGGAAGGTGGTTCCGGCGCATCGAGCATTTGGTTCCGGCGTGCTAGGCAGGTGGTTCAGGCGTGTCCGGCAGGTGCTCCCACTCTGTCCTGGCGGTGGTTCAGGCGTGTCCGGCAGGTGCTTCCTGTCTGTCCGGGAGGTGGCTCCGGAATATCTGGCACATGGTTCTGGCACATCTGGGAGGTGATTCCAGCCTGCCCAGCAGGTGATTCCGGAGTGTCCACCATGTGGTCCTGGTGCAGCTGGCTGGTGATTTTGGGGTGTCCGGCAGGTCGTTCTGGTTTGTCCGGGAGTTGGTTCCAGCGAAACGAAATGCTGGTTCAGGTGTTTGGCAGATGGCTCCGGTCTGTCCGGGAGGTGGTTCCGGCATGTCGGGATTGTGGCTCTGGCACGTCTGAGAGGCTGTTCGGGGATCCCCAGTACGTGATTCCGGAGTGTCTGCCAAGTGTTTTGACGTAGAAAGCAGGTGATTTGGCGTGTCCAGAACGTGGCTTCTAAGAGTCGAGCAGTTGGTTCCGGGGTGCTCGGCAGGTGCTTCATCCGTGTCCGGCAGGTGGTTGCAGTGTCTCCAGGATGTGGTTCATGCGTTTCCGGCAGGTGGTTCCTGTCTATCCGGGAGGTAGTTCCGGCGTGTCGGGCACGTGGTTCTGGCACATATGAGAGGTGGTTCCGGGAAGCCTGGCAGGTGATTCTGGAGTGCCCACCAAGTGTTTCTGGCATAGCCAGCAGTTGATTTTTGGCGTGTCCGACAGGTGGTTCTTGAGAGTGAAGCAGGTGGTTCCGGCGTGCTCGGCAGGTGCTTCAGGCGTATCCAGCAGGTGGTTCCAGCATGTCAGGCACGAGGTTCTGGCACGTCTGAGAGGTGGTTCCGGGATGCCCGACAATTGATTCTGGAGTGTCCAACAAGTGGTTCTGGTGTAGCTGGCAGGTGATTTTGGCATGTCCCGCAGGTGGTTCCAGTAAGTCGAGCAGGTGGTTCCGGTGTGCTCGGCATGTGGTTCCGGCGTGTCCAGCATGTGGTTCTGGCACGTCTGAGAGGTAGTTCCGGCGTGCCCAGCAGGTGATTCTGGAGTGCCCACCAAGTGTTTCTGGCATAGCCGGCGGTTGATTTTGGCGTGTCCGACAGGTGGTTCTTGAGAGTGAAGCAGGTCGTTCCGGCATGCTCGGCAGGTGGTTCAGGCGTGTCCAGCAAGTGGTTGCGGTGTTTCTGGGAGGTGGTTCCGGCGTGTCCAGCACGTGGTTCTGGTACGTCTGAGAGCTTGTTACGGCATGCCCTGCATGTGATTCTGACGTGTCCGCCACGTGGTTCTGGCATAGCCAGCAGGTGATTTGGGTGTGTCCGGCAGGTGGTTCTGGCGTGCTTGGCAGGTGCTTCAGGCGTGTCCAGCAGGTGGTTCCGTTCTGTCCGGGAGGTGGTTCCGGCGTGTCTGGCACGTGGTTCTGGCACGTCTGAGAGGTGTTTCCAGCATGCTGGGAAGGTGATTCCAGATTGTCTGCCAAGTGGTTCTGGTGTAGCCGGCGGGTGATTTTGGCGTGTCCACCATGTGGTTCCGGCATGTTGAGCAGGTGCTCGGCAGGTGGTTCAGGCGTGTCCGGCAGGTGATTCTGGTCGTTCCGGGTGGTGGTTCCGTTGTGTCTCGCACGTGGTTCTGGCAGGTCTGAGAAGTGGTTCCAGCATGCCCGGACGGTGATTTGGGAGTGTCCACAAAATGGTTTTGGTGTCGCCGGCAGGTGATTTTGGCGTGTCCAGAAGGTGGTTCCGGCGCGTCGAGCATTTGGTTGCGGCGTGCTAGGCAGGTGGTTCAGGCGTGTCTGGCAGGTGCTCCCACTCTGTCCTGGAGGTGGTTCCGGCGTGTCCGACCCATGTTTCTGGCACGCCTGAGGGGTGGTTCCAGCACGCCCGGCAGGTGATTTTGGAGTGTACGCCAAGTGGTTCTGGCGTATCCTGTCAGAGATTTTGGTGTGTCTGGCAGGTGGTTCCAGCGAGTCGAGCAGGTGGATCTGGCGTGCTCGGCAGCTGGTTCCGGTGTGTCCGGCACGTGGTTCTGACACGTCTGACAGGTGGTTCCCGCATGCCTGGCAGGAGTTTACGGAGTGTCCGGCAAGTGGTTCTGGCGTAGCCAGCAGGTGATTTTGGCATGTCCGGCCGGCGATTCAGGATAGTCGAGCAGGTGGTTCCGGCGTGCTCGGCAGGTGATTCAGGCGTGTCCAGCAGGTGGTTCTGGTCTGTCCGGGAGGTGGTTCCTCCATGTCCGGCACGTGGTTCTGACACATTTGAAAGGTGGTTCCGGCATGCCTGGCAGGTGATTCTGAAGTGTCCGCCAAGTTGTTCTGGCATGGCCGGCAGGGGATTCAGGCCAGTCGAGAAAGTGGTTCCGGCGTGCTTGGCTGTGGTGCAGGCGTGTCCGACATGTGGTTGCGGTCTGTCTGGGAGGTGGTTCCCGGGTGTCAGGCACTTGCTTCTGGCATGTCTGAGAAGTGGTTCCGGCATGGCCTGCAGGTGATTCCGGAGTATCCGCCAAGTGCTTCTGGCATAGCCGGCAGATTATTTGGGCATGTCCTGCAAGGAGTTCAGGCGAGTCGGGCAGGTGGTTCAGGAGTGTCAGGCAGGTGGTTCCGGTCTGTCTGGGAGGTGGTTCCGGCGTGTCTGGGACATGCTTGTGGCACGTCTGAGAGGTTGTTACGGCATGCCCTGCATGTGATTCCGGAGTGTCCGCCAAATGGTTCTGGCGTAGCCAGCAGGTGATTTGGGTGTGTCCGCCAGGTGGGTTCGGTGAGTCGAGCAGGTGGTTCCGGCGTGCTCGGCAGGTGGTTCAGGCGTGTCCAGCATGTGGTTCCGGTCTGTCCGGGAGGTGGTTCTGGCGTGTCTGGCACGTGGTTCTGGGACGTCTGAGAGGTGGTTCCAGCATTCCGGGCAGGTGATTCCGGAGTGTCCGCCAAGTGGTTCTTGTGTAGCTGGCGGGTGATTTTGGCGTGTCCATCAGGTGGTTCCGGCGTGTTGAGCAGGTGTTTCCGGGTGCTTGGCAGGTGGTTCAGGTGTGTCCGGAAGCTGATTCCAGTCGTTCCGTGTGGTGGTTCCGGCGTGTCTGGCACGTGGTTCTGGCAGTTCTGAGAAGTGGTTCCGGCATGCCCGACAGGTGATTTGGGAGTGTCCACCAAATGGTTTTGGCGTCGCCGGCAGGAGATTTTGGCGTGTCCGGAAGGTGGTTCCGGCGCATCGAGCATTTGGTTCCGGCGTGCTAGGCAGGTGGTTCAGGCGTGTCCGGCAGGTGCTCCCACTCTGTCCTGGCGGTGGTTCAGGCGTGTCCGGCAGGTGCTTCCTGTCTGTCCGGGAGGTGGCTCCGGAATATCTGGCACATGGTTCTGGCACATCTGGGAGGTGATTCCAGCCTGCCCAGCAGGTGATTCCGGAGTGTCCACCATGTGGTCCTGGTGCAGCTGGCTGGTGATTTTGGGGTGTCCGGCAGGTCGTTCTGGTTTGTCCGGGAGTTGGTTCCAGCGAAACGAAATGCTGGTTCAGGTGTTTGGCAGATGGCTCCGGTCTGTCCGGGAGGTGGTTCCGGCATGTCGGGATTGTGGCTCTGGCACGTCTGAGAGGCTGTTCGGGGATCCCCAGTACGTGATTCCGGAGTGTCTGCCAAGTGTTTTGACGTAGAAAGCAGGTGATTTGGCGTGTCCAGAACGTGGCTTCTAAGAGTCGAGCAGTTGGTTCCGGGGTGCTCGGCAGGTGCTTCATCCGTGTCCGGCAGGTGGTTGCAGTGTCTCCAGGATGTGGTTCATGCGTTTCCGGCAGGTGGTTCCTGTCTATCCGGGAGGTAGTTCCGGCGTGTCGGGCACGTGGTTCTGGCACATATGAGAGGTGGTTCCGGGAAGCCTGGCAGGTGATTCTGGAGTGCCCACCAAGTGTTTCTGGCATAGCCAGCAGTTGATTTTTGGCGTGTCCGACAGGTGGTTCTTGAGAGTGAAGCAGGTGGTTCCGGCGTGCTCGGCAGGTGCTTCAGGCGTATCCAGCAGGTGGTTCCAGCATGTCAGGCACGAGGTTCTGGCACGTCTGAGAGGTGGTTCCGGGATGCCCGACAATTGATTCTGGAGTGTCCAACAAGTGGTTCTGGTGTAGCTGGCAGGTGATTTTGGCATGTCCCGCAGGTGGTTCCAGTAAGTCGAGCAGGTGGTTCCGGTGTGCTCGGCATGTGGTTCCGGCGTGTCCAGCATGTGGTTCTGGCACGTCTGAGAGGTAGTTCCGGCGTGCCCAGCAGGTGATTCTGGAGTGCCCACCAAGTGTTTCTGGCATAGCCGGCGGTTGATTTTGGCGTGTCCGACAGGTGGTTCTTGAGAGTGAAGCAGGTCGTTCCGGCATGCTCGGCAGGTGGTTCAGGCGTGTCCAGCAAGTGGTTGCGGTGTTTCTGGGAGGTGGTTCCGGCGTGTCCAGCACGTGGTTCTGGTACGTCTGAGAGCTTGTTACGGCATGCCCTGCATGTGATTCTGACGTGTCCGCCACGTGGTTCTGGCATAGCCAGCAGGTGATTTGGGTGTGTCCGGCAGGTGGTTCTGGCGTGCTTGGCAGGTGCTTCAGGCGTGTCCAGCAGGTGGTTCCGTTCTGTCCGGGAGGTGGTTCCGGCGTGTCTGGCACGTGGTTCTGGCACGTCTGAGAGGTGTTTCCAGCATGCTGGGAAGGTGATTCCAGATTGTCTGCCAAGTGGTTCTGGTGTAGCCGGCGGGTGATTTTGGCGTGTCCACCATGTGGTTCCGGCATGTTGAGCAGGTGCTCGGCAGGTGGTTCAGGCGTGTCCGGCAGGTGATTCTGGTCGTTCCGGGTGGTGGTTCCGTTGTGTCTCGCACGTGGTTCTGGCAGGTCTGAGAAGTGGTTCCAGCATGCCCGGCAGGTGATTTGGGAGTGTCCACCAAATGGTTTTGGTGTCGCCGGCAGGTGATTTTGGCGTGTCCAGAAGGTGGTTCCGGCGCGTCGAGCATTTGGTTGCGGCGTGCTAGGCAGGTGGTTCAGGCGTGTCCGGCAGGTGCTCCCACTCTGTCCTGGAGGTGGTTCCGGCGTGTCCGACCCATGTTTCTGGCACGCCTGAGGGGTGGTTCCAGCACGCCCGGCAGGTGATTTTGGAGTGTACGCCAAGTGGTTCTGGCGTATCCTGTCAGAGATTTTGGTGTGTCTGGCAGGTGGTTCCAGCGAGTCGAGCAGGTGGATCTGGCGTGCTCGGCAGCTGGTTCCGGTGTGTCCGGCACGTGGTTCTGACACGTCTGACAGGTGGTTCCCGCATGCCTGGCAGGAGTTTACGGAGTGTCCGGCAAGTGGTTCTGGCGTAGCCAGCAGGTGATTTTGGCATGTCCGGCCGGCGATTCAGGATAGTCGAGCAGGTGGTTCCGGCGTGCTCGGCAGGTGATTCAGGCGTGTCCAGCAGGTGGTTCTGGTCTGTCCGGGAGGTGGTTCCTCCATGTCCGGCACGTGGTTCTGACACATTTGAAAGGTGGTTCCGGCATGCCTGGCAGGTGATTCTGAAGTGTCCGCCAAGTTGTTCTGGCATGGCCGGCAGGGGATTCAGGCCAGTCGAGAAAGTGGTTCCGGCGTGCTTGGCTGTGGTGCAGGCGTGTCCGACATGTGGTTGCGGTCTGTCTGGGAGGTGGTTCCCGGGTGTCAGGCACTTGCTTCTGGCATGTCTGAGAAGTGGTTCCGGCATGGCCTGCAGGTGATTCCGGAGTATCCGCCAAGTGCTTCTGGCATAGCCGGCAGATTATTTGGGCATGTCCTGCAAGGAGTTCAGGCGAGTCGGGCAGGTGGTTCAGGAGTGTCAGGCAGGTGGTTCCGGTCTGTCTGGGAGGTGGTTCCGGCGTGTCTGGGACATGCTTGTGGCACGTCTGAGAGGTTGTTACGGCATGCCCTGCATGTGATTCCGGAGTGTCCGCCGAATGGTTCTGGCGTAGCCAGCAGGTGATTTGGGTGTGTCCGCCAGGTGGGTTCGGTGAGTCGAGCAGGTGGTTCCGGCGTGCTCGGCAGGTGGTTCAGGCGTGTCCAGCATGTGGTTCCGGTCTGTCCGGGAGGTGGTTCTGGCGTGTCTGGCACGTGGTTCTGGGACGTCTGAGAGGTCGTCTCAGCATTCCGGGCAGGTGATTCCGGAGTGTCCGCCAAGTGGTTCTTGTGTAGCTGGCGGGTGATTTTGGCGTGTCCATCAGGTGGTTCCGGCGTGTTGAGCAGGTGTTTCCGGGTGCTTGGCAGGTGGTTCAGGTGTGTCCGGAAGCTGATTCCAGTCGTTCCGTGTGGTGGGTCCGGCGTGTCTGGCACGTGGTTCTGGCAGTTCTGACAAGTGGTTCCGGCATGCCCGACAGGTGATTTGGGAGTGTCCACCAAATGGTTTTGGCGTCACCGGCAGGAGATTTTGGCGTGTCCGGAAGGTGGTTCCGGCGCATCGAGCATTTGGTTCCGGCGTGCTAGGCAGGTGGTTCAGGCGTGTCCGGCAGGTGCTCCCACTCTGTCCTGGAGGTGGTTCTGGCGTGTCCGGCACATGGTTCTGGCACGTCTGAGAGGTGGTTCCGGCATGCCCGGCTGGTGATTCTGGAGTATCGCCAAGTGGTTCTGGCGTAGCCGTCAGGTTATTTTGGCGTGTCCAGAACGTGGTTCTGGCGAGTGGAGCACGTTGTTTGTGCGAGCTCAGCAGGTGGTTCTACGTGTCCGGCAGGTGGTTGCAGTGCATCCGAGAGTGGTTCTGGCATATCTGGCACGTGGTTCTGGCACATCTGAGGGTTGGTTCCAGCATGCCAGGCAGGTGATTCCAGAGTGTCCGCCAAGTGCTTCCTGCGTAGCCAGCAGGTGACTTTGACGTTTATGGCAGGTGGTTCCAACAAGTCAAGCAGGTGGTTCCGGCATGCTCGCCAGGTGGTTCAGCCGTGTCGGACAGGTTGTTCCGGACTGTCCGGGAGGAGGTTCAGGCGTGTCGGGCATGTGGTACTGGCACGTCTGAGAGGTGGTACCGGGATCCCCGGCCCATGATTCCGGAATGTCTGCCAAGTGGTTTGGTGTAGAATGCAGGTGATTTGGTGTTTCCAGAACGTGGCTCCTAAGTGTCGAGCAGTTGGTTCCGGGGTGCTCAGCAGGTGGTTCAGGCGTGTCCGGCAGGTGGTTGCGGTGAGTCCGGGAGGTGGTTCTGGCGCGCCTGGCACGTGCTTCTTGCACATCTGAGAAGTCATTCCGTCATGCCCGGCAGGTGATTCTGGACTGTCCGCCAAGTGGTTCTGAAGTAGCGGCAGGTGATTTTGGCATGTCTGGCAGGGGGTTCTGGCGAGTCGAGCAGGTGGTTCCAGCGTGCTAGGCAGGTGGTTCAGGCGTGTCCGGCAGGTGCTTCCTGTCTGTCCGGGAGGTGGCTCCGGAATATCTGGCACATGGTTCTGGCACATCTGGGAGGTGATTCCAGCCTGCCCAGCAGGTGATTCCAGAGTGTCCACCATGTGGTCCTGGTGTAGCCGGCCGGTGATTTTGGGGTGTCCGGCAGGTCGTTCTGGTTTGTCCGGGAGTTGGTTCCGGCGAAACGAAATGCTGGTTCAGGTGTGTTTGGCAGATGGCTCCGGTCTGTCCGGGAGGTGGTTCCGGCGTGTCGGGATTGTGGCTCTGGCACGTCTGAGAGGCTGTCCGGGGATCCCCAGTACGTGATTCCGGAGTGTCTGCCAAGTGTTTTGACGTAGAAAGCAGGTGATTTGGCGTGTCCAGAACGTGGCTTCTAAGAGTCGAGCAGTTGGTTCCGGGGTGCTCGGCAGGTGCTTCATCCGTGTCCGGCAGGTGGTTGCAGTGTCTCCAGGATGTGGTTCATGCGTTTCCGGCAGGTGGTTCCTGTCTATCCGGGAGGTAGTTCCGGCGTGTCGGGCACGTGGTTCTGGCACATATGAGAGGTGGTTCCGGGAAGCCTGGCAGGTGATTCTGGAGTGCCCACCAAGTGTTTCTGGCATAGCCGGCAGTTGATTTTTGGCGTGTCCGACAGGTGGTTCTTGAGAGTGAAGCAGGTGGTTCCGGCGTGCTCGGCAGGTGCTTCAGGCGTATCCAGCAGGTGGTTCCGGCATGTCAGGCACGAGGTTCTGGCACGTCTGAGAGGTGGTTCCGGGATGCCCGACAATTGATTCTGGAGTGTCCAACAAGTGGTTCTGGTGTAGCTGGCAGGTGATTTTGGCATGTCCCGCAGGTGGTTCCAGTAAGTCGAGCAGGTGGTTCCGGTGTGCTCGGCATGTGGTTCCGGCGTGTCCAGCATGTGGTTCTGGCACGTCTGAGAGGTAGTTCCGGCATGCCCAGCAGGTGATTCTGGAGTGCCCACCAAGTGTTTCTGGCATAGCCGGCGGTTGATTTTGGCGTGTCCGACAGGTGGTTCTTGAGAGTGAAGCAGGTCGTTCCGGCATGCTCGGCAGGTGGTTCAGGCGTGTCCAGCAAGTGGTTGCGGTGTTTCTGGGAGGTGGTTCCGGCGTGTCCAGCACGTGGTTCTGGTACGTCTGAGAGCTTGTTACGGCATGCCCTGCATGTGATTCTGACGTGTCCGCCACGTGGTTCTGGCATAGCCAGCAGGTGATTTGGGTGTGTCCGGCAGGTGGTTCTGGCGTGCTTGGCAGGTGCTTCAGGCGTGTCCAGAAGGTGGTTCCGTTCTGTCCGGGAGGTGGTTCCGGCGTGTCTGGCACGTGGTTCTGGCACGTCTGAGAGGTGTTTCCAGCATGCTGGGAAGGTGATTCCAGATTGTCTGCCAAGTGGTTCTGGTGTAGCCGGCGGGTGATTTTGGCGTGT
The DNA here is from genome assembly GCF_041296235.1 of Equus asinus. NCBI lineage: Eukaryota > Metazoa > Chordata > Mammalia > Perissodactyla > Equidae > Equus > Equus asinus. The sequence goes on along the minus strand of NC_091793.1, from coordinate 10,513,709 downwards.
CCACCATGTGGTTCCGGCATGTTGAGCAGGTGCTCGGCAGGTGGTTCAGGCGTGTCCGGCAGGTGATTCTGGTCGTTCCGGGTGGTGGTTCCGTTGTGTCTCGCACGTGGTTCTGGCAGGTCTGAGAAGTGGTTCCAGCATGCCCGGCAGGTGATTTGGGAGTGTCCACCAAATGGTTTTGGTGTCGCCGGCAGGTGATTTTGGCGTGTCCAGAAGGTGGTTCCGGCGCGTCGAGCATTTGGTTGCGGCGTGCTAGGCAGGTGGTTCAGGCGTGTCCGGCAGGTGCTCCCACTCTGTCCTGGAGGTGGTTCCGGCGTGTCCGACCCATGTTTCTGGCACGCCTGAGGGGTGGTTCCAGCACGCCCGGCAGGTGATTTTGGAGTGTACGCCAAGTGGTTCTGGCGTATCCTGTCAGAGATTTTGGTGTGTCTGGCAGGTGGTTCCAGCGAGTCGAGCAGGTGGATCTGGCGTGCTCGGCAGCTGGTTCCGGTGTGTCCGGCACGTGGTTCTGACACGTCTGACAGGTGGTTCCTGCATGCCTGGCAGGAGTTTACGGAGTGTCCGGCAAGTGGTTCTGGCGTAGCCAGCAGGTGATTTTGGCATGTCCGGCCGGCGATTCAGGATAGTCGAGCAGGTGGTTCCGGCGTGCTCGGCAGGTGATTCAGGCGTGTCCAGCAGGTGGTTCTGGTCTGTCCGGGAGGTGGTTCCTCCATGTCCGGCACGTGGTTCTGACACATTTGAAAGGTGGTTCCGGCATGCCTGGCAGGTGATTCTGAAGTGTCCGCCAAGTTGTTCTGGCATGGCCGGCAGGGGATTCAGGCCAGTCGAGAAAGTGGTTCCGGCGTGCTTGGCTGTGGTGCAGGCGTGTCCGACATGTGGTTGCGGTCTGTCTGGGAGGTGGTTCCCGGGTGTCAGGCACTTGCTTCTGGCATGTCTGAGAAGTGGTTCCGGCATGGCCTGCAGGTGATTCCGGAGTATCCGCCAAGTGCTTCTGGCATAGCCGGCAGATTATTTGGGCATGTCCTGCAAGGAGTTCAGGCGAGTCGGGCAGGTGGTTCAGGAGTGTCAGGCAGGTGGTTCCGGTCTGTCTGGGAGGTGGTTCCGGCGTGTCTGGGACATGCTTGTGGCACGTCTGAGAGGTTGTTACGGCATGCCCTGCATGTGATTCCGGAGTGTCCGCCAAATGGTTCTGGCGTAGCCAGCAGGTGATTTGGGTGTGTCCGCCAGGTGGGTTCGGTGAGTCGAGCAGGTGGTTCCGGCGTGCTCGGCAGGTGGTTCAGGCGTGTCCAGCATGTGGTTCCGGTCTGTCCGGGAGGTGGTTCTGGCGTGTCTGGCACGTGGTTCTGGGACGTCTGAGAGGTGGTTCCAGCATTCCGGGCAGGTGATTCCGGAGTGTCCGCCAAGTGGTTCTTGTGTAGCTGGCGGGTGATTTTGGCGTGTCCATCAGGTGGTTCCGGCGTGTTGAGCAGGTGTTTCCGGGTGCTTGGCAGGTGGTTCAGGTGTGTCCGGAAGCTGATTCCAGTCGTTCCGTGTGGTGGTTCCGGCGTGTCTGGCACGTGGTTCTGGCAGTTCTGACAAGTGGTTCCGGCATGCCCGACAGGTGATTTGGGAGTGTCCACCAAATGGTTTTGGCGTCGCCGGCAGGAGATTTTGGCGTGTCCGGAAGGTGGTTCCGGCGCATCGAGCATTTGGTTCCGGCGTGCTAGGCAGGTGGTTCAGGCGTGTCCGGCAGGTGCTCCCACTCTGTCCTGGAGGTGGTTCTGGCGTGTCCGGCACATGGTTCTGGCACGTCTGAGAGGTGGTTCCGGCATGCCCGGCTGGTGATTCTGGAGTATCGCCAAGTGGTTCTGGCGTAGCCGTCAGGTTATTTTGGCGTGTCCAGAACGTGGTTCTGGCGAGTGGAGCACGTTGTTTGTGCGAGCTCAGCAGGTGTTTCTACGTGTCCGGCAGGTGGTTGCAGTGCATCCGAGAGTGGTTCTGGCATATCTGGCACGTGGTTCTGGCACATCTGAGGGTTGGTTCCAGCATGCCAGGCAGGTGATTCCAGAGTGTCCGCCAAGTGCTTCCTGCGTAGCCAGCAGGTGACTTTGACGTTTATGGCAGGTGGTTCCAACAAGTCAAGCAGGTGGTTCCGGCATGCTCGCCAGGTGGTTCAGCCGTGTCGGACAGGTTGTTCCGGACTGTCCGGGAGGAGGTTCAGGCGTGTCGGGCATGTGGTACTGGCACGTCTGAGAGGTGGTACCGGGATCCCCGGCCCATGATTCCGGAATGTCTGCCAAGTGGTTTGGTGTAGAATGCAGGTGATTTGGTGTTTCCAGAACGTGGCTCCTAAGTGTCGAGCAGTTGGTTCCGGGGTGCTCAGCAGGTGGTTCAGGCGTGTCCGGCAGGTGGTTGCGGTGAGTCCGGGAGGTTGTTCTGGCGCGTCTGGCACGTGCTTCTTGCACATCTGAGAAGTCATTCCGTCATGCCCGGCAGGTGATTCTGGACTGTCCGCCAAGTGGTTCTGAAGTAGCGGCAGGTGATTTTGGCATGTCTGGCAGGGGGTTCTGGCGAGTCGAGCAGGTGGTTCCAGCGTGCTAGGCAGGTGGTTCAGGCGTGTCCGGCAGGTGCTTCCTGTCTGTCCGGGAGGTGGCTCCGGAATATCTGGCACATGGTTCTGGCACATCTGGGAGGTGATTCCAGCCTGCCCAGCAGGTGATTCCAGAGTGTCCACCATGTGGTCCTGGTGTAGCCGGCCGGTGATTTTGGGGTGTCCGGCAGGTCGTTCTGGTTTGTCCGGGAGTTGGTTCCGGCGAAACGAAATGCTGGTTCAGGTGTGTTTGGCAGATGGCTCCGGTCTGTCCGGGAGGTGGTTCCGGCGTGTCGGGATTGTGGCTCTGGCACGTCTGAGAGGCTGTCCGGGGATCCCCAGTACGTGATTCCGGAGTGTCTGCCAAGTGTTTTGACGTAGAAAGCAGGTGATTTGGCGTGTCCAGAACGTGGCTTCTAAGAGTCGAGCAGTTGGTTCCGGGGTGCTCGGCAGGTGCTTCATCCGTGTCCGGCAGGTGGTTGCAGTGTCTCCAGGATGTGGTTCATGCGTTTCCGGCAGGTGGTTCCTGTCTATCCGGGAGGTAGTTCCAGCGTGTCGGGCACGTGGTTCTGGCACATATGAGAGGTGGTTCCGGGAAGCCTGGCAGGTGATTCTGGAGTGCCCACCAAGTGTTTCTGGCATAGCCGGCAGTTGATTTTTGGCGTGTCCGACAGGTGGTTCTTGAGAGTGAAGCAGGTGGTTCCGGCGTGCTCGGCAGGTGCTTCAGGCGTATCCAGCAGGTGGTTCCGGCATGTCAGGCACGAGGTTCTGGCACGTCTGAGAGGTGGTTCCGGGATGCCCGACAATTGATTCTGGAGTAACCAACAAGTGGTTCTGGTGTAGCTGGCAGGTGATTTTGGCATGTCCCGCAGGTGGTTCCAGTAAGTCGAGCAGGTGGTTCCGGTGTGCTCGGCATGTGGTTCCGGCGTGTCCAGCATGTGGTTCTGGCACGTCTGAGAGGTAGTTCCGGCATGCCCAGCAGGTGATTCTGGAGTGCCCACCAAGTGTTTCTGGCATAGCCGGCGGTTGATTTTGGCGTGTCCAACATGTGGTTCCGGCATGTTGAGCAGGTGCTCGGCAGGTGGTTCAGGCGTGTCCGGCAGGTGATTCTGGTCGTTCCGGGTGGTGGTTCCGTTGTGCCTCGCACGTGGTTCTGGTAGGTCTGAGAAGTGGTTCCAGCATGCCCGGCAGGTGATTTGGGAGTGTCCACCGAATGGTTTTGGTGTCGCCGGCAGGTGATTTTGGCGTGTCCGGAAGGTGGTTCCGGCGCGTCGAGCATTTGGTTCCGGCGTGCTAGGCAGGTGGTTCAGGCGTGTCCGGCAGGTGCTCCCACTCTGTCCTGGAGGTGGTTCCGGCGTGTCCGACCCATGTTTCTGGCACGCCTGAGGGGTGGTTCCAGCACGCCCGGCAGGTGATTTTGGAGTGTACGCCAAGTGGTTCTGGCGTATCCTGTCAGAGATTTTGGTGTGTCTGGCAGGTGGTTCCAGCGAGTCGAGCAGGTGGATCTGGCGTGCTCGGCAGCTGGTTCCGGTGTGTCCGGCACGTGGTTCTGACACGTCTGACAGGTGGTTCCCGCATGCCTGGCAGGAGTTTACGGAGTGTCCGGCAAGTGGTTCTGGCGTAGCCAGCAGGTGATTTTGGCATGTCCGGCCGGCGATTCAGGATAGTCGAGCAGGTGGTTCCGGCGTGCTCGGCAGGTGATTCAGGCGTGTCCAGCAGGTGGTTCTGGTCTGTCCGGGAGGTGGTTCCTCCATGTCCGGCACGTGGTTCTGACACATTTGAAAGGTGGTTCCGGCATGCCTGGCAGGTGATTCTGAAGTGTCCACCAAGTTGTTCTGGCATGGCCGGCAGGGGATTCAGGCCAGTCGAGAAAGTGGTTCCGGCGTGCTTGGCTGTGGTGCAGGCGTGTCCGACATGTGGTTGCGGTCTGTCTGGGAGGTGGTTCCCGGGTGTCAGGCACTTGCTTCTGGCATGTCTGAGAAGTGGTTCCGGCATGGCCTGCAGGTGATTCCGGAGTATCCGCCAAGTGCTTCTGGCATAGCCGGCAGATTATTTGGGCATGTCCTGCAAGGAGTTCAGGCGAGTCGGGCAGGTGGTTCAGGAGTGTCAGGCAGGTGGTTCCGGTCTGTCTGGGAGGTGGTTCCGGCGTGTCTGGGACATGCTTGTGGCACGTCTGAGAGGTTGTTACGGCATGCCCTGCATGTGATTCCGGAGTGTCCGCCAAATGGTTCTGGCGTAGCCAGCAGGTGATTTGGGTGTGTCCGCCAGGTGGGTTCGGTGAGTCGAGCAGGTGGTTCCGGCGTGCTCGGCAGGTGGTTCAGGCGTGTCCAGCATGTGGTTCCGGTCTGTCCGGGAGGTGGTTCTGGCGTGTCTGGCACGTGGTTCTGGGACGTCTGAGAGGTGGTTCCAGCATTCCGGGCAGGTGATTCCGGAGTGTCCGCCAAGTGGTTCTTGTGTAGCTGGCGGGTGATTTTGGCGTGCCCATCAGGTGGTTCCGGCGTGTTGAGCAGGTGTTTCCGGGTGCTTGGCAGGTGGTTCAGGTGTGTCCGGAAGCTGATTCCAGTCGTTCCGTGTGGTGGTTCCGGCGTGTCTGGCACGTGGTTCTGGCAGTTCTGAGAAGTGGTTCCGGCATGCCCGACAGGTGATTTGGGAGTGTCCACCAAATGGTTTTGGCGTCGCCGGCAGGAGATTTTGGCGTGTCCGGAAGGTGGTTCCGGCGCATCGAGCATTTGGTTCCGGCGTGCTAGACAGGTGGTTCAGGCGTGTCCGGCAGGTGCTCCCACTCTGTCCTGGAGGTGGTTCTGGCGTGTCCGGCACATGGTTCTGGCACGTCTGAGAGGTGGTTCCGGCATGCCCGGCTGGTGATTCTGGAGTATCGCCAAGTGGTTCTGGCGTAGCCGTCAGGTTATTTTGGCGTGTCCAGAACGTGGTTCTGGCGAGTGGAGCACGTTGTTTGTGCGAGCTCAGCAGGTGGTTCTACGTGTCCGGCAGGTGGTTGCAGTGCATCCGAGAGTGGTTCTGGCATATCTGGCACGTGGTTCTGGCACATCTGAGGGTTGGTTCCAGCATGCCAGGCAGGTGATTCCAGAGTGTCCGCCAAGTGCTTCCTGCGTAGCCAGCAGGTGACTTTGACGTTTATGGCAGGTGGTTCCAACAAGTCAAGCAGGTGGTTCCGGCATGCTCGCCAGGTGGTTCAGCCGTGTCGGACAGGTTGTTCCGGACTGTCCGGGAGGAGGTTCAGGCGTGTCGGGCATGTGGTACTGGCACGTCTGAGAGGTGGTACCGGGATCCCCGGCCCATGATTCCGGAATGTCTGCCAAGTGGTTTGGTGTAGAATGCAGGTGATTTGGTGTTTCCAGAACGTGGCTCCTAAGTGTCGAGCAGTTGGTTCCGGGGTGCTCAGCAGGTGGTTCAGGCGTGTCCGGCAGGTGGTTGCGGTGAGTCCGGGAGGTGGTTCTGGCGCGCCTGGCACGTGCTTCTTGCACATCTGAGAAGTCATTCCGTCATGCCCGGCAGGTGATTCTGGACTGTCCGCCAAGTGGTTCTGAAGTAGCGGCAGGTGATTTTGGCATGTCTGGCAGGGGGTTCTGGCGAGTCGAGCAGGTGGTTCCAGCGTGCTAGGCAGGTGGTTCAGGCGTGTCCGGCAGGTGCTTCCTGTCTGTCCGGGAGGTGGCTCCGGAATATCTGGCACATGGTTCTGGCACATCTGGGAGGTGATTCCAGCCTGCCCAGCAGGTGATTCCAGAGTGTCCACCATGTGGTCCTGGTGTAGCCGGCCGGTGATTTTGGGGTGTCCGGCAGGTCGTTCTGGTTTGTCCGGGAGTTGGTTCCGGCGAAACGAAATGCTGGTTCAGGTGTGTTTGGCAGATGGCTCCGGTCTGTCCGGGAGGTGGTTCCGGCGTGTCGGGATTGTGGCTCTGGCACGTCTGAGAGGCTGTCCGGGGATCCCCAGTACGTGATTCCGGAGTGTCTGCCAAGTGTTTTGACGTAGAAAGCAGGTGATTTGGCGTGTCCAGAACGTGGCTTCTAAGAGTCGAGCAGTTGGTTCCGGGGTGCTCGGCAGGTGCTTCATCCGTGTCCGGCAGGTGGTTGCAGTGTCTCCAGGATGTGGTTCATGCGTTTCCGGCAGGTGGTTCCTGTCTATCCGGGAGGTAGTTCCGGCGTGTCGGGCACGTGGTTCTGGCACATATGAGAGGTGGTTCCGGGAAGCCTGGCAGGTGATTCTGGAGTGCCCACCAAGTGTTTCTGGCATAGCCGGCAGTTGATTTTTGGCGTGTCCGACAGGTGGTTCTTGAGAGTGAAGCAGGTGGTTCCGGCGTGCTCGGCAGGTGCTTCAGGCGTATCCAGCAGGTGGTTCCGGCATGTCAGGCACGAGGTTCTGGCACGTCTGAGAGGTGGTTCCGGGATGCCCGACAATTGATTCTGGAGTGTCCAACAAGTGGTTCTGGTGTAGCTGGCAGGTGATTTTGGCATGTCCCGCAGGTGGTTCCAGTAAGTCGAGCAGGTGGTTCCGGTGTGCTCGGCATGTGGTTCCGGCGTGTCCAGCATGTGGTTCTGGCACGTCTGAGAGGTAGTTCCGGCATGCCCAGCAGGTGATTCTGGAGTGCCCACCAAGTGTTTCTGGCATAGCCGGCGGTTGATTTTGGCGTGTCCGACAGGTGGTTCTTGAGAGTGAAGCAGGTCGTTCCGGCATGCTCGGCAGGTGGTTCAGGCGTGTCCAGCAAGTGGTTGCGGTGTTTCTGGGAGGTGGTTCCGGCGTGTCCAGCACGTGGTTCTGGTACGTCTGAGAGCTTGTTACGGCATGCCCTGCATGTGATTCTGACGTGTCCGCCACGTGGTTCTGGCATAGCCAGCAGGTGATTTGGGTGTGTCCGGCAGGTGGTTCTGGCGTGCTTGGCAGGTGCTTCAGGCGTGTCCAGCAGGTGGTTCCGTTCTGTCCGGGAGGTGGTTCCGGCGTGTCTGGCACGTGGTTCTGGCACGTCTGAGAGGTGTTTCCAGCATGCTGGGAAGGTGATTCCAGATTGTCTGCCAAGTGGTTCTGGTGTAGCCGGTGGGTGATTTTGACGTGTCCACCATGTGGTTCCGGCATGTTGAGCAGGTGCTCGGCAGGTGGTTCAGGCGTGTCCGGCAGGTGATTCTGGTCGTTCCGGGTGGTGGTTCCGTTGTGTCTCGCACGTGGTTCTGACAGGTCTGAGAAGTGGTTCCAGCATGCCCGGCAGGTGATTTGGGAGTGTCCACCAAATGGTTTTGGCGTCGCCGGCAGGTGATTTTGGCGTGTCCAGAAGGTGGTTCCGGCGCGTCGAGCATTTGGTTCCGGCGTGCTAGGCAGGTGGTTCAGGCGTGTCCGGCAGGTGCTCCCACTCTGTCCTGGAGGTGGTTCCGGCGTGTCCGACCCATGTTTCTGGCACGCCTGAGGGGTGGTTCCAGCACGCCCGGCAGGTGATTTTGGAGTGTACGCCAAGTGGTTCTGGCGTATCCTGTCAGAGATTTTGGTGTGTCTGGCAGGTGGTTCCAGCGAGTCGAGCAGGTGGATCTGGCGTGCTCGGCAGCTGGTTCCGGTGTGTCCGGCACGTGGTTCTGACACGTCTGACAGGTGGTTCCCGCATGCCTGGCAGGAGTTTACGGAGTGTCCGGCAAGTGGTTCTGGCGTAGCCAGCAGGTGATTTTGGCATGTCCGGCCGGCGATTCAGGATAGTCGAGCAGGTGGTTCCGGCGTGCTCGGCAGGTGATTCAGGCGTGTCCAGCAGGTGGTTCTGGTCTGTCCGGGAGGTGGTTCCTCCATGTCCGGCACGTGGTTCTGACACATTTGAAAGGTGGTTCCGGCATGCCTGGCAGGTGATTCTGAAGTGTCCGCCAAGTTGTTCTGGCATGGCCGGCAGGGGATTCAGGCCAGTCGAGAAAGTGGTTCCGGCGTGCTTGGCTGTGGTGCAGGCGTGTCCGACATGTGGTTGCGGTCTGTCTGGGAGGTGGTTCCCGGGTGTCAGGCACTTGCTTCTGGCATGTCTGAGAAGTGGTTCCGGCATGGCCTGCAGGTGATTCCGGAGTATCCGCCAAGTGCTTCTGGCATAGCCGGCAGATTATTTGGGCATGTCCTGCAAGGAGTTCAGGCGAGTCGGGCAGGTGGTTCAGGAGTGTCAGGCAGGTGGTTCCGGTCTGTCTGGGAGGTGGTTCCGGCGTGTCTGGGACATGCTTGTGGCACGTCTGAGAGGTTGTTACGGCATGCCCTGCATGTGATTCCGGAGTGTCCGCCAAATGGTTCTGGCGTAGCCAGCAGGTGATTTGGGTGTGTCCGCCAGGTGGGTTCGGTGAGTCGAGCAGGTGGTTCCGGCGTGCTCGGCAGGTGGTTCAGGCGTGTCCAGCATGTGGTTCCGGTCTGTCCGGGAGGTGGTTCTGGCGTGTCTGGCACGTGGTTCTGGGACGTCTGAGAGGTGGTTCCAGCATTCCGGGCAGGTGATTCCGGAGTGTCCGCCAAGTGGTTCTTGTGTAGCTGGCGGGTGATTTTGGCGTGCCCATCAGGTGGTTCCGGCGTGTTGAGCAGGTGTTTCCGGGTGCTTGGCAGGTGGTTCAGGTGTGTCCGGAAGCTGATTCCAGTCGTTCCGTGTGGTGGTTCCGGCGTGTCTGGCACGTGGTTCTGGCAGTTCTGAGAAGTGGTTCCGGCATGCCCGACAGGTGATTTGGGAGTGTCCACCAAATGGTTTTGGCGTCGCCGGCAGGAGATTTTGGCGTGTCCGGAAGGTGGTTCCGGCGCATCGAGCATTTGGTTCCGGCGTGCTAGGCAGGTGGTTCAGGCGTGTCCGGCAGGTGCTCCCACTCTGTCCTGGAGGTGGTTCTGGCGTGTCCGGCACATGGTTCTGGCACGTCTGAGAGGTGGTTCCGGCATGCCCGGCTGGTGATTCTGGAGTATCGCCAAGTGGTTCTGGCGTAGCCGTCAGGTTATTTTGGCGTGTCCAGAACGTGGTTCTGGCGAGTGGAGCACGTTGTTTGTGCGAGCTCAGCAGGTGGTTCTACGTGTCCGGCAGGTGGTTGCAGTGCATCCGAGAGTGGTTCTGGCATATCTGGCACGTGGTTCTGGCACATCTGAGGGTTGGTTCCAGCATGCCAGGCAGGTGATTCCAGAGTGTCCGCCAAGTGCTTCCTGCGTAGCCAGCAGGTGACTTTGACGTTTATGGCAGGTGGTTCCAACAAGTCAAGCAGGTGGTTCCGGCATGCTCGCCAGGTGGTTCAGCCGTGTCGGACAGGTTGTTCCGGACTGTCCGGGAGGAGGTTCAGGCGTGTCGGGCATGTGGTACTGGCACGTCTGAGAGGTGGTACCGGGATCCCCGGCCCATGATTCCGGAATGTCTGCCAAGTGGTTTGGTGTAGAATGCAGGTGATTTGGTGTTTCCAGAACGTGGCTCCTAAGTGTCGAGCAGTTGGTTCCGGGGTGCTCAGCAGGTGGTTCAGGCGTGTCCGGCAGGTGGTTGCGGTGAGTCCGGGAGGTGGTTCTGGCGCGCCTGGCACGTGCTTCTTGCACATCTGAGAAGTCATTCCGTCATGCCCGGCAGGTGATTCTGGACTGTCCGCCAAGTGGTTCTGAAGTAGCGGCAGGTGATTTTGGCATGTCTGGCAGGGGGTTCTGGCGAGTCGAGCAGGTGGTTCCAGCGTGCTAGGCAGGTGGTTCAGGCGTGTCCGGCAGGTGCTTCCTGTCTGTCCGGGAGGTGGCTCCGGAATATCTGGCACATGGTTCTGGCACATCTGGGAGGTGATTCCAGCCTGCCCAGCAGGTGATTCCAGAGTGTCCACCATGTGGTCCTGGTGTAGCCGGCCGGTGATTTTGGGGTGTCCGGCAGGTCGTTCTGGTTTGTCCGGGAGTTGGTTCCGGCGAAACGAAATGCTGGTTCAGGTGTGTTTGGCAGATGGCTCCGGTCTGTCCGGGAGGTGGTTCCGGCGTGTCGGGATTGTGGCTCTGGCACGTCTGAGAGGCTGTCCGGGGATCCCCAGTACGTGATTCCGGAGTGTCTGCCAAGTGTTTTGACGTAGAAAGCAGGTGATTTGGCGTGTCCAGAACGTGGCTTCTAAGAGTCGAGCAGTTGGTTCCGGGGTGCTCGGCAGGTGCTTCATCCGTGTCCGGCAGGTGGTTGCAGTGTCTCCAGGATGTGGTTCATGCGTTTCCGGCAGGTGGTTCCTGTCTATCCGGGAGGTAGTTCCGGCGTGTCGGGCACGTGGTTCTGGCACATATGAGAGGTGGTTCCGGGAAGCCTGGCAGGTGATTCTGGAGTGCCCACCAAGTGTTTCTGGCATAGCCGGCAGTTGATTTTTGGCGTGTCCGACAGGTGGTTCTTGAGAGTGAAGCAGGTGGTTCCGGCGTGCTCGGCAGGTGCTTCAGGCGTATCCAGCAGGTGGTTCCGGCATGTCAGGCACGAGGTTCTGGCACGTCTGAGAGGTGGTTCCGGGATCCCCGACAATTGATTCTGGAGTGTCCAACAAGTGGTTCTGGTGTAGCTGGCAGGTGATTTTGGCATGTCCCGCAGGTGGTTCCAGTAAGTCGAGCAGGTGGTTCCGGTGTGCTCGGCATGTGGTTCCGGCGTGTCCAGCATGTGGTTCTGGCACGTCTGAGAGGTAGTTCCGGCATGCCCAGCAGGTGATTCTGGAGTGCCCACCAAGTGTTTCTGGCATAGCCGGCGGTTGATTTTGGCGTGTCCGACAGGTGGTTCTTGAGAGTGAAGCAGGTCGTTCCGGCATGCTCGGCAGGTGGTTCAGGCGTGTCCAGCAAGTGGTTGCGGTGTTTCTGGGAGGTGGTTCCGGCGTGTCCAGCACGTGGTTCTGGTACGTCTGAGAGCTTGTTACGGCATGCCCTGCATGTGATTCTGACGTGTCCGCCACGTGGTTCTGGCATAGCCAGCAGGTGATTTGGGTGTGTCCGGCAGGTGGTTCTGGCGTGCTTGGCAGGTGCTTCAGGCGTGTCCAGCAGGTGGTTCCGTTCTGTCCGGGAGGTGGTTCCGGCGTGTCTGGCACGTGGTTCTGGCACGTCTGAGAGGTGTTTCCAGCATGCTGGGAAGGTGATTCCAGATTGTCTGCCAAGTGGTTCTGGTGTAGCCGGTGGGTGATTTTGACGTGTCCACCATGTGGTTCCGGCATGTTGAGCAGGTGCTCGGCAGGTGGTTCAGGCGTGTCCGGCAGGTGATTCTGGTCGTTCCGGGTGGTGGTTCCGTTGTGTCTCGCACGTGGTTCTGACAGGTCTGAGAAGTGGTTCCAGCATGCCCGGCAGGTGATTTGGGAGTGTCCACCAAATGGTTTTGGCGTCGCCGGCAGGTGATTTTGGCGTGTCCAGAAGGTGGTTCCGGCGCGTCGAGCATTTGGTTGCGGCGTGCTAGGCAGGTGGTTCAGGCGTGTCCGGCAGGTGCTCCCACTCTGTCCTGGAGGTGGTTCCGGCGTGTCCGACCCATGTTTCTGGCACGCCTGAGGGGTGGTTCCAGCACGCCCGGCAGGTGATTTTGGAGTGTACGCCAAGTGGTTCTGGCGTATCCTGTCAGAGATTTTGGTGTGTCTGGCAGGTGGTTCCAGCGAGTCGAGCAGGTGGATCTGGCGTGCTCGGCAGCTGGTTCCGGTGTGTCCGGCACGTGGTTCTGACACGTCTGACAGGTGGTTCCCGCATGCCTGGCAGGAGTTTACGGAGTGTCCGGCAAGTGGTTCTGGCGTAGCCAGCAGGTGATTTTGGCATGTCCGGCCGGCGATTCAGGATAGTCGAGCAGGTGGTTCCGGCGTGCTCGGCAGGTGATTCAGGCGTGTCCAGCAGGTGGTTCTGGTCTGTCCGGGAGGTGGTTCCTCCATGTCCGGCACGTGGTTCTGACACATTTGAAAGGTGGTTCCGGCATGCCTGGCAGGTGATTCTGAAGTGTCCACCAAGTTGTTCTGGCATGGCCGGCAGGGGATTCAGGCCAGTCGAGAAAGTGGTTCCGGCGTGCTTGGCTGTGGTGCAGGCGTGTCCGACATGTGGTTGCGGTCTGTCTGGGAGGTGGTTCCCGGGTGTCAGGCACTTGCTTCTGGCATGTCTGAGAAGTGGTTCCGGCATGGCCTGCAGGTGATTCCGGAGTATCCGCCAAGTGCTTCTGGCATAGCCGGCAGATTATTTGGGCATGTCCTGCAAGGAGTTCAGGCGAGTCGGGCAGGTGGTTCAGGAGTGTCAGGCAGGTGGTTCCGGTCTGTCTGGGAGGTGGTTCCGGCGTGTCTGGGACATGCTTGTGGCACGTCTGAGAGGTTGTTACGGCATGCCCTGCATGTGATTCCGGAGTGTCCGCCAAATGGTTCTGGCGTAGCCAGCAGGTGATTTGGGTGTGTCCGCCAGGTGGGTTCGGTGAGTCGAGCAGGTGGTTCCGGCGTGCTCGGCAGGTGGTTCAGGCGTGTCCAGCATGTGGTTCCGGTCTGTCCGGGAGGTGGTTCTGGCGTGTCTGGCACGTGGTTCTGGGACGTCTGAGAGGTGGTTCCAGCATTCCGGGCAGGTGATTCCGGAGTGTCCGCCAAGTGGTTCTTGTGTAGCTGGCGGGTGATTTTGGCGTGCCCATCAGGTGGTTCCGGCGTGTTGAGCAGGTGTTTCCGGGTGCTTGGCAGGTGGTTCAGGTGTGTCCGGAAGCTGATTCCAGTCGTTCCGTGTGGTGGTTCCGGCGTGTCTGGCACGTGGTTCTGGCAGTTCTGAGAAGTGGTTCCGGCATGCCCGACAGGTGATTTGGGAGTGTCCACCAAATGGTTTTGGCGTCGCCGGCAGGAGATTTTGGCGTGTCCGGAAGGTGGTTCCGGCGCATCGAGCATTTGGTTCCGGCGTGCTAGGCAGGTGGTTCAGGCGTGTCCGGCAGGTGCTCCCACTCTGTCCTGGAGGTGGTTCTGGCGTGTCCGGCACATGGTTCTGGCACGTCTGAGAGGTGGTTCCGGCATGCCCGGCTGGTGATTCTGGAGTATCGCCAAGTGGTTCTGGCGTAGCCGTCAGGTTATTTTGGCGTGTCCAGAACGTGGTTCTGGCGAGTGGAGCACGTTGTTTGTGCGAGCTCAGCAGGTGGTTCTACGTGTCCGGCAGGTGGTTGCAGTGCATCCGAGAGTGGTTCTGGCATATCTGGCACGTGGTTCTGGCACATCTGAGGGTTGGTTCCAGCATGCCAGGCAGGTGATTCCAGAGTGTCCGCCAAGTGCTTCCTGCGTAGCCAGCAGGTGACTTTGACGTTTATGGCAGGTGGTTCCAACAAGTCAAGCAGGTGGTTCCGGCATGCTCGCCAGGTGGTTCAGCCGTGTCGGACAGGTTGTTCCGGACTGTCCGGGAGGAGGTTCAGGCGTGTCGGGCATGTGGTACTGGCACGTCTGAGAGGTGGTACCGGGATCCCCGGCCCATGATTCCGGAATGTCTGCCAAGTGGTTTGGTGTAGAATGCAGGTGATTTGGTGTTTCCAGAACGTGGCTCCTAAGTGTCGAGCAGTTGGTTCCGGGGTGCTCAGCAGGTGGTTCAGGCGTGTCCGGCAGGTGGTTGCGGTGAGTCCGGGAGGTGGTTCTGGCGCGCCTGGCACGTGCTTCTTGCACATCTGAGAAGTCATTCCGTCATGCCCGGCAGGTGATTCTGGACTGTCCGCCAAGTGGTTCTGAAGTAGCGGCAGGTGATTTTGGCATGTCTGGCAGGGGGTTCTGGCGAGTCGAGCAGGTGGTTCCAGCGTGCTAGGCAGGTGGTTCAGGCGTGTCCGGCAGGTGCTTCCTGTCTGTCCGGGAGGTGGCTCCGGAATATCTGGCACATGGTTCTGGCACATCTGGGAGGTGATTCCAGCCTGCCCAGCAGGTGATTCCAGAGTGTCCACCATGTGGTCCTGGTGTAGCCGGCCGGTGATTTTGGGGTGTCCGGCAGGTCGTTCTGGTTTGTCCGGGAGTTGGTTCCGGCGAAACGAAATGCTGGTTCAGGTGTGTTTGGCAGATGGCTCCGGTCTGTCCGGGAGGTGGTTCCGGCGTGTCGGGATTGTGGCTCTGGCACGTCTGAGAGGCTGTCCGGGGATCCCCAGTACGTGATTCCGGAGTGTCTGCCAAGTGTTTTGACGTAGAAAGCAGGTGATTTGGCGTGTCCAGAACGTGGCTTCTAAGAGTCGAGCAGTTGGTTCCGGGGTGCTCGGCAGGTGCTTCATCCGTGTCCGGCAGGTGGTTGCAGTGTCTCCAGGATGTGGTTCATGCGTTTCCGGCAGGTGGTTCCTGTCTATCCGGGAGGTAGTTCCGGCGTGTCGGGCACGTGGTTCTGGCACATATGAGAGGTGGTTCCGGGAAGCCTGGCAGGTGATTCTGGAGTGCCCACCAAGTGTTTCTGGCATAGCCGGCAGTTGATTTTTGGCGTGTCCGACAGGTGGTTCTTGAGAGTGAAGCAGGTGGTTCCGGCGTGCTCGGCAGGTGCTTCAGGCGTATCCAGCAGGTGGTTCCGGCATGTCAGGCACGAGGTTCTGGCACGTCTGAGAGGTGGTTCCGGGATGCCCGACAATTGATTCTGGAGTGTCCAACAAGTGGTTCTGGTGTAGCTGGCAGGTGATTTTGGCATGTCCCGCAGGTGGTTCCAGTAAGTCGAGCAGGTGGTTCCGGTGTGCTCGGCATGTGGTTCCGGCGTGTCCAGCATGTGGTTCTGGCACGTCTGAGAGGTAGTTCCGGCATGCCCAGCAGGTGATTCTGGAGTGCCCACCAAGTGTTTCTGGCATAGCCGGCGGTTGATTTTGGCGTGTCCGACAGGTGGTTCTTGAGAGTGAAGCAGGTCGTTCCGGCATGCTCGGCAGGTGGTTCAGGCGTGTCCAGCAAGTGGTTGCGGTGTTTCTGGGAGGTGGTTCCGGCGTGTCCAGCACGTGGTTCTGGTACGTCTGAGAGCTTGTTACGGCATGCCCTGCATGTGATTCTGACGTGTCCGCCACGTGGTTCTGGCATAGCCAGCAGGTGATTTGGGTGTGTCCGGCAGGTGGTTCTGGCGTGCTTGGCAGGTGCTTCAGGCGTGTCCAGCAGGTGGTTCCGTTCTGTCCGGGAGGTGGTTCCGGCGTGTCTGGCACGTGGTTCTGGCACGTCTGAGAGGTGTTTCCAGCATGCTGGGAAGGTGATTCCAGATTGTCTGCCAAGTGGTTCTGGTGTAGCCGGTGGGTGATTTTGACGTGTCCACCATGTGGTTCCGGCATGTTGAGCAGGTGCTCGGCAGGTGGTTCAGGCGTGTCCGGCAGGTCATTCTGGTCGTTCCGGGTGGTGGTTCCGTTGTGTCTCGCACGTGGTTCTGACAGGTCTGAGAAGTGGTTCCAGCATGCCCGGCAGGTGATTTGGGAGTGTCCACCAAATGGTTTTGGCGTCGCCGGCAGGTGATTTTGGCGTGTCCAGAAGGTGGTTCCGGCGCGTCGAGCATTTGGTTCCGGCGTGCTAGGCAGGTGGTTCAGGCGTGTCCGGCAGGTGCTCCCACTCTGTCCTGGAGGTGGTTCCGGCGTGTCCGACCCATGTTTCTGGCACGCCTGAGGGGTGGTTCCAGCACGCCCGGCAGGTGATTTTGGAGTGTACGCCAAGTGGTTCTGGCGTATCCTGTCAGAGATTTTGGTGTGTCTGGCAGGTGGTTCCAGCGAGTCGAGCAGGTGGATCTGGCGTGCTCGGCAGCTGGTTCCGGTGTGTCCGGCACGTGGTTCTGACACGTCTGACAGGTGGTTCCCGCATGCCTGGCAGGAGTTTACGGAGTGTCCGGCAAGTGGTTCTGGCGTAGCCAGCAGGTGATTTTGGCATGTCCGGCCGGCGATTCAGGATAGTCGAGCAGGTGGTTCCGGCGTGCTCGGCAGGTGATTCAGGCGTGTCCAGCAGGTGGTTCTGGTCTGTCCGGGAGGTGGTTCCTCCATGTCCGGCACGTGGTTCTGACACATTTGAAAGGTGGTTCCGGCATGCCTGGCAGGTGATTCTGAAGTGTCCGCCAAGTTGTTCTGGCATGGCCGGCAGGGGATTCAGGCCAGTCGAGAAAGTGGTTCCGGCGTGCTTGGCTGTGGTGCAGGCGTGTCCGACATGTGGTTGCGGTCTGTCTGGGAGGTGGTTCCCGGGTGTCAGGCACTTGCTTCTGGCATGTCTGAGAAGTGGTTCCGGCATGGCCTGCAGGTGATTCCGGAGTATCCGCCAAGTGCTTCTGGCATAGCCGGCAGATTATTTGGGCATGTCCTGCAAGGAGTTCAGGCGAGTCGGGCAGGTGGTTCAGGAGTGTCAGGCAGGTGGTTCCGGTCTGTCTGGGAGGTGGTTCCGGCGTGTCTGGGACATGCTTGTGGCACGTCTGAGAGGTTGTTACGGCATGCCCTGCATGTGATTCCGGAGTGTCCGCCAAATGGTTCTGGCGTAGCCAGCAGGTGATTTGGGTGTGTCCGCCAGGTGGGTTCGGTGAGTCGAGCAGGTGGTTCCGGCGTGCTCGGCAGGTGGTTCAGGCGTGTCCAGCATGTGGTTCCGGTCTGTCCGGGAGGTGGTTCTGGCGTGTCTGGCACGTGGTTCTGGGACGTCTGAGAGGTGGTTCCAGCATTCCGGGCAGGTGATTCCGGAGTGTCCGCCAAGTGGTTCTTGTGTAGCTGGCGGGTGATTTTGGCGTGTCCATCAGGTGGTTCTGGCGTGTTGAGCAGGTGTTTCCGGGTGCTTGGCAGGTGGTTCAGGTGTGTCCGGAAGCTGATTCCAGTCGTTCCGTGTGGTGGGTCCGGCGTGTCTGGCGCGTGGTTCCGGCAGTTCTGAGAAGTGGTTCCGGCATGCCCGACAGGTGATTTGGGAGTGTCCACCAAATGGTTTTGGCGTCGCCGGCAGGAGATTTTGGCGTGTCCGGAAGGTGGTTCCGGCGCATCGAGCATTTGGTTCCGGCGTGCTAGGCAGGTGGTTCAGGCGTGTCCGGCAGGTGCTCCCACTCTGTCCTGGAGGTGGTTCTGGCGTGTCCGGCACATGGTTCTGGCACGTCTGAGAGGTGGTTCCGGCATGCCCGGCTGGTGATTCTGGAGTATCGCCAAGTGGTTCTGGCGTAGCCGTCAGGTTATTTTGGCGTGTCCAGAACGTGGTTCTGGCGAGTGGAGCACGTTGTTTGTGCGAGCTCAGCAGGTGGTTCTACGTGTCCGGCAGGTGGTTGCAGTGCATCCGAGAGTGGTTCTGGCATATCTGGCACGTGGTTCTGGCACATCTGAGGGTTGGTTCCAGCATGCCAGGCAGGTGATTCCAGAGTGTCCGCCAAGTGCTTCCTGCGTAGCCAGCAGGTGACTTTGACGTTTATGGCAGGTGGTTCCAACAAGTCAAGCAGGTGGTTCCGGCATGCTCGCCAGGTGGTTCAGCCGTGTCGGACAGGTTGTTCCGGACTGTCCGGGAGGAGGTTCAGGCGTGTCGGGCATGTGGTACTGGCACGTCTGAGAGGTGGTACCGGGATCCCCGGCCCATGATTCCGGAATGTCTGCCAAGTGGTTTGGTGTAGAATGCAGGTGATTTGGTGTTTCCAGAACGTGGCTCCTAAGTGTCGAGCAGTTGGTTCCGGGGTGCTCAGCAGGTGGTTCAGGCGTGTCCGGCAGGTGGTTGCGGTGAGTCCGGGAGGTGGTTCTGGCGCGTCTGGCACGTGCTTCTTGCACATCTGAGAAGTCATTCCGTCATGCCCGGCAGGTGATTCTGGACTGTCCGCCAAGTGGTTCTGAAGTAGCGGCAGGTGATTTTGGCATGTCTGGCAGGGGGTTCTGGCGAGTCGAGCAGGTGGTTCCAGCGTGCTAGGCAGGTGGGTCAGGCGTGTCCGGCAGGTGCTTCCTGTCTGTCCGGGAGGTGGCTCCGGAATATCTGGCACATGGTTCTGGCACATCTGAGAGGTGATTCCAGCCTGCCCAGCAGGTGATTCCGGAGTGTCCACCATGTGGTCCTGGTGTAGCCGGCCGGTGATTTTGGGGTGTCCGGCAGGTCGTTCTGGTTTGTCCGGGAGTTGGTTCCGGCGAAACGAAATGCTGGTTCAGGTGTGTTTGGCAGATGGCTCCGGTCTGTCCGGGAGGTGGTTCCGGCGTGTCGGGATTGTGGCTCTGGCACGTCTGAGAGGCTGTCCGGGGATCCCCAGTACGTGATTCCGGAGTGTCTGCCAAGTGTTTTGACGTAGAAAGCAGGTGATTTGGCGTGTCCAGAACGTGGCTTCTAAGAGTCGAGCAGTTGGTTCCGGGGTGCTCGGCAGGTGCTTCATCCGTGTCCGGCAGGTGGTTGCAGTGTCTCCAGGATGTGGTTCATGCGTTTCCGGCAGGTGGTTCCTGTCTATCCGGGAGGTAGTTCCGGCGTGTCGGGCACGTGGTTCTGGCACATATGAGAGGTGGTTCCGGGAAGCCTGGCAGGTGATTCTGGAGTGCCCACCAAGTGTTTCTGGCATAGCCGGCAGTTGATTTTTGGCGTGTCCGACAGGTGGTTCTTGAGAGTGAAGCAGGTGGTTCCGGCGTGCTCGGCAGGTGCTTCAGGCGTATCCAGCAGGTGGTTCCGGCATGTCAGGCACGAGGTTCTGGTACGTCTGAGAGGTGGTTCCGGGATGCCCGACAATTGATTCTGGAGTGTCCAACAAGTGGTTCTGGTGTAGCTGGCAGGTGATTTTGGCATGTCCCGCAGGTGGTTCCAGTAAGTCGAGCAGGTGGTTCCGGTGTGCTCGGCATGTGGTTCCGGCGTGTCCAGCATGTGGTTCTGGCACGTCGGAGAGGTAGTTCCGGCGTGCCCAGCAGGTGATTCTGGAGTGCCCACCAAGTGTTTCTGGCATAGCCGGCGGTTGATTTTGGCGTGTCCGACAGGTGGTTCTTGAGAGTGAAGCAGGTCGTTCCGGCATGCTCGGCAGGTGGTTCAGGCGTGTCCAGCAAGTGGTTGCGGTGTTTCTGGGAGGTGGTTCCGGCGTGTCCAGCACGTGGTTCTGGTACGTCTGAGAGCTTGTTACGGCATGCCCTGCATGTGATTCTGACGTGTCCGCCACGTGGTTCTGGCATAGCCAGCAGGTGATTTGGGTGTGTCCGGCAGGTGGTTCTGGCGTGCTTGGCAGGTGCTTCAGGCGTGTCCAGCAGGTGGTTCCGTTCTGTCCGGGAGGTGGTTCCGGCGTGTCTGGCACGTGGTTCTGGCACGTCTGAGAGGTGTTTCCAGCATGCTGGGAAGGTGATTCCAGATTGTCTGCCAAGTGGTTCTGGTGTAGCCGGTGGGTGATTTTGACGTGTCCACCATGTGGTTCCGGCATGTTGAGCAGGTGCTCGGCAGGTGGTTCAGGCGTGTCCGGCAGGTCATTCTGGTCGTTCCGGGTGGTGGTTCCGTTGTGTCTCGCACGTGGTTCTGACAGGTCTGAGAAGTGGTTCCAGCATGCCCGGCAGGTGATTTGGGAGTGTCCACCAAATGGTTTTGGCGTCGCCGGCAGGTGATTTTGGCGTGTCCAGAAGGTGGTTCCGGCGCGTCGAGCATTTGGTTCCGGCGTGCTAGGCAGGTGGTTCAGGCGTGTCCGGCAGGTGCTCCCACTCTGTCCTGGAGGTGGTTCCGGCGTGTCCGACCCATGTTTCTGGCACGCCTGAGGGGTGGTTCCAGCACGCCCGGCAGGTGATTTTGGAGTGTACGCCAAGTGGTTCTGGCGTATCCTGTCAGAGATTTTGGTGTGTCTGGCAGGTGGTTCCAGCGAGTCGAGCAGGTGGATCTGGCGTGCTCGGCAGCTGGTTCCGGTGTGTCCGGCACGTGGTTCTGACACGTCTGACAGGTGGTTCCCGCATGCCTGGCAGGAGTTTACGGAGTGTCCGGCAAGTGGTTCTGGCGTAGCCAGCAGGTGATTTTGGCATGTCCGGCCGGCGATTCAGGATAGTCGAGCAGGTGGTTCCGGCGTGCTCGGCAGGTGATTCAGGCGTGTCCAGCAGGTGGTTCTGGTCTGTCCGGGAGGTGGTTCCTCCATGTCCGGCACGTGGTTCTGACACATTTGAAAGGTGGTTCCGGCATGCCTGGCAGGTGATTCTGAAGTGTCCGCCAAGTTGTTCTGGCATGGCCGGCAGGGGATTCAGGCCAGTCGAGAAAGTGGTTCCGGCGTGCTTGGCTGTGGTGCAGGCGTGTCCGACATGTGGTTGCGGTCTGTCTGGGAGGTGGTTCCCGGGTGTCAGGCACTTGCTTCTGGCATGTCTGAGAAGTGGTTCCGGCATGGCCTGCAGGTGATTCCGGAGTATCCGCCAAGTGCTTCTGGCATAGCCGGCAGATTATTTGGGCATGTCCTGCAAGGAGTTCAGGCGAGTCGGGCAGGTGGTTCAGGAGTGTCAGGCAGGTGGTTCCGGTCTGTCTGGGAGGTGGTTCCGGCGTGTCTGGGACATGCTTGTGGCACGTCTGAGAGGTTGTTACGGCATGCCCTGCATGTGATTCCGGAGTGTCCGCCAAATGGTTCTGGCGTAGCCAGCAGGTGATTTGGGTGTGTCCGCCAGGTGGGTTCGGTGAGTCGAGCAGGTGGTTCCGGCGTGCTCGGCAGGTGGTTCAGGCGTGTCCAGCATGTGGTTCCGGTCTGTCCGGGAGGTGGTTCTGGCGTGTCTGGCACGTGGTTCTGGGACGTCTGAGAGGTGGTTCCAGCATTCCGGGCAGGTGATTCCGGAGTGTCCGCCAAGTGGTTCTTGTGTAGCTGGCGGGTGATTTTGGCGTGTCCATCAGGTGGTTCTGGCGTGTTGAGCAGGTGTTTCCGGGTGCTTGGCAGGTGGTTCAGGTGTGTCCGGAAGCTGATTCCAGTCGTTCCGTGTGGTGGGTCCGGCGTGTCTGGCGCGTGGTTCCGGCAGTTCTGAGAAGTGGTTCCGGCATGCCCGACAGGTGATTTGGGAGTGTCCACCAAATGGTTTTGGCGTCGCCGGCAGGAGATTTTGGCGTGTCCGGAAGGTGGTTCCGGCGCATCGAGCATTTGGTTCCGGCGTGCTAGGCAGGTGGTTCAGGCGTGTCCGGCAGGTGCTCCCACTCTGTCCTGGAGGTGGTTCTGGCGTGTCCGGCACATGGTTCTGGCACGTCTGAGAGGTGGTTCCGGCATGCCCGGCTGGTGATTCTGGAGTATCGCCAAGTGGTTCTGGCGTAGCCGTCAGGTTATTTTGGCGTGTCCAGAACGTGGTTCTGGCGAGTGGAGCACGTTGTTTGTGCGAGCTCAGCAGGTGGTTCTACGTGTCCGGCAGGTGGTTGCAGTGCATCCGAGAGTGGTTCTGGCATATCTGGCACGTGGTTCTGGCACATCTGAGGGTTGGTTCCAGCATGCCAGGCAGGTGATTCCAGAGTGTCCGCCAAGTGCTTCCTGCGTAGCCAGCAGGTGACTTTGACGTTTATGGCAGGTGGTTCCAACAAGTCAAGCAGGTGGTTCCGGCATGCTCGCCAGGTGGTTCAGCCGTGTCGGACAGGTTGTTCCGGACTGTCCGGGAGGAGGTTCAGGCGTGTCGGGCATGTGGTACTGGCACGTCTGAGAGGTGGTACCGGGATCCCCGGCCCATGATTCCGGAATGTCTGCCAAGTGGTTTGGTGTAGAATGCAGGTGATTTGGTGTTTCCAGAACGTGGCTCCTAAGTGTCGAGCAGTTGGTTCCGGGGTGCTCAGCAGGTGGTTCAGGCGTGTCCGGCAGGTGGTTGCGGTGAGTCCGGGAGGTGGTTCTGGCGCGTCTGGCACGTGCTTCTTGCACATCTGAGAAGTCATTCCGTCATGCCCGGCAGGTGATTCTGGACTGTCCGCCAAGTGGTTCTGAAGTAGCGGCAGGTGATTTTGGCATGTCTGGCAGGGGGTTCTGGCGAGTCGAGCAGGTGGTTCCAGCGTGCTAGGCAGGTGGGTCAGGCGTGTCCGGCAGGTGCTTCCTGTCTGTCCGGGAGGTGGCTCCGGAATATCTGGCACATGGTTCTGGCACATCTGAGAGGTGATTCCAGCCTGCCCAGCAGGTGATTCCGGAGTGTCCACCATGTGGTCCTGGTGTAGCCGGCCGGTGATTTTGGGGTGTCCGGCAGGTCGTTCTGGTTTGTCCGGGAGTTGGTTCCGGCGAAACGAAATGCTGGTTCAGGTGTGTTTGGCAGATGGCTCCGGTCTGTCCGGGAGGTGGTTCCGGCGTGTCGGGATTGTGGCTCTGGCACGTCTGAGAGGCTGTCCGGGGATCCCCAGTACGTGATTCCGGAGTGTCTGCCAAGTGTTTTGACGTAGAAAGCAGGTGATTTGGCGTGTCCAGAACGTGGCTTCTAAGAGTCGAGCAGTTGGTTCCGGGGTGCTCGGCAGGTGCTTCATCCGTGTCCGGCAGGTGGTTGCAGTGTCTCCAGGATGTGGTTCATGCGTTTCCGGCAGGTGGTTCCTGTCTATCCGGGAGGTAGTTCCGGCGTGTCGGGCACGTGGTTCTGGCACATATGAGAGGTGGTTCCGGGAAGCCTGGCAGGTGATTCTGGAGTGCCCACCAAGTGTTTCTGGCATAGCCGGCAGTTGATTTTTGGCGTGTCCGACAGGTGGTTCTTGAGAGTGAAGCAGGTGGTTCCGGCGTGCTCGGCAGGTGCTTCAGGCGTATCCAGCAGGTGGTTCCGGCATGTCAGGCACGAGGTTCTGGTACGTCTGAGAGGTGGTTCCGGGATGCCCGACAATTGATTCTGGAGTGTCCAACAAGTGGTTCTGGTGTAGCTGGCAGGTGATTTTGGCATGTCCCGCAGGTGGTTCCAGTAAGTCGAGCAGGTGGTTCCGGTGTGCTCGGCATGTGGTTCCGGCGTGTCCAGCATGTGGTTCTGGCACGTCGGAGAGGTAGTTCCGGCGTGCCCAGCAGGTGATTCTGGAGTGCCCACCAAGTGTTTCTGGCATAGCCGGCGGTTGATTTTGGCGTGTCCGACAGGTGGTTCTTGAGAGTGAAGCAGGTCGTTCCGGCATGCTCGGCAGGTGGTTCAGGCGTGTCCAGCAAGTGGTTGTGGTGTTTCTGGGAGGTGGTTCCGGCGTGTCCAGCACGTGGTTCTGGTACGTCTGAGAGCTTGTTACGGCATGCCCTGCATGTGATTCTGACGTGTCCGCCACGTGGTTCTGGCATAGCCAGCAGGTGATTTGGGTGTGTCCGGCAGGTGGTTCTGGCGTGCTTGGCAGGTGCTTCAGGCGTGTCCAGCAGGTGGTTCCGTTCTGTCCGGGAGGTGGTTCCGGCGTGTCTGGCACGTGGTTCTGCCACGTCTGAGAGGTGTTTCCAGCATGCTGGGAAGGTGATTCCAGATTGTCTGCCAAGTGGTTCTGGTGTAGCCGGCGGGTGATTTTGGCGTGTCCACCATGTGGTTCCGGCATGTTGAGCAGGTGCTCGGCAGGTGGTTCAGGCGTGTCCGGCAGGTGATTCTGGTCGTTCCGGGTGGTGGTTCCGTTGTGTCTCGCACGTGGTTCTGGCAGGTCTGAGAAGTGGTTCCAGCATGCCCGGCAGGTGATTTGGGAGTGTCCACCAAATGGTTTTGGTGTCGCCGGCAGGTGATTTTGGCGTGTCCGGAAGGTGGTTCCGGCGCGTCGAGCATTTGGTTGCGGCGTGCTAGGCAGGTGGTTCAGGCGTGTCCGGCAGGTGCTCCCACTCTGTCCTGGAGGTGGTTCCGGCGTGTCCGACCCATGTTTCTGGCACGCCTGAGGGGTGGTTCCAGCACGCCCGGCAGGTGATTTTGGAGTGTACGCCAAGTGGTTCTGGCGTATCCTGTCAGAGATTTTGGTGTGTCTGGCAGGTGGTTCCAGCGAGTCGAGCAGGTGGATCTGGCGTGCTCGGCAGCTGGTTCCGGTGTGTCCGGCACGTGGTTCTGACACGTCTGACAGGTGGTTCCCGCATGCCTGGCAGGAGTTTACGGAGTGTCCGGCAAGTGGTTCTGGCGTAGCCAGCAGGTGATTTTGGCATGTCCGGCCGGCGATTCAGGATAGTCGAGCAGGTGGTTCCGGCGTGCTCGGCAGGTGATTCAGGCGTGTCCAGCAGGTGGTTCTGGTCTGTCCGGGAGGTGGTTCCTCCATGTCCGGCACGTGGTTCTGACACATTTGAAAGGTGGTTCCGGCATGCCTGGCAGGTGATTCTGAAGTGTCCGCCAAGTTGTTCTGGCATGGCCGGCAGGGGATTCAGGCCAGTCGAGAAAGTGGTTCCGGCGTGCTTGGCTGTGGTGCAGGCGTGTCCGACATGTGGTTGCGGTCTGTCTGGGAGGTGGTTCCCGGGTGTCAGGCACTTGCTTCTGGCATGTCTGAGAAGTGGTTCCGGCATGGCCTGCAGGTGATTCCGGAGTATCCGCCAAGTGCTTCTGGCATAGCCGGCAGATTATTTGGGCATGTCCTGCAAGGAGTTCAGGCGAGTCGGGCAGGTGGTTCAGGAGTGTCAGGCAGGTGGTTCCGGTCTGTCTGGGAGGTGGTTCCGGCGTGTCTGGGACATGCTTGTGGCACGTCTGAGAGGTTGTTACGGCATGCCCTGCATGTGATTCCGGAGTGTCCGCCGAATGGTTCTGGCGTAGCCAGCAGGTGATTTGGGTGTGTCCGCCAGGTGGGTTCGGTGAGTCGAGCAGGTGGTTCTGGCGTGCTCGGCAGGTGGTTCAGGCGTGTCCAGCATGTGGTTCCGGTCTGTCCGGGAGGTGGTTCTGGCGTGTCTGGCACGTGGTTCTGGGACGTCTGAGAGGTCGTTTCAGCATTCCGGGCAGGTGATTCCGGAGTGTCCGCCAAGTGGTTCTTGTGTAGCTGGCGGGTGATTTTGGCGTGTCCATCAGGTGGTTCCGGCGTGTTGAGCAGGTGTTTCCGGGTGCTTGGCAGGTGGTTCAGGTGTGTCCGGAAGCTGATTCCAGTCGTTCCGTGTGGTGGGTCCGGCGTGTCTGGCGCGTGGTTCCGGCAGTTCTGAGAAGTGGTTCCGGCATGCCCGACAGGTGATTTGGGAGTGTCCACCAAATGGTTTTGGCGTCGCCGGCAGGAGATTTTGGTGTGTCCGGAAGGTGGTTCCGGCGCATCGAGCATTTGTTTCCGGCGTGCTAGGCACCTGGTTCAGGCGTGTCCGGCAGGTGCTCCCACTCTGTCCTGGAGGTGGTTCTGGCGTGTCCGGCACATGGTTCTGGCACGTCTGAGAGGTGGTTCCGGCATGCCCGGCTGGTGATTCTGGAGTATCGCCAAGTGGTTCTGGCGTAGCCGTCAGGTTATTTTGGCGTGTCCAGAACGTGGTTCTGGCGAGTGGAGCACGTTGTTTGTGCGAGCTCAGCAGGTGGTTCTACGTGTCCGGCAGGTGGTTGCAGTGCATCCGAGAGTGGTTCTGGCATATCTGGCACGTGGTTCTGGCACATCTGAGGGTTGGTTCCAGCATGCCAGGCAGGTGATTCCAGAGTGTCCGCCAAGTGCTTCCTGCGTAGCCAGCAGGTGACTTTGACGTTTATGGCAGGTGGTTCCAACAAGTCAAGCAGGTGGTTCCGGCATGCTCGCCAGGTGGTTCAGCCGTGTCGGACAGGTTGTTCCGGACTGTCCGGGAGGAGGTTCAGGCGTGTCGGGCATGTGGTACTGGCACGTCTGAGAGGTGGTACCGGGATCCCCGGCCCATGATTCCGGAATGTCTGCCAAGTGGTTTGGTGTAGAATGCAGGTGATTTGGTGTTTCCAGAACGTGGCTCCTAAGTGTCGAGCAGTTGGTTCCGGGGTGCTCAGCAGGTGGTTCAGGCGTGTCCGGCAGGTGGTTGCGGTGAGTCCGGGAGGTGGTTCTGGTGCGTCTGGCACGTGCTTCTTGCACATCTGAGAAGTCATTCCGTCATGCCCGGCAGGTGATTCTGGACTGTCCGCCAAGTGGTTCTGAAGTAGCGGCAGGTGATTTTGGCATGTCTGGCAGGGGGTTCTGGCGAGTCGAGCAGGTGGTTCCAGCGTGCTAGGCAGGTGGTTCAGGCGTGTCCGGCAGGTGCTTCCTGTCTGTCCGGGAGGTGGCTCCGGAATATCTGGCACATGGTTCTGGCACATGTGGGAGGTGATTCCAGCCTGCCCAGCAGGTGATTCCAGAGTGTCCACCATGTGGTCCTGGTGTAGCCGGCCGGTGATTTTGGGGTGTCCGGCAGGTCGTTCTGGTTTGTCCGGGAGTTGGTTCCGGCGAAACGAAATGCTGGTTCAGGTGTGTTTGGCAGATGGCTCCGGTCTGTCCGGGAGGTGGTTCCGGCGTGTCGGGATTGTGGCTCTGGCACGTCTGAGAGGCTGTCCGGGGATCCCCAGTACGTGATTCCGGAGTGTCTGCCAAGTGTTTTGACGTAGAAAGCAGGTGATTTGGCGTGTCCAGAACGTGGCTTCTAAGAGTCGAGCAGTTGGTTCCGGGGTGCTCGGCAGGTGCTTCATCCGTGTCCGGCAGGTGGTTGCAGTGTCTCCAGGATGTGGTTCATGCGTTTCCGGCAGGTGGTTCCTGTCTATCCGGGAGGTAGTTCCGGCGTGTCGGGCACGTGGTTCTGGCACATATGAGAGGTGGTTCCGGGAAGCCTGGCAGGTGATTCTGGAGTGCCCACCAAGTGTTTCTGGCATAGCCGGCGGTTGATTTTGGCGTGTCCGACAGGTGGTTCTTGAGAGTGAAGCAGGTCGTTCCGGCATGCTCGGCAGGTGGTTCAGGCGTGTCCAGCAAGTGGTTGCGGTGTTTCTGGGAGGTGGTTCCGGCGTGTCCAGCACGTGGTTCTGGTACGTCTGAGAGCTTGTTACGGCATGCCCTGCATGTGATTCTGACGTGTCCGCCACGTGGTTCTGGCATAGCCAGCAGGTGATTTGGGTGTGTCCGGCAGGTGGTTCTGGCGTGCTTGGCAGGTGCTTCAGGCGTGTCCAGAAGGTGGTTCCGTTCTGTCCGGGAGGTGGTTCCGGCGTGTCTGGCACGTGGTTCTGGCACGTCTGAGAGGTGTTTCCAGCATGCTGGGAAGGTGATTCCAGATTGTCTGCCAAGTGGTTCTGGTGTAGCCGGCGGGTGATTTTGGCGTGTCCACCATGTGGTTCCGGCATGTTGAGCAGGTGCTCGGCAGGTGGTTCAGGCGTGTCCGGCAGGTGATTCTGGTCGTTCCGGGTGGTAGTTCCGTTGTGTCTCGCACGTGGTTCTGGCAGGTCTGAGAAGTGGTTCCAGCATGCCCGGCAGGTGATTTGGGAGTGTCCACCAAATGGTTTTGGCGTCGCCGGCAGGTGATTTTGGCGTGTCCAGAAGGTGGTTCCGGCGCGTCGAGCATTTGGTTGCGGCGTGCTAGGCAGGTGGTTCAGGCGTGTCCGGCAGGTGCTCCCACTCTGTCCTGGAGGTGGTTCCGGCGTGTCCGACCCATGTTTCTGGCACGCCTGAGGGGTGGTTCCAGCACGCCCGGCAGGTGATTTTGGAGTGTACGCCAAGTGGTTCTGGCGTATCCTGTCAGAGATTTTGGTGTGTCTGGCAGGTGGTTCCAGCGAGTCGAGCAGGTGGATCTGGCGTGCTCGGCAGCTGGTTCCGGTGTGTCCGGCACGTGGTTCTGACACGTCTGACAGGTGGTTCCCGCATGCCTGGCAGGAGTTTACGGAGTGTCCGGCAAGTGGTTCTGGCGTAGCCAGCAGGTGATTTTGGCATGTCCGGCCGGCGATTCAGGATAGTCGAGCAGGTGGTTCCGGCGTGCTCGGCAGGTGATTCAGGCGTGTCCAGCAGGTGGTTCTGGTCTGTCCGGGAGGTGGTTCCTCCATGTCCGGCACGTGGTTCTGACACATTTGAAAGGTGGTTCCGGCATGCCTGGCAGGTGATTCTGAAGTGTCCGCCAAGTTGTTCTGGCATGGCCGGCAGGGGATTCAGGCCAGTCGAGAAAGTGGTTCCGGCGTGCTTGGCTGTGGTGCAGGCGTGTCCGACATGTGGTTGCGGTCTGTCTGGGAGGTGGTTCCCGGGTGTCAGGCACTTGCTTCTGGCATGTCTGAGAAGTGGTTCCGGCATGGCCTGCAGGTGATTCCGGAGTATCCGCCAAGTGCTTCTGGCATAGCCGGCAGATTATTTGGGCATGTCCTGCAAGGAGTTCAGGCGAGTCGGGCAGGTGGTTCAGGAGTGTCAGGCAGGTGGTTCCGGTCTGTCTGGGAGGTGGTTCCGGCGTGTCTGGGACATGCTTGTGGCACGTCTGAGAGGTTGTTACGGCATGCCCTGCATGTGATTCCGGAGTGTCCGCCGAATGGTTCTGGCGTAGCCAGCAGGTGATTTGGGTGTGTCCGCCAGGTGGGTTCGGTGAGTCGAGCAGGTGGTTCCGGCGTGCTCGGCAGGTGGTTCAGGCGTGTCCAGCATGTGGTTCCGGTCTGTCCGGGAGGTGGTTCTGGCGTGTCTGGCACGTGGTTCTAGGACGTCTGAGAGGTCGTTTCAGCATTCCGGGCAGGTGATTCCGGAGTGTCCGCCAAGTGGTTCTTGTGTAGCTGGCGGGTGATTTTGGCGTGTCCATCAGGTGGTTCCGGCGTGTTGAGCAGGTGTTTCCGGGTGCTTGGCAGGTGGTTCAGGTGTGTCCGGAAGCTGATTCCAGTCGTTCCGTGTGGTGGGTCCGGCGTGTCTGGCACGTGGTTCTGGCAGTTCTGACAAGTGGTTCCGGCATGCCCGACAGGTGATTTGGGAGTGTCCACCAAATGGTTTTGGCGTCGCCGGCAGGAGATTTTGGCGTGTCCGGAAGGTGGTTCCGGCGCATCGAGCATTTGGTTCCGGCGTGCTAGGCAGGTGGTTCAGGCGTGTCCGGCAGGTGCTCCCACTCTGTCCTGGAGGTGGTTCTGGCGTGTCCGGCACATGGTTCTGGCACGTCTGAGAGGTGGTTCCGGCATGCCCGGCTGGTGATTCTGGAGTATCGCCAAGTGGTTCTGGCGTAGCCGTCAGGTTATTTTGGCGTGTCCAGAACGTGGTTCTGGCGAGTGGAGCACGTTGTTTGTGCGAGCTCAGCAGGTGGTTCTACGTGTCCGGCAGGTGGTTGCAGTGCATCCGAGAGTGGTTCTGGCATATCTGGCACGTGGTTCTGGCACATCTGAGGGTTGGTTCCAGCATGCCAGGCAGGTGATTCCAGAGTGTCCGCCAAGTGCTTCCTGCGTAGCCAGCAGGTGACTTTGACGTTTATGGCAGGTGGTTCCAACAAGTCAAGCAGGTGGTTCCGGCATGCTCGCCAGGTGGTTCAGCCGTGTCGGACAGGTTGTTCCGGACTGTCCGGGAGGAGGTTCAGGCGTGTCGGGCATGTGGTACTGGCACGTCTGAGAGGTGGTACCGGGATCCCCGGCCCATGATTCCGGAATGTCTGCCAAGTGGTTTGGTGTAGAATGCAGGTGATTTGGTGTTTCCAGAACGTGGCTCCTAAGTGTCGAGCAGTTGGTTCCGGGGTGCTCAGCAGGTGGTTCAGGCGTGTCCGGCAGGTGGTTGCGGTGAGTCCGGGAGGTGGTTCTGGCGCGCCTGGCACGTGCTTCTTGCACATCTGAGAAGTCATTCCGTCATGCCCGGCAGGTGATTCTGGACTGTCCGCCAAGTGGTTCTGAAGTAGCGGCAGGTGATTTTGGCATGTCTGGCAGGGGGTTCTGGCGAGTCGAGCAGGTGGTTCCAGCGTGCTAGGCAGGTGGTTCAGGCGTGTCCGGCAGGTGCTTCCTGTCTGTCCGGGAGGTGGCTCCGGAATATCTGGCACATGGTTCTGGCACATCTGGGAGGTGATTCCAGCCTGCCCAGCAGGTGATTCCAGAGTGTCCACCATGTGGTCCTGGTGTAGCCGGCCGGTGATTTTGGGGTGTCCGGCAGGTCGTTCTGGTTTGTCCGGGAGTTGGTTCCGGCGAAACGAAATGCTGGTTCAGGTGTGTTTGGCAGATGGCTCCGGTCTGTCCGGGAGGTGGTTCCGGCGTGTCGGGATTGTGGCTCTGGCACGTCTGAGAGGCTGTCCGGGGATCCCCAGTACGTGATTCCGGAGTGTCTGCCAAGTGTTTTGACGTAGAAAGCAGGTGATTTGGCGTGTCCAGAACGTGGCTTCTAAGAGTCGAGCAGTTGGTTCCGGGGTGCTCGGCAGGTGCTTCATCCGTGTCCGGCAGGTGGTTGCAGTGTCTCCAGGATGTGGTTCATGCGTTTCCGGCAGGTGGTTCCTGTCTATCCGGGAGGTAGTTCCGGCGTGTCGGGCACGTGGTTCTGGCACATATGAGAGGTGGTTCCGGGAAGCCTGGCAGGTGATTCTGGAGTGCCCACCAAGTGTTTCTGGCATAGCCGGCAGTTGATTTTTGGCGTGTCCGACAGGTGGTTCTTGAGAGTGAAGCAGGTGGTTCCGGCGTGCTCGGCAGGTGCTTCAGGCGTATCCAGCAGGTGGTTCCGGCATGTCAGGCACGAGGTTCTGGCACGTCTGAGAGGTGGTTCCGGGATGCCCGACAATTGATTCTGGAGTGTCCAACAAGTGGTTCTGGTGTAGCTGGCAGGTGATTTTGGCATGTCCCGCAGGTGGTTCCAGTAAGTCGAGCAGGTGGTTCCGGTGTGCTCGGCATGTGGTTCCGGCGTGTCCAGCATGTGGTTCTGGCACGTCTGAGAGGTAGTTCCGGCGTGCCCAGCAGGTGATTCTGGAGTGCCCACCAAGTGTTTCTGGCATAGCCGGCGGTTGATTTTGGCGTGTCCGACAGGTGGTTCTTGAGAGTGAAGCAGGTCGTTCCGGCATGCTCGGCAGGTGGTTCAGGCGTGTCCAGCAAGTGGTTGCGGTGTTTCTGGGAGGTGGTTCCGGCGTGTCCAGCACGTGGTTCTGGTACGTCTGAGAGCTTGTTACGGCATGCCCTGCATGTGATTCTGACGTGTCCGCCACGTGGTTCTGGCATAGCCAGCAGGTGATTTGGGTGTGTCCGGCAGGTGGTTCTGGCGTGCTTGGCAGGTGCTTCAGGCGTGTCCAGCAGGTGGTTCCGTTCTGTCCGGGAGGTGGTTCCGGCGTGTCTGGCACGTGGTTCTGGCACGTCTGAGAGGTGTTTCCAGCATGCTGGGAAGGTGATTCCAGATTGTCTGCCAAGTGGTTCTGGTGTAGCCGGCGGGTGATTTTGGCGTGTCCACCATGTGGTTCCGGCATGTTGAGCAGGTGCTCGGCAGGTGGTTCAGGCGTGTCCGGCAGGTGATTCTGGTCGTTCCGGGTGGTGGTTCCGTTGTGTCTCGCACGTGGTTCTGGCAGGTCTGAGAAGTGGTTCCAGCATGCCCGGCAGGTGATTTGGGAGTGTCCACCAAATGGTTTTGGTGTCGCCGGCAGGTGATTTTGGCGTGTCCAGAAGGTGGTTCCGGCGCGTCGAGCATTTGGTTGCGGCGTGCTAGGCAGGTGGTTCAGGCGTGTCCGGCAGGTGCTCCCACTCTGTCCTGGAGGTGGTTCCGGCGTGTCCGACCCATGTTTCTGGCACGCCTGAGGGGTGGTTCCAGCACGCCCGGCAGGTGATTTTGGAGTGTACGCCAAGTGGTTCTGGCGTATCCTGTCAGAGATTTTGGTGTGTCTGGCAGGTGGTTCCAGCGAGTCGAGCAGGTGGATCTGGCGTGCTCGGCAGCTGGTTCCGGTGTGTCCGGCACGTGGTTCTGACACGTCTGACAGGTGGTTCCCGCATGCCTGGCAGGAGTTTACGGAGTGTCCGGCAAGTGGTTCTGGCGTAGCCAGCAGGTGATTTTGGCATGTCCGGCCGGCGATTCAGGATAGTCGAGCAGGTGGTTCCGGCGTGCTCGGCAGGTGATTCAGGCGTGTCCAGCAGGTGGTTCTGGTCTGTCCGGGAGGTGGTTCCTCCATGTCCGGCACGTGGTTCTGACACATTTGAAAGGTGGTTCCGGCATGCCTGGCAGGTGATTCTGAAGTGTCCGCCAAGTTGTTCTGGCATGGCCGGCAGGGGATTCAGGCCAGTCGAGAAAGTGGTTCCGGCGTGCTTGGCTGTGGTGCAGGCGTGTCCGACATGTGGTTGCGGTCTGTCTGGGAGGTGGTTCCCGGGTGTCAGGCACTTGCTTCTGGCATGTCTGAGAAGTGGTTCCGGCATGGCCTGCAGGTGATTCCGGAGT
Organism: Equus asinus; assembly: GCF_041296235.1. Classification (NCBI taxonomy): domain Eukaryota; kingdom Metazoa; phylum Chordata; class Mammalia; order Perissodactyla; family Equidae; genus Equus; species Equus asinus. The sequence continues at coordinate 10,481,302 of NC_091793.1, read as the reverse complement.
ATCCGCCAAGTGCTTCTGGCATAGCCGGCAGATTATTTGGGCATGTCCTGCAAGGAGTTCAGGCGAGTCGGGCAGGTGGTTCAGGAGTGTCAGGCAGGTGGTTCCGGTCTGTCTGGGAGGTGGTTCCGGCGTGTCTGGGACATGCTTGTGGCACGTCTGAGAGGTTGTTACGGCATGCCCTGCATGTGATTCCGGAGTGTCCGCCGAATGGTTCTGGCGTAGCCAGCAGGTGATTTGGGTGTGTCCGCCAGGTGGGTTCGGTGAGTCGAGCAGGTGGTTCCGGCGTGCTCGGCAGGTGGTTCAGGCGTGTCCAGCATGTGGTTCCGGTCTGTCCGGGAGGTGGTTCTGGCGTGTCTGGCACGTGGTTCTGGGACGTCTGAGAGGTCGTCTCAGCATTCCGGGCAGGTGATTCCGGAGTGTCCGCCAAGTGGTTCTTGTGTAGCTGGCGGGTGATTTTGGCGTGTCCATCAGGTGTTTCCGGCGTGTTGAGCAGGTGTTTCCGGGTGCTTGGCAGGTGGTTCAGGTGTGTCCGGAAGCTGATTCCAGTCGTTCCGTGTGGTGGGTCCGGCGTGTCTGGCACGTGGTTCTGGCAGTTCTGACAAGTGGTTCCGGCATGCCCGACAGGTGATTTGGGAGTGTCCACCAAATGGTTTTGGCGTCACCGGCAGGAGATTTTGGCGTGTCCGGAAGGTGGTTCCGGCGCATCGAGCATTTGGTTCCGGCGTGCTAGGCAGGTGGTTCAGGCGTGTCCGGCAGGTGCTCCCACTCTGTCCTGGAGGTGGTTCTGGCGTGTCCGGCACATGGTTCTGGCACGTCTGAGAGGTGGTTCCGGCATGCCCGGCTGGTGATTCTGGAGTATCGCCAAGTGGTTCTGGCGTAGCCGTCAGGTTATTTTGGCGTGTCCAGAACGTGGTTCTGGCGAGTGGAGCACGTTGTTTGTGCGAGCTCAGCAGGTGGTTCTACGTGTCCGGCAGGTGGTTGCAGTGCATCCGAGAGTGGTTCTGGCATATCTGGCACGTGGTTCTGGCACATCTGAGGGTTGGTTCCAGCATGCCAGGCAGGTGATTCCAGAGTGTCCGCCAAGTGCTTCCTGCGTAGCCAGCAGGTGACTTTGACGTTTATGGCAGGTGGTTCCAACAAGTCAAGCAGGTGGTTCCGGCATGCTCGCCAGGTGGTTCAGCCGTGTCGGACAGGTTGTTCCGGACTGTCCGGGAGGAGGTTCAGGCGTGTCGGGCATGTGGTACTGGCACGTCTGAGAGGTGGTACCGGGATCCCCGGCCCATGATTCCGGAATGTCTGCCAAGTGGTTTGGTGTAGAATGCAGGTGATTTGGTGTTTCCAGAACGTGGCTCCTAAGTGTCGAGCAGTTGGTTCCGGGGTGCTCAGCAGGTGGTTCAGGCGTGTCCGGCAGGTGGTTGCGGTGAGTCCGGGAGGTGGTTCTGGCGCGTCTGGCACGTGCTTCTTGCACATCTGAGAAGTCATTCCGTCATGCCCGGCAGGTGATTCTGGACTGTCCGCCAAGTGGTTCTGAAGTAGCGGCAGGTGATTTTGGCATGTCTGGCAGGGGGTTCTGGCGAGTCGAGCAGGTGGTTCCAGCGTGCTAGGCAGGTGGTTCAGGCGTGTCCGGCAGGTGCTTCCTGTCTGTCCGGGAGGTGGCTCCGGAATATCTGGCACATGGTTCTGGCACATGTGGGAGGTGATTCCAGCCTGCCCAGCAGGTGATTCCAGAGTGTCCACCATGTGGTCCTGGTGTAGCCGGCCGGTGATTTTGGGGTGTCCGGCAGGTCGTTCTGGTTTGTCCGGGAGTTGGTTCCGGCGAAACGAAATGCTGGTTCAGGTGTGTTTGGCAGATGGCTCCGGTCTGTCCGGGAGGTGGTTCCGGCGTGTCGGGATTGTGGCTCTGGCACGTCTGAGAGGCTGTCCGGGGATCCCCAGTACGTGATTCCGGAGTGTCTGCCAAGTGTTTTGACGTAGAAAGCAGGTGATTTGGCGTGTCCAGAACGTGGCTTCTAAGAGTCGAGCAGTTGGTTCCGGGGTGCTCGGCAGGTGCTTCATCCGTGTCCGGCAGGTGGTTGCAGTGTCTCCAGGATGTGGTTCATGCGTTTCCGGCAGGTGGTTCCTGTCTATCCGGGAGGTAGTTCCGGCGTGTCGGGCACGTGGTTCTGGCACATATGAGAGGTGGTTCCGGGAAGCCTGGCAGGTGATTCTGGAGTGCCCACCAAGTGTTTCTGGCATAGCCGGCAGTTGATTTTTGGCGTGTCCGACAGGTGGTTCTTGAGAGTGAAGCAGGTCGTTCCGGCATGCTCGGCAGGTGGTTCAGGCGTGTCCAGCAAGTGGTTGCGGTGTTTCTGGGAGGTGGTTCCGGCGTGTCCAGCACGTGGTTCTGGTACGTCTGAGAGCTTGTTACGGCATGCCCTGCATGTGATTCTGACGTGTCCGCCACGTGGTTCTGGCATAGCCAGCAGGTGATTTGGGTGTGTCCGGCAGGTGGTTCTGGCGTGCTTGGCAGGTGCTTCAGGCGTGTCCAGAAGGTGGTTCCGTTCTGTCCGGGAGGTGGTTCCGGCGTGTCTGGCACGTGGTTCTGGCACGTCTGAGAGGTGTTTCCAGCATGCTGGGAAGGTGATTCCAGATTGTCTGCCAAGTGGTTCTGGTGTAGCCGGCGGGTGATTTTGGCGTGTCCACCATGTGGTTCCGGCATGTTGAGCAGGTGCTCGGCAGGTGGTTCAGGCGTGTCCGGCAGGTGATTCTGGTCGTTCCGGGTGGTAGTTCCGTTGTGTCTCGCACGTGGTTCTGGCAGGTCTGAGAAGTGGTTCCAGCATGCCCGGCAGGTGATTTGGGAGTGTCCACCAAATGGTTTTGGCGTCGCCGGCAGGTGATTTTGGCGTGTCCAGAAGGTGGTTCCGGCGCGTCGAGCATTTGGTTGCGGCGTGCTAGGCAGGTGGTTCAGGCGTGTCCGGCAGGTGCTCCCACTCTGTCCTGGAGGTGGTTCCGGCGTGTCCGACCCATGTTTCTGGCACGCCTGAGGGGTGGTTCCAGCACGCCCGGCAGGTGATTTTGGAGTGTACGCCAAGTGGTTCTGGCGTATCCTGTCAGAGATTTTGGTGTGTCTGGCAGGTGGTTCCAGCGAGTCGAGCAGGTGGATCTGGCGTGCTCGGCAGCTGGTTCCGGTGTGTCCGGCACGTGGTTCTGACACGTCTGACAGGTGGTTCCCGCATGCCTGGCAGGAGTTTACGGAGTGTCCGGCAAGTGGTTCTGGCGTAGCCAGCAGGTGATTTTGGCATGTCCGGCCGGCGATTCAGGATAGTCGAGCAGGTGGTTCCGGCGTGCTCGGCAGGTGATTCAGGCGTGTCCAGCAGGTGGTTCTGGTCTGTCCGGGAGGTGGTTCCTCCATGTCCGGCACGTGGTTCTGACACATTTGAAAGGTGGTTCCGGCATGCCTGGCAGGTGATTCTGAAGTGTCCGCCAAGTTGTTCTGGCATGGCCGGCAGGGGATTCAGGCCAGTCGAGAAAGTGGTTCCGGCGTGCTTGGCTGTGGTGCAGGCGTGTCCGACATGTGGTTGCGGTCTGTCTGGGAGGTGGTTCCCGGGTGTCAGGCACTTGCTTCTGGCATGTCTGAGAAGTGGTTCCGGCATGGCCTGCAGGTGATTCCGGAGTATCCGCCAAGTGCTTCTGGCATAGCCGGCAGATTATTTGGGCATGTCCTGCAAGGAGTTCAGGCGAGTCGGGCAGGTGGTTCAGGAGTGTCAGGCAGGTGGTTCCGGTCTGTCTGGGAGGTGGTTCCGGCGTGTCTGGGACATGCTTGTGGCACGTCTGAGAGGTTGTTACGGCATGCCCTGCATGTGATTCCGGAGTGTCCGCCGAATGGTTCTGGCGTAGCCAGCAGGTGATTTGGGTGTGTCCGCCAGGTGGGTTCGGTGAGTCGAGCAGGTGGTTCCGGCGTGCTCGGCAGGTGGTTCAGGCGTGTCCAGCATGTGGTTCCGGTCTGTCCGGGAGGTGGTTCTGGCGTGTCTGGCACGTGGTTCTAGGACGTCTGAGAGGTCGTTTCAGCATTCCGGGCAGGTGATTCCGGAGTGTCCGCCAAGTGGTTCTTGTGTAGCTGGCGGGTGATTTTGGCGTGTCCATCAGGTGGTTCCGGCGTGTTGAGCAGGTGTTTCCGGGTGCTTGGCAGGTGGTTCAGGTGTGTCCGGAAGCTGATTCCAGTCGTTCCGTGTGGTGGGTCCGGCGTGTCTGGCACGTGGTTCTGGCAGTTCTGACAAGTGGTTCCGGCATGCCCGACAGGTGATTTGGGAGTGTCCACCAAATGGTTTTGGCGTCACCGGCAGGAGATTTTGGCGTGTCCGGAAGGTGGTTCCGGCGCATCGAGCATTTGGTTCCGGCGTGCTAGGCAGGTGGTTCAGGCGTGTCCGGCAGGTGCTCCCACTCTGTCCTGGAGGTGGTTCTGGCGTGTCCGGCACATGGTTCTGGCACGTCTGAGAGGTGGTTCCGGCATGCCCGGCTGGTGATTCTGGAGTATCGCCAAGTGGTTCTGGCGTAGCCGTCAGGTTATTTTGGCGTGTCCAGAACGTGGTTCTGGCGAGTGGAGCACGTTGTTTGTGCGAGCTCAGCAGGTGTTTCTACGTGTCCGGCAGGTGGTTGCAGTGCATCCGAGAGTGGTTCTGGCATATCTGGCACGTGGTTCTGGCACATCTGAGGGTTGGTTCCAGCATGCCAGGCAGGTGATTCCAGAGTGTCCGCCAAGTGCTTCCTGCGTAGCCAGCAGGTGACTTTGACGTTTATGGCAGGTGGTTCCAACAAGTCAAGCAGGTGGTTCCGGCATGCTCGCCAGGTGGTTCAGCCGTGTCGGACAGGTTGTTCCGGACTGTCCGGGAGGAGGTTCAGGCGTGTCGGGCATGTGGTACTGGCACGTCTGAGAGGTGGTACCGGGATCCCCGGCCCATGATTCCGGAATGTCTGCCAAGTGGTTTGGTGTAGAATGCAGGTGATTTGGTGTTTCCAGAACGTGGCTCCTAAGTGTCGAGCAGTTGGTTCCGGGGTGCTCAGCAGGTGGTTCAGGCGTGTCCGGCAGGTGGTTGCGGTGAGTCCGGGAGGTGGTTCTGGCGCGTCTGGCACGTGCTTCTTGCACATCTGAGAAGTCATTCCGTCATGCCCGGCAGGTGATTCTGGACTGTCCGCCAAGTGGTTCTGAAGTAGCGGCAGGTGATTTTGGCATGTCTGGCAGGGGGTTCTGGCGAGTCGAGCAGGTGGTTCCAGCGTGCTAGGCAGGTGGTTCAGGCGTGTCCGGCAGGTGCTTCCTGTCTGTCCGGGAGGTGGCTCCGGAATATCTGGCACATGGTTCTGGAACATCTGGGAGGTGATTCCAGCCTGCCCAGCAGGTGATTCCAGAGTGTCCACCATGTGGTCCTGGTGTAGCCGGCCGGTGATTTTGGGGTGTCCGGCAGGTCGTTCTGGTTTGTCCGGGAGTTGGTTCCGGCGAAACGAAATGCTGGTTCAGGTGTGTTTGGCAGATGGCTCCGGTCTGTCCGGGAGGTGGTTCCGGCGTGTCGGGATTGTGGCTCTGGCACGTCTGAGAGGCTGTCCGGGGATCCCCAGTACGTGATTCCGGAGTGTCTGCCAAGTGTTTTGACGTAGAAAGCAGGTGATTTGGCGTGTCCAGAACGTGGCTTCTAAGAGTCGAGCAGTTGGTTCCGGGGTGCTCGGCAGGTGCTTCATCCGTGTCCGGCAGGTGGTTGCAGTGTCTCCAGGATGTGGTTCATGCGTTTCCGGCAGGTGGTTCCTGTCTATCCGGGAGGTAGTTCCAGCGTGTCGGGCACGTGGTTCTGGCACATATGAGAGGTGGTTCCGGGAAGCCTGGCAGGTGATTCTGGAGTGCCCACCAAGTGTTTCTGGCATAGCCGGCAGTTGATTTTTGTCGTGTCCGACAGGTGGTTCTTGAGAGTGAAGCAGGTGGTTCCGGCGTGCTCGGCAGGTGCTTCAGGCGTATCCAGCAGGTGGTTCCGGCATGTCAGGCACGAGGTTCTGGCACGTCTGAGAGGTGGTTCCGGGATGCCCGACAATTGATTCTGGAGTAACCAACAAGTGGTTCTGGTGTAGCTGGCAGGTGATTTTGGCATGTCCCGCAGGTGGTTCCAGTAAGTCGAGCAGGTGGTTCCGGTGTGCTCGGCATGTGGTTCCGGCGTGTCCAGCATGTGGTTCTGGCACGTCAGAGAGGTAGTTCCGGCATGCCCAGCAGGTGATTCTGGAGTGCCCACCAAGTGTTTCTGGCATAGCCGGCGGTTGATTTTGGCGTGTCCAACATGTGGTTCCGGCATGTTGAGCAGGTGCTCGGCAGGTGGTTCAGGCGTGTCCGGCAGGTGATTCTGGTCGTTCCGGGTGGTGGTTCCGTTGTGTCTCGCACGTGGTTCTGGCAGGTCTGAGAAGTGGTTCCAGCATGCCCGGCAGGTGATTTGGGAGTGTCCACCGAATGGTTTTGGCGTCGCCGGCAGGTGATTTTGGCGTGTCCGGAAGGTGGTTCCGGCGCGTCGAGCATTTGGTTCCGGCGTGCTAGTCAGGTGGTTCAGGCGTGTCCGGCAGGTGCTCCCACTCTGTCCTGGAGGTGGTTCCGGCGTGTCCGACCCATGTTTCTGGCACGCCTGAGGGGTGGTTCCAGCACGCCCGGCAGGTGATTTTGGAGTGTACGCCAAGTGGTTCTGGCGTATCCTGTCAGAGATTTTGGTGTGTCTGGCAGGTGGTTCCAGCGAGTCGAGCAGGTGGATCTGGCGTGCTCGGCAGCTGGTTCCGGTGTGTCCGGCACGTGGTTCTGACACGTCTGACAGGTGGTTCCCGCATGCCTGGCAGGAGTTTACGGAGTGTCCGGCAAGTGGTTCTGGCGTAGCCAGCAGGTGATTTTGGCATGTCCGGCCGGCGATTCAGGATAGTCGAGCAGGTGGTTCCGGCGTGCTCGGCAGGTGATTCAGGCGTGTCCAGCAGGTGGTTCTGGTCTGTCCGGGAGGTGGTTCCTCCATGTCCGGCACGTGGTTCTGACACATTTGAAAGGTGGTTCCGGCATGCCTGGCAGGTGATTCTGAAGTGTCCGCCAAGTTGTTCTGGCATGGCCGGCAGGGGATTCAGGCCAGTCGAGAAAGTGGTTCCGGCGTGCTTGGCTGTGGTGCAGGCGTGTCCGACATGTGGTTGCGGTCTGTCTGGGAGGTGGTTCCCGGGTGTCAGGCACTTGCTTCTGGCATGTCTGAGAAGTGGTTCCGGCATGGCCTGCAGGTGATTCCGGAGTATCCGCCAAGTGCTTCTGGCATAGCCGGCAGATTATTTGGGCATGTCCTGCAAGGAGTTCAGGCGAGTCGGGCAGGTGGTTCAGGAGTGTCAGGCAGGTGGTTCCGGTCTGTCTGGGAGGTGGTTCCGGCGTGTCTGGGACATGCTTGTGGCACGTCTGAGAGGTTGTTACGGCATGCCCTGCATGTGATTCCGGAGTGTCCGCCAAATGGTTCTGGCGTAGCCAGCAGGTGATTTGGGTGTGTCCGCCAGGTGGGTTCGGTGAGTCGAGCAGGTGGTTCCGGCGTGCTCGGCAGGTGGTTCAGGCGTGTCCAGCATGTGGTTCCGGTCTGTCCGGGAGGTGGTTCTGGCGTGTCTGGCACGTGGTTCTGGGACGTCTGAGAGGTGGTTCCAGCATTCCGGGCAGGTGATTCCGGAGTGTCCGCCAAGTGGTTCTTGTGTAGCTGGCGGGTGATTTTGGCGTGCCCATCAGGTGGTTCCGGCGTGTTGAGCAGGTGTTTCCGGGTGCTTGGCAGGTGGTTCAGGTGTGTCCGGAAGCTGATTCCAGTCGTTCCGTGTGGTGGTTCCGGCGTGTCTGGCACGTGGTTCTGGCAGTTCTGAGAAGTGGTTCCGGCATGCCCGACAGGTGATTTGGGAGTGTCCACCAAATGGTTTTGGCGTCGCCGGCAGGAGATTTTGGCGTGTCCGGAAGGTGGTTCCGGCGCATCGAGCATTTGGTTCCGGCGTGCTAGGCAGGTGGTTCAGGCGTGTCCGGCAGGTGCTCCCACTCTGTCCTGGAGGTGGTTCTGGCGTGTCCGGCACATGGTTCTGGCACGTCTGAGAGGTGGTTCCGGCATGCCCGGCTGGTGATTCTGGAGTATCGCCAAGTGGTTCTGGCGTAGCCGTCAGGTTATTTTGGCGTGTCCAGAACGTGGTTCTGGCGAGTGGAGCACGTTGTTTGTGCGAGCTCAGCAGGTGGTTCTACGTGTCCGGCAGGTGGTTGCAGTGCATCCGAGAGTGGTTCTGGCATATCTGGCACGTGGTTCTGGCACATCTGAGGGTTGGTTCCAGCATGCCAGGCAGGTGATTCCAGAGTGTCCGCCAAGTGCTTCCTGCGTAGCCAGCAGGTGACTTTGACGTTTATGGCAGGTGGTTCCAACAAGTCAAGCAGGTGGTTCCGGCATGCTCGCCAGGTGGTTCAGCCGTGTCGGACAGGTTGTTCCGGACTGTCCGGGAGGAGGTTCAGGCGTGTCGGGCATGTGGTACTGGCACGTCTGAGAGGTGGTACCGGGATCCCCGGCCCATGATTCCGGAATGTCTGCCAAGTGGTTTGGTGTAGAATGCAGGTGATTTGGTGTTTCCAGAACGTGGCTCCTAAGTGTCGAGCAGTTGGTTCCGGGGTGCTCAGCAGGTGGTTCAGGCGTGTCCGGCAGGTGGTTGCGGTGAGTCCGGGAGGTGGTTCTGGCGCGCCTGGCACGTGCTTCTTGCACATCTGAGAAGTCATTCCGTCATGCCCGGCAGGTGATTCTGGACTGTCCGCCAAGTGGTTCTGAAGTAGCGGCAGGTGATTTTGGCATGTCTGGCAGGGGGTTCTGGCGAGTCGAGCAGGTGGTTCCAGCGTGCTAGGCAGGTGGTTCAGGCGTGTCCGGCAGGTGCTTCCTGTCTGTCCGGGAGGTGGCTCCGGAATATCTGGCACATGGTTCTGGCACATCTGGGAGGTGATTCCAGCCTGCCCAGCAGGTGATTCCAGAGTGTCCACCATGTGGTCCTGGTGTAGCCGGCCGGTGATTTTGGGGTGTCCGGCAGGTCGTTCTGGTTTGTCCGGGAGTTGGTTCCGGCGAAACGAAATGCTGGTTCAGGTGTGTTTGGCAGATGGCTCCGGTCTGTCCGGGAGGTGGTTCCGGCGTGTCGGGATTGTGGCTCTGGCACGTCTGAGAGGCTGTCCGGGGATCCCCAGTACGTGATTCCGGAGTGTCTGCCAAGTGTTTTGACGTAGAAAGCAGGTGATTTGGCGTGTCCAGAACGTGGCTTCTAAGAGTCGAGCAGTTGGTTCCGGGGTGCTCGGCAGGTGCTTCATCCGTGTCCGGCAGGTGGTTGCAGTGTCTCCAGGATGTGGTTCATGCGTTTCCGGCAGGTGGTTCCTGTCTATCCGGGAGGTAGTTCCGGCGTGTCGGGCACGTGGTTCTGGCACATATGAGAGGTGGTTCCGGGAAGCCTGGCAGGTGATTCTGGAGTGCCCACCAAGTGTTTCTGGCATAGCCGGCAGTTGATTTTTGGCGTGTCCGACAGGTGGTTCTTGAGAGTGAAGCAGGTGGTTCCGGCGTGCTCGGCAGGTGCTTCAGGCGTATCCAGCAGGTGGTTCCGGCATGTCAGGCACGAGGTTCTGGCACGTCTGAGAGGTGGTTCCGGGATGCCCGACAATTGATTCTGGAGTGTCCAACAAGTGGTTCTGGTGTAGCTGGCAGGTGATTTTGGCATGTCCCGCAGGTGGTTCCAGTAAGTCGAGCAGGTGGTTCCGGTGTGCTCGGCATGTGGTTCCGGCGTGTCCAGCATGTGGTTCTGGCACGTCTGAGAGGTAGTTCCGGCATGCCCAGCAGGTGATTCTGGAGTGCCCACCAAGTGTTTCTGGCATAGCCGGCGGTTGATTTTGGCGTGTCCGACAGGTGGTTCTTGAGAGTGAAGCAGGTCGTTCCGGCATGCTCGGCAGGTGGTTCAGGCGTGTCCAGCAAGTGGTTGCGGTGTTTCTGGGAGGTGGTTCCGGCGTGTCCAGCACGTGGTTCTGGTACGTCTGAGAGCTTGTTACGGCATGCCCTGCATGTGATTCTGACGTGTCCGCCACGTGGTTCTGGCATAGCCAGCAGGTGATTTGGGTGTGTCCGGCAGGTGGTTCTGGCGTGCTTGGCAGGTGCTTCAGGCGTGTCCAGCAGGTGGTTCCGTTCTGTCCGGGAGGTGGTTCCGGCGTGTCTGGCACGTGGTTCTGGCACGTCTGAGAGGTGTTTCCAGCATGCTGGGAAGGTGATTCCAGATTGTCTGCCAAGTGGTTCTGGTGTAGCCGGTGGGTGATTTTGACGTGTCCACCATGTGGTTCCGGCATGTTGAGCAGGTGCTCGGCAGGTGGTTCAGGCGTGTCCGGCAGGTCATTCTGGTCGTTCCGGGTGGTGGTTCCGTTGTGTCTCGCACGTGGTTCTGACAGGTCTGAGAAGTGGTTCCAGCATGCCCGGCAGGTGATTTGGGAGTGTCCACCAAATGGTTTTGGCGTCGCCGGCAGGTGATTTTGGCGTGTCCAGAAGGTGGTTCCGGCGCGTCGAGCATTTGGTTCCGGCGTGCTAGGCAGGTGGTTCAGGCGTGTCCGGCAGGTGCTCCCACTCTGTCCTGGAGGTGGTTCCGGCGTGTCCGACCCATGTTTCTGGCACGCCTGAGGGGTGGTTCCAGCACGCCCGGCAGGTGATTTTGGAGTGTACGCCAAGTGGTTCTGGCGTATCCTGTCAGAGATTTTGGTGTGTCTGGCAGGTGGTTCCAGCGAGTCGAGCAGGTGGATCTGGCGTGCTCGGCAGCTGGTTCCGGTGTGTCCGGCACGTGGTTCTGACACGTCTGACAGGTGGTTCCCGCATGCCTGGCAGGAGTTTACGGAGTGTCCGGCAAGTGGTTCTGGCGTAGCCAGCAGGTGATTTTGGCATGTCCGGCCGGCGATTCAGGATAGTCGAGCAGGTGGTTCCGGCGTGCTCGGCAGGTGATTCAGGCGTGTCCAGCAGGTGGTTCTGGTCTGTCCGGGAGGTGGTTCCTCCATGTCCGGCACGTGGTTCTGACACATTTGAAAGGTGGTTCCGGCATGCCTGGCAGGTGATTCTGAAGTGTCCGCCAAGTTGTTCTGGCATGGCCGGCAGGGGATTCAGGCCAGTCGAGAAAGTGGTTCCGGCGTGCTTGGCTGTGGTGCAGGCGTGTCCGACATGTGGTTGCGGTCTGTCTGGGAGGTGGTTCCCGGGTGTCAGGCACTTGCTTCTGGCATGTCTGAGAAGTGGTTCCGGCATGGCCTGCAGGTGATTCCGGAGTATCCGCCAAGTGCTTCTGGCATAGCCGGCAGATTATTTGGGCATGTCCTGCAAGGAGTTCAGGCGAGTCGGGCAGGTGGTTCAGGAGTGTCAGGCAGGTGGTTCCGGTCTGTCTGGGAGGTGGTTCCGGCGTGTCTGGGACATGCTTGTGGCACGTCTGAGAGGTTGTTACGGCATGCCCTGCATGTGATTCCGGAGTGTCCGCCAAATGGTTCTGGCGTAGCCAGCAGGTGATTTGGGTGTGTCCGCCAGGTGGGTTCGGTGAGTCGAGCAGGTGGTTCCGGCGTGCTCGGCAGGTGGTTCAGGCGTGTCCAGCATGTGGTTCCGGTCTGTCCGGGAGGTGGTTCTGGCGTGTCTGGCACGTGGTTCTGGGACGTCTGAGAGGTGGTTCCAGCATTCCGGGCAGGTGATTCCGGAGTGTCCGCCAAGTGGTTCTTGTGTAGCTGGCGGGTGATTTTGGCGTGTCCATCAGGTGGTTCTGGCGTGTTGAGCAGGTGTTTCCGGGTGCTTGGCAGGTGGTTCAGGTGTGTCCGGAAGCTGATTCCAGTCGTTCCGTGTGGTGGGTCCGGCGTGTCTGGCGCGTGGTTCCGGCAGTTCTGAGAAGTGGTTCCGGCATGCCCGACAGGTGATTTGGGAGTGTCCACCAAATGGTTTTGGCGTCGCCGGCAGGAGATTTTGGTGTGTCCGGAAGGTGGTTCCGGCGCATCGAGCATTTGTTTCCGGCGTGCTAGGCACCTGGTTCAGGCGTGTCCGGCAGGTGCTCCCACTCTGTCCTGGAGGTGGTTCTGGCGTGTCCGGCACATGGTTCTGGCACGTCTGAGAGGTGGTTCCGGCATGCCCGGCTGGTGATTCTGGAGTATCGCCAAGTGGTTCTGGCGTAGCCGTCAGGTTATTTTGGCGTGTCCAGAACGTGGTTCTGGCGAGTGGAGCACGTTGTTTGTGCGAGCTCAGCAGGTGGTTCTACGTGTCCGGCAGGTGGTTGCAGTGCATCCGAGAGTGGTTCTGGCATATCTGGCACGTGGTTCTGGCACATCTGAGGGTTGGTTCCAGCATGCCAGGCAGGTGATTCCAGAGTGTCCGCCAAGTGCTTCCTGCGTAGCCAGCAGGTGACTTTGACGTTTATGGCAGGTGGTTCCAACAAGTCAAGCAGGTGGTTCCGGCATGCTCGCCAGGTGGTTCAGCCGTGTCGGACAGGTTGTTCCGGACTGTCCGGGAGGAGGTTCAGGCGTGTCGGGCATGTGGTACTGGCACGTCTGAGAGGTGGTACCGGGATCCCCGGCCCATGATTCCGGAATGTCTGCCAAGTGGTTTGGTGTAGAATGCAGGTGATTTGGTGTTTCCAGAACGTGGCTCCTAAGTGTCGAGCAGTTGGTTCCGGGGTGCTCAGCAGGTGGTTCAGGCGTGTCCGGCAGGTGGTTGCGGTGAGTCCGGGAGGTGGTTCTGGCGCGCCTGGCACGTGCTTCTTGCACATCTGAGAAGTCATTCCGTCATGCCCGGCAGGTGATTCTGGACTGTCCGCCAAGTGGTTCTGAAGTAGCGGCAGGTGATTTTGGCATGTCTGGCAGGGGGTTCTGGCGAGTCGAGCAGGTGGTTCCAGCGTGCTAGGCAGGTGGTTCAGGCGTGTCCGGCAGGTGCTTCCTGTCTGTCCGGGAGGTGGCTCCGGAATATCTGGCACATGGTTCTGGCACATCTGGGAGGTGATTCCAGCCTGCCCAGCAGGTGATTCCAGAGTGTCCACCATGTGGTCCTGGTGTAGCCGGCCGGTGATTTTGGGGTGTCCGGCAGGTCGTTCTGGTTTGTCCGGGAGTTGGTTCCGGCGAAACGAAATGCTGGTTCAGGTGTGTTTGGCAGATGGCTCCGGTCTGTCCGGGAGGTGGTTCCGGCGTGTCGGGATTGTGGCTCTGGCACGTCTGAGAGGCTGTCCGGGGATCCCCAGTACGTGATTCCGGAGTGTCTGCCAAGTGTTTTGACGTAGAAAGCAGGTGATTTGGCGTGTCCAGAACGTGGCTTCTAAGAGTCGAGCAGTTGGTTCCGGGGTGCTCGGCAGGTGCTTCATCCGTGTCCGGCAGGTGGTTGCAGTGTCTCCAGGATGTGGTTCATGCGTTTCCGGCAGGTGGTTCCTGTCTATCCGGGAGGTAGTTCCGGCGTGTCGGGCACGTGGTTCTGGCACATATGAGAGGTGGTTCCGGGAAGCCTGGCAGGTGATTCTGGAGTGCCCACCAAGTGTTTCTGGCATAGCCGGCAGTTGATTTTTGGCGTGTCCGACAGGTGGTTCTTGAGAGTGAAGCAGGTGGTTCCGGCGTGCTCGGCAGGTGCTTCAGGCGTATCCAGCAGGTGGTTCCGGCATGTCAGGCACGAGGTTCTGGCACGTCTGAGAGGTGGTTCCGGGATGCCCGACAATTGATTCTGGAGTGTCCAACAAGTGGTTCTGGTGTAGCTGGCAGGTGATTTTGGCATGTCCCGCAGGTGGTTCCAGTAAGTCGAGCAGGTGGTTCCGGTGTGCTCGGCATGTGGTTCCGGCGTGTCCAGCATGTGGTTCTGGCACGTCTGAGAGGTAGTTCCGGCATGCCCAGCAGGTGATTCTGGAGTGCCCACCAAGTGTTTCTGGCATAGCCGGCGGTTGATTTTGGCGTGTCCGACAGGTGGTTCTTGAGAGTGAAGCAGGTCGTTCCGGCATGCTCGGCAGGTGGTTCAGGCGTGTCCAGCAAGTGGTTGCGGTGTTTCTGGGAGGTGGTTCCGGCGTGTCCAGCACGTGGTTCTGGTACGTCTGAGAGCTTGTTACGGCATGCCCTGCATGTGATTCTGACGTGTCCGCCACGTGGTTCTGGCATAGCCAGCAGGTGATTTGGGTGTGTCCGGCAGGTGGTTCTGGCGTGCTTGGCAGGTGCTTCAGGCGTGTCCAGCAGGTGGTTCCGTTCTGTCCGGGAGGTGGTTCCGGCGTGTCTGGCACGTGGTTCTGGCACGTCTGAGAGGTGTTTCCAGCATGCTGGGAAGGTGATTCCAGATTGTCTGCCAAGTGGTTCTGGTGTAGCCGGTGGGTGATTTTGACGTGTCCACCATGTGGTTCCGGCATGTTGAGCAGGTGCTCGGCAGGTGGTTCAGGCGTGTCCGGCAGGTGATTCTGGTCGTTCCGGGTGGTGGTTCCGTTGTGTCTCGCACGTGGTTCTGACAGGTCTGAGAAGTGGTTCCAGCATGCCCGGCAGGTGATTTGGGAGTGTCCACCAAATGGTTTTGGCGTCGCCGGCAGGTGATTTTGGCGTGTCCAGAAGGTGGTTCCGGCGCGTCGAGCATTTGGTTCCGGCGTGCTAGGCAGGTGGTTCAGGCGTGTCCGGCAGGTGCTCCCACTGTGTCCTGGAGGTGGTTCCGGCGTGTCCGACCCATGTTTCTGGCACGCCTGAGGGGTGGTTCCAGCACGCCCGGCAGGTGATTTTGGAGTGTACGCCAAGTGGTTCTGGCGTATCCTGTCAGAGATTTTGGTGTGTCTGGCAGGTGGTTCCAGCGAGTCGAGCAGGTGGATCTGGCGTGCTCGGCAGCTGGTTCCGGTGTGTCCGGCACGTGGTTCTGACACGTCTGACAGGTGGTTCCCGCATGCCTGGCAGGAGTTTACGGAGTGTCCGGCAAGTGGTTCTGGCGTAGCCAGCAGGTGATTTTGGCATGTCCGGCCGGCGATTCAGGATAGTCGAGCAGGTGGTTCCGGCGTGCTCGGCAGGTGATTCAGGCGTGTCCAGCAGGTGGTTCTGGTCTGTCCGGGAGGTGGTTCCTCCATGTCCGGCACGTGGTTCTGACACATTTGAAAGGTGGTTCCGGCATGCCTGGCAGGTGATTCTGAAGTGTCCGCCAAGTTGTTCTGGCATGGCCGGCAGGGGATTCAGGCCAGTCGAGAAAGTGGTTCCGGCGTGCTTGGCTGTGGTGCAGGCGTGTCCGACATGTGGTTGCGGTCTGTCTGGGAGGTGGTTCCCGGGTGTCAGGCACTTGCTTCTGGCATGTCTGAGAAGTGGTTCCGGCATGGCCTGCAGGTGATTCCGGAGTATCCGCCAAGTGCTTCTGGCATAGCCGGCAGATTATTTGGGCATGTCCTGCAAGGAGTTCAGGCGAGTCGGGCAGGTGGTTCAGGAGTGTCAGGCAGGTGGTTCCGGTCTGTCTGGGAGGTGGTTCCGGCGTGTCTGGGACATGCTTGTGGCACGTCTGAGAGGTTGTTACGGCATGCCCTGCATGTGATTCCGGAGTGTCCGCCGAATGGTTCTGGCGTAGCCAGCAGGTGATTTGGGTGTGTCCGCCAGGTGGGTTCGGTGAGTCGAGCAGGTGGTTCCGGCGTGCTCGGCAGGTGGTTCAGGCGTGTCCAGCATGTGGTTCCGGTCTGTCCGGGAGGTGGTTCTGGCGTGTCTGGCACGTGGTTCTGGGACGTCTGAGAGGTGGTTCCAGCATTCCGGGCAGGTGATTCCGGAGTGTCCGCCAAGTGGTTCTTGTGTAGCTGGCGGGTGATTTTGGCGTGTCCATCAGGTGGTTCCGGCGTGTTGAGCAGGTGTTTCCGGGTGCTTGGCAGGTGGTTCAGGTGTGTCCGGAAGCTGATTCCAGTCGTTCCGTGTGGTGGTTCCGGCGTGTCTGGCACGTGGTTCTGGCAGTTCTGAGAAGTGGTTCCGGCATGCCCGACAGGTGATTTGGGAGTGTCCACCAAATGGTTTTGGCGTCGCCGGCAGGAGATTTTGGCGTGTCCGGAAGGTGGTTCCGGCGCATCGAGCATTTGGTTCCGGCGTGCTAGGCAGGTGGTTCAGGCGTGTCCGGCAGGTGCTCCCACTCTGTCCTGGAGGTGGTTCTGGCGTGTCCGGCACATGGTTCTGGCACGTCTGAGAGGTGGTTCCGGCATGCCCGGCTGGTGATTCTGGAGTATCGCCAAGTGGTTCTGGCATAGCCGTCAGGTTATTTTGGCGTGTCCAGAACGTGGTTCTGGCGAGTGGAGCACGTTGTTTGTGCGAGCTCAGCAGGTGGTTCTACGTGTCCGGCAGGTGGTTGCAGTGCATCCGAGAGTGGTTCTGGCATATCTGGCACGTGGTTCTGGCACATCTGAGGGTTGGTTCCAGCATGCCAGGCAGGTGATTCCAGAGTGTCCGCCAAGTGCTTCCTGCGTAGCCAGCAGGTGACTTTGACGTTTATGGCAGGTGGTTCCAACAAGTCAAGCAGGTGGTTCCGGCATGCTCGCCAGGTGGTTCAGCCGTGTCGGACAGGTTGTTCCGGACTGTCCGGGAGGAGGTTCAGGCGTGTCGGGCATGTGGTACTGGCACGTCTGAGAGGTGGTACCGGGATCCCCGGCCCATGATTCCGGAATGTCTGCCAAGTGGTTTGGTGTAGAATGCAGGTGATTTGGTGTTTCCAGAACGTGGCTCCTAAGTGTCGAGCAGTTGGTTCCGGGGTGCTCAGCAGGTGGTTCAGGCGTGTCCGGCAGGTGGTTGCGGTGAGTCCGGGAGGTGGTTCTGGCGCGTCTGGCACGTGCTTCTTGCACATCTGAGAAGTCATTCCGTCATGCCCGGCAGGTGATTCTGGACTGTCCGCCAAGTGGTTCTGAAGTAGCGGCAGGTGATTTTGGCATGTCTGGCAGGGGGTTCTGGCGAGTCGAGCAGGTGGTTCCAGCGTGCTAGGCAGGTGGTTCAGGCGTGTCCGGCAGGTGCTTCCTGTCTGTCCGGGAGGTGGCTCCGGAATATCTGGCACATGGTTCTGGCACATGTGGGAGGTGATTCCAGCCTGCCCAGCAGGTGATTCCAGAGTGTCCACCATGTGGTCCTGGTGTAGCCGGCCGGTGATTTTGGGGTGTCCGGCAGGTCGTTCTGGTTTGTCCGGGAGTTGGTTCCGGCGAAACGAAATGCTGGTTCAGGTGTGTTTGGCAGATGGCTCCGGTCTGTCCGGGAGGTGGTTCCGGCGTGTCGGGATTGTGGCTCTGGCACGTCTGAGAGGCTGTCCGGGGATCCCCAGTACGTGATTCCGGAGTGTCTGCCAAGTGTTTTGACGTAGAAAGCAGGTGATTTGGCGTGTCCAGAACGTGGCTTCTAAGAGTCGAGCAGTTGGTTCCGGGGTGCTCGGCAGGTGCTTCATCCGTGTCCGGCAGGTGGTTGCAGTGTCTCCAGGATGTGGTTCATGCGTTTCCGGCAGGTGGTTCCTGTCTATCCGGGAGGTAGTTCCGGCGTGTCGGGCACGTGGTTCTGGCACATATGAGAGGTGGTTCCGGGAAGCCTGGCAGGTGATTCTGGAGTGCCCACCAAGTGTTTCTGGCATAGCCGGCAGTTGATTTTTGGCGTGTCCGACAGGTGGTTCTTGAGAGTGAAGCAGGTGGTTCCGGCGTGCTCGGCAGGTGCTTCAGGCGTATCCAGCAGGTGGTTCCGGCATGTCAGGCACGAGGTTCTGGCACGTCTGAGAGGTGGTTCCGGGATGCCCGACAATTGATTCTGGAGTGTCCAACAAGTGGTTCTGGTGTAGCTGGCAGGTGATTTTGGCATGTCCCGCAGGTGGTTCCAGTAAGTCGAGCAGGTGGTTCCGGTGTGCTCGGCATGTGGTTCCGGCGTGTCCAGCATGTGGTTCTGGCACGTCTGAGAGGTAGTTCCGGCATGCCCAGCAGGTGATTCTGGAGTGCCCACCAAGTGTTTCTGGCATAGCCGGCGGTTGATTTTGGCGTGTCCGACAGGTGGTTCTTGAGAGTGAAGCAGGTCGTTCCGGCATGCTCGGCAGGTGCTTCAGGCGTGTCCAGCAGATGGTTCCGTTCTGTCCGGGAGGTGGTTCCGGCGTGTCTGGCACGTGGTTCTGGCACGTCTGAGAGGTGTTTCCAGCATGCTGGGAAGGTGATTCCAGATTGTCTGCCAAGTGGTTCTGGTGTAGCCGGCGGGTGATTTTGTCGTGTCCACCATGTGGTTCTGGCATGTTGAGCAGGTGCTCGGCAGGTGGTTCAGGCGTGTCCGGCAGGTGATTCTGGTCGTTCCGGGTGGTGGTTCCGTTGTGTCTCGCACGTGGTTCTGGCAGGTCTGAGAAGTGGTTCCAGCATGCCCGGCAGGTGATTTGGGAGTGTCCACCAAATGGTTTTGGCGTCGCCGGCAGGTGATTTTGGCATGTCCAGAAGGTGGTTCCGGCGCGTCGAGCATTTGGTTCCGGCGTGCTAGGCAGGTGGTTCAGGCGTGTCCGGCAGGTGCTCCCACTCTGTCCTGGAGGTGGTTCCGGCGTGTCCGACCCATGTTTCTGGCACGCCTGAGGGGTGGTTCCAGCACGCCCGGCAGGTGATTTTGGAGTGTACGCCAAGTGGTTCTGGCGTATCCTGTCAGAGATTTTGGTGTGTCTGGCAGGTGGTTCCAGCGAGTCGAGCAGGTGGATCTGGCGTGCTCGGCAGCTGGTTCCGGTGTGTCCGGCACGTGGTTCTGACACGTCTGACAGGTGGTTCCCGCATGCCTGGCAGGAGTTTACGGAGTGTCCGGCAAGTGGTTCTGGCGTAGCCAGCAGGTGATTTTGGCATGTCCGGCCGGCGATTCAGGATAGTCGAGCAGGTGGTTCCGGCGTGCTCGGCAGGTGATTCAGGCGTGTCCAGCAGGTGGTTCTGGTCTGTCCGGGAGGTGGTTCCTCCATGTCCGGCACGTGGTTCTGACACATTTGAAAGGTGGTTCCGGCATGCCTGGCAGGTGATTCTGAAGTGTCCGCCAAGTTGTTCTGGCATGGCCGGCAGGGGATTCAGGCCAGTCGAGAAAGTGGTTCCGGCGTGCTTGGCTGTGGTGCAGGCGTGTCCGACATGTGGTTGCGGTCTGTCTGGGAGGTGGTTCCCGGGTGTCAGGCACTTGCTTCTGGCATGTCTGAGAAGTGGTTCCGGCATGGCCTGCAGGTGATTCCGGAGTATCCGCCAAGTGCTTCTGGCATAGCCGGCAGATTATTTGGGCATGTCCTGCAAGGAGTTCAGGCGAGTCGGGCAGGTGGTTCAGGAGTGTCAGGCAGGTGGTTCCGGTCTGTCTGGGAGGTGGTTCCGGCGTGTCTGGGACATGCTTGTGGCACGTCTGAGAGGTTGTTACGGCATGCCCTGCATGTGATTCCGGAGTGTCCGCCAAATGGTTCTGGCGTAGCCAGCAGGTGATTTGGGTGTGTCCGCCAGGTGGGTTCGGTGAGTCGAGCAGGTGGTTCCGGCGTGCTCGGCAGGTGGTTCAGGCGTGTCCAGCATGTGGTTCCGGTCTGTCCGGGAGGTGGTTCTGGCGTGTCTGGCACGTGGTTCTGGGACGTCTGAGAGGTGGTTCCAGCATTCCGGGCAGGTGATTCCGGAGTGTCCGCCAAGTGGTTCTTGTGTAGCTGGCGGGTGATTTTGGCGTGTCCATCAGGTGGTTCCGGCGTGTTGAGCAGGTGTTTCCGGGTGCTTGGCAGGTGGTTCAGGTGTGTCCGGAAGCTGATTCCAGTCGTTCCGTGTGGTGGTTCCGGCGTGTCTGGCACGTGGTTCTGGCAGTTCTGAGAAGTGGTTCCGGCATGCCCGACAGGTGATTTGGGAGTGTCCACCAAATGGTTTTGGCGTCGCCGGCAGGAGATTTTGGCGTGTCCGGAAGGTGGTTCCGGCGCATCGAGCATTTGGTTCCGGCGTGCTAGGCAGGTGGTTCAGGCGTGTCCGGCAGGTGCTCCCACTCTGTCCTGGAGGTGGTTCTGGCGTGTCCGGCACATGGTTCTGGCACGTCTGAGAGGTGGTTCCGGCATGCCCGGCTGGTGATTCTGGAGTATCGCCAAGTGGTTCTGGCATAGCCGTCAGGTTATTTTGGCGTGTCCAGAACGTGGTTCTGGCGAGTGGAGCACGTTGTTTGTGCGAGCTCAGCAGGTGGTTCTACGTGTCCGGCAGGTGGTTGCAGTGCATCCGAGAGTGGTTCTGGCATATCTGGCACGTGGTTCTGGCACATCTGAGGGTTGGTTCCAGCATGCCAGGCAGGTGATTCCAGAGTGTCCGCCAAGTGCTTCCTGCGTAGCCAGCAGGTGACTTTGACGTTTATGGCAGGTGGTTCCAACAAGTCAAGCAGGTGGTTCCGGCATGCTCGCCAGGTGGTTCAGCCGTGTCGGACAGGTTGTTCCGGACTGTCCGGGAGGAGGTTCAGGCGTGTCGGGCATGTGGTACTGGCACGTCTGAGAGGTGGTACCGGGATCCCCGGCCCATGATTCCGGAATGTCTGCCAAGTGGTTTGGTGTAGAATGCAGGTGATTTGGTGTTTCCAGAACGTGGCTCCTAAGTGTCGAGCAGTTGGTTCCGGGGTGCTCAGCAGGTGGTTCAGGCGTGTCCGGCAGGTGGTTGCGGTGAGTCCGGGAGGTGGTTCTGGCGCGTCTGGCACGTGCTTCTTGCACATCTGAGAAGTCATTCCGTCATGCCCGGCAGGTGATTCTGGACTGTCCGCCAAGTGGTTCTGAAGTAGCGGCAGGTGATTTTGGCATGTCTGGCAGGGGGTTCTGGCGAGTCGAGCAGGTGGTTCCAGCGTGCTAGGCAGGTGGTTCAGGCGTGTCCGGCAGGTGCTTCCTGTCTGTCCGGGAGGTGGCTCCGGAATATCTGGCACATGGTTCTGGCACATGTGGGAGGTGATTCCAGCCTGCCCAGCAGGTGATTCCAGAGTGTCCACCATGTGGTCCTGGTGTAGCCGGCCGGTGATTTTGGGGTGTCCGGCAGGTCGTTCTGGTTTGTCCGGGAGTTGGTTCCGGCGAAACGAAATGCTGGTTCAGGTGTGTTTGGCAGATGGCTCCGGTCTGTCCGGGAGGTGGTTCCGGCGTGTCGGGATTGTGGCTCTGGCACGTCTGAGAGGCTGTCCGGGGATCCCCAGTACGTGATTCCGGAGTGTCTGCCAAGTGTTTTGACGTAGAAAGCAGGTGATTTGGCGTGTCCAGAACGTGGCTTCTAAGAGTCGAGCAGTTGGTTCCGGGGTGCTCGGCAGGTGCTTCATCCGTGTCCGGCAGGTGGTTGCAGTGTCTCCAGGATGTGGTTCATGCGTTTCCGGCAGGTGGTTCCTGTCTATCCGGGAGGTAGTTCCGGCGTGTCGGGCACGTGGTTCTGGCACATATGAGAGGTGGTTCCGGGAAGCCTGGCAGGTGATTCTGGAGTGCCCACCAAGTGTTTCTGGCATAGCCGGCAGTTGATTTTTGGCGTGTCCGACAGGTGGTTCTTGAGAGTGAAGCAGGTGGTTCCGGCGTGCTCGGCAGGTGCTTCAGGCGTATCCAGCAGGTGGTTCCGGCATGTCAGGCACGAGGTTCTGGCACGTCTGAGAGGTGGTTCCGGGATGCCCGACAATTGATTCTGGAGTGTCCAACAAGTGGTTCTGGTGTAGCTGGCAGGTGATTTTGGCATGTCCCGCAGGTGGTTCCAGTAAGTCGAGCAGGTGGTTCCGGTGTGCTCGGCATGTGGTTCCGGCGTGTCCAGCATGTGGTTCTGGCACGTCTGAGAGGTAGTTCCGGCATGCCCAGCAGGTGATTCTGGAGTGCCCACCAAGTGTTTCTGGCATAGCCGGCGGTTGATTTTGGCGTGTCCGACAGGTGGTTCTTGAGAGTGAAGCAGGTCGTTCCGGCATGCTCGGCAGGTGCTTCAGGCGTGTCCAGCAGATGGTTCCGTTCTGTCCGGGAGGTGGTTCCGGCGTGTCTGGCACGTGGTTCTGGCACGTCTGAGAGGTGTTTCCAGCATGCTGGGAAGGTGATTCCAGATTGTCTGCCAAGTGGTTCTGGTGTAGCCGGCGGGTGATTTTGTCGTGTCCACCATGTGGTTCTGGCATGTTGAGCAGGTGCTCGGCAGGTGGTTCAGGCGTGTCCGGCAGGTGATTCTGGTCGTTCCGGGTGGTGGTTCCGTTGTGTCTCGCACGTGGTTCTGGCAGGTCTGAGAAGTGGTTCCAGCATGCCCGGCAGGTGATTTGGGAGTGTCCACCAAATGGTTTTGGCGTCGCCGGCAGGTGATTTTGGCATGTCCAGAAGGTGGTTCCGGCGCGTCGAGCATTTGGTTCCGGCGTGCTAGGCAGGTGGTTCAGGCGTGTCCGGCAGGTGCTCCCACTCTGTCCTGGAGGTGGTTCCGGCGTGTCCGACCCATGTTTCTGGCACGCCTGAGGGGTGGTTCCAGCACGCCCGGCAGGTGATTTTGGAGTGTACGCCAAGTGGTTCTGGCGTATCCTGTCAGAGATTTTGGTGTGTCTGGCAGGTGGTTCCAGCGAGTCGAGCAGGTGGATCTGGCGTGCTCGGCAGCTGGTTCCGGTGTGTCCGGCACGTGGTTCTGACACGTCTGACAGGTGGTTCCCGCATGCCTGGCAGGAGTTTACGGAGTGTCCGGCAAGTGGTTCTGGCGTAGCCAGCAGGTGATTTTGGCATGTCCGGCCGGCGATTCAGGATAGTCGAGCAGGTGGTTCCGGCGTGCTCGGCAGGTGATTCAGGCGTGTCCAGCAGGTGGTTCTGGTCTGTCCGGGAGGTGGTTCCTCCATGTCCGGCACGTGGTTCTGACACATTTGAAAGGTGGTTCCGGCATGCCTGGCAGGTGATTCTGAAGTGTCCGCCAAGTTGTTCTGGCATGGCCGGCAGGGGATTCAGGCCAGTCGAGAAAGTGGTTCCGGCGTGCTTGGCTGTGGTGCAGGCGTGTCCGACATGTGGTTGCGGTCTGTCTGGGAGGTGGTTCCCGGGTGTCAGGCACTTGCTTCTGGCATGTCTGAGAAGTGGTTCCGGCATGGCCTGCAGGTGATTCCGGAGTATCCGCCAAGTGCTTCTGGCATAGCCGGCAGATTATTTGGGCATGTCCTGCAAGGAGTTCAGGCGAGTCGGGCAGGTGGTTCAGGAGTGTCAGGCAGGTGGTTCCGGTCTGTCTGGGAGGTGGTTCCGGCGTGTCTGGGACATGCTTGTGGCACGTCTGAGAGGTCGTTACGGCATGCCCTGCATGTGATTCCGGAGTGTCCGCCAAATGGTTCTGGCGTAGCCAGCAGGTGATTTGGGTGTGTCCGCCAGGTGGGTTCGGTGAGTCGAGCAGGTGGTTCCGGCGTGCTCGGCAGGTGGTTCAGGCGTGTCCAGCATGTGGTTCCGGTCTGTCCGGGAGGTGGTTCTGGCGTGTCTGGCACGTGGTTCTGGGACGTCTGAGAGGTGGTTCCAGCATTCCGGGCAGGTGATTCCGGAGTGTCCGCCAAGTGGTTCTTGTGTAGCTGGCGGGTGATTTTGGCGTGCCCATCAGGTGGTTCCGGCGTGTTGAGCAGGTGTTTCCGGGTGCTTTGGCAGGTGGTTCAGGTGTGTCCGGAAGCTGATTCCAGTCGTTCCGTGTGGTGGTTCCGGCGTGTCTGGCACGTGGTTCTGGCAGTTCTGACAAGTGGTTCCGGCATGCCCGACAGGTGATTTGGGAGTGTCCACCAAATGGTTTTGGCGTCGCCGGCAGGAGATTTTGGCGTGTCCGGAAGGTGGTTCCGGCGCATCGAGCATTTGGTTCCGGCGTGCTAGGCAGGTGGTTCAGGCGTGTCCGGCAGGTGCTCCCACTCTGTCCTGGAGGTGGTTCTGGCGTGTCCGGCACATGGTTCTGGCACGTCTGAGAGGTGGTTCCGGCATGCCCGGCTGGTGATTCTGGAGTATCGCCAAGTGGTTCTGGCGTAGCCGTCAGGTTATTTTGGCGTGTCCAGAACGTGGTTCTGGCGAGTGGAGCACGTTGTTTGTGCAAGCTCAGCAGGTGGTTCTACGTGTCCGGCAGGTGGTTGCAGTGCATCCGAGAGTGGTTCCGGCATATCTGGCACGTGGTTCTGGCACATCTGAGGGTTGGTTCCAGCATGCCAGGCAGGTGATTCCAGAGTGTCCACCATGTGGTCCTGGTGTAGCCGGCCGGTGATTTTGGGGTGTCCGGCAGGTCGTTCTGGTTTGTCCGGGAGTTGGTTCCGGCGAAACGAAATGCTGGTTCAGGTGTGTTTGGCAGATGGCTCCGGTCTGTCCGGGAGGTGGTTCCGGCGTGTCGGGATTGTGGCTCTGGCACGTCTGAGAGGCTGTCCGGGGATCCCCAGTACGTGATTCCGGAGTGTCTGCCAAGTGTTTTGACGTAGAAAGCAGGTGATTTGGCGTGTCCAGAACGTGGCTTCTAAGAGTCGAGCAGTTGGTTCCGGGGTGCTCGGCAGGTGCTTCATCCGTGTCCGGCAGGTGGTTGCAGTGTCTCCAGGATGTGGTTCATGCGTTTCCGGCAGGTGGTTCCTGTCTATCCGGGAGGTAGTTCCGGCGTGTCGGGCACGTGGTTCTGGCACATATGAGAGGTGGTTCCGGGAAGCCTGGCAGGTGATTCTGGAGTGCCCACCAAGTGTTTCTGGCATAGCCGGCAGTTGATTTTTGGCGTGTCCGACAGGTGGTTCTTGAGAGTGAAGCAGGTGGTTCCGGCGTGCTCGGCAGGTGCTTCAGGCGTATCCAGCAGGTGGTTCCGGCATGTCAGGCACGAGGTTCTGGCACGTCTGAGAGGTGGTTCCGGGATGCCCGACAATTGATTCTGGAGTGTCCAACAAGTGGTTCTGGTGTAGCTGGCAGGTGATTTTGGCATGTCCCGCAGGTGGTTCCAGTAAGTCGAGCAGGTGGTTCCGGTGTGCTCGGCATGTGGTTCCGGCGTGTCCAGCATGTGGTTCTGGCACGTCTGAGAGGTAGTTCCGGCGTGCCCAGCAGGTGATTCTGGAGTGCCCACCAAGTGTTTCTGGCATAGCCGGCGGTTGATTTTGGCGTGTCCGACAGGTGGTTCTTGAGAGTGAAGCAGGTCGTTCCGGCATGCTCGGCAGGTGGTTCAGGCGTGTCCAGCAAGTGGTTGCGGTGTTTCTGGGAGGTGGTTCCGGCGTGTCCAGCACGTGGTTCTGGTACGTCTGAGAGCTTGTTACGGCATGCCCTGCATGTGATTCTGACGTGTCCGCCACGTGGTTCTGGCATAGCCAGCAGGTGATTTGGGTGTGTCCGGCAGGTGGTTCTGGCGTGCTTGGCAGGTGCTTCAGGCGTGTCCAGCAGGTGGTTCCGTTCTGTCCGGGAGGTGGTTCCGGCGTGTCTGGCACGTGGTTCTGGCACGTCTGAGAGGTGTTTCCAGCATGCTGGGAAGGTGATTCCAGATTGTCTGCCAAGTGGTTCTGGTGTAGCCGGCGGGTGATTTTGGCGTGTCCACCATGTGGTTCCGGCATGTTGAGCAGGTGCTCGGAGCGTGGTTCAGGCGTGTCCGGCAGGTGATTCTGGTCGTTCCAGGTGGTGGTTCCGTTGTGTCTCGCACGTGGTTCTGGCAGGTCTGAGAAGTGGTTCCAGCATGCCCGGCAGGTGATTTGGGAGTGTCCACCGAATGGTTTTGGCGTCGCCGGCAGGTGATTTTGGCGTGTCCGGAAGGTGGTTCCGGCGCGTCGAGCATTTGGTTCCGGCGTGCTAGGCAGGTGGTTCAGGCGTGTCCGGCAGGTGCTCCCACTCTGTCCTGGAGGTGGTTCCGGCGTGTCCGACCCATGTTTCTGGCACGCCTGAGGGGTGGTTCCAGCACGCCCGGCAGGTGATTTTGGAGTGTACGCCAAGTGGTTCTGGCGTATCCTGTCAGAGATTTTGGTGTGTCTGGCAGGTGGTTCCAGCGAGTCGAGCAGGTGGATCTGGCGTGCTCGGCAGCTGGTTCTGGTGTGTCCGGCACGTGGTTCTGACACGTCTGACAGGTGGTTCCCGCATGCCTGGCAGGAGTTTACGGAGTGTCCGGCAAGTGGTTCTGGCGTAGCCAGCAGGTGATTTTGGCATGTCCGGCCGGCGATTCAGGATAGTCGAGCAGGTGGTTCCGGCGTGCTCGGCAGGTGATTCAGGCGTGTCCAGCAGGTGGTTCTGGTCTGTCCGGGAGGTGGTTCCTCCATGTCCGGCACGTGGTTCTGACACATTTGAAAGGTGGTTCCGGCATGCCTGGCAGGTGATTCTGAAGTGTCCGCCAAGTTGTTCTGGCATGGCCGGCAGGGGATTCAGGCCAGTCGAGAAAGTGGTTCCGGCGTGCTTGGCTGTGGTGCAGGCGTGTCCGACATGTGGTTGCGGTCTGTCTGGGAGGTGGTTCCCGGGTGTCAGGCACTTGCTTCTGGCATGTCTGAGAAGTGGTTCCGGCATGGCCTGCAGGTGATTCCGGAGTATCCGCCAAGTGCTTCTGGCATAGCCGGCAGATTATTTGGGCATGTCCTGCAAGGAGTTCAGGCGAGTCGGGCAGGTGGTTCAGGAGTGTCAGGCAGGTGGTTCCGGTCTGTCTGGGAGGTGGTTCCGGCGTGTCTGGGACATGCTTGTGGCACGTCTGAGAGGTCGTTACGGCATGCCCTGCATGTGATTCCGGAGTGTCCGCCAAATGGTTCTGGCGTAGCCAGCAGGTGATTTGGGTGTGTCCGCCAGGTGGGTTCGGTGAGTCGAGCAGGTGGTTCCGGCGTGCTCGGCAGGTGGTTCAGGCGTGTCCAGCAGGTGGTTCCGTTCTGTCCGGGAGGTGGTTCCGGCGTGTCTGGCACGTGGTTCTGGGACGTCTGAGAGGTGTTTCCAGCATGCTGGGAAGGTGATTCCAGATTGTCTGCCAAGTGGTTCTGGTGTAGCCGGCGGGTGATTTTGGCGTGTCCACCATGTGGTTCCGGCATGTTGAGCAGGTGCTCGGCAGGTGGTTCAGGCGTGTCCGGCAGGTGATTCTGGTCGTTCCGGGTGGTGGTTCCGTTGTGTCTCGCACGTGGTTCTGGCAGGTCTGAGAAGTGGTTCCGGCATGCCTGGCAGGTGATTCTGAAGTGTCCGCCAAGTTGTTCTGGCATGGCCGGCAGGGGATTCAGGCCTGTCGAGAAAGTGGTTCCGGCGTGCTTGGCTGTGGTGCAGGCGTGTCCGACATGTGGTTGCGGTCTGTCTGGGAGGTGGTTCCCGGGTGTCAGGCACTTGCTTCTGGCATGTCTGAGAAGTGGTTCCGGCATGGCCTGCAGGTGATTCCGGAGTATCCGCCAAGTGCTTCTGGCATAGCCGGCAGATTATTTGGGCATGTCCTGCAAGGAGTTCAGGCGAGTCGGGCAGGTGGTTCAGGAGTGTCAGGCAGGTGGTTCCGGTCTGTCTGGGAGGTGGTTCCGGCGTGTCCGGCAGGTGCTCCCACTCTGTCCTGGAGGTGGTTCTGGCGTGTCCGGCACATGGTTCTGGCACGTCTGAGAGGTGGTTCCGGCATGCCCGGCTGGTGATTCTGGAGTATCGCCAAGTGGTTCTGGCGTAGCCGTCAGGTTATTTTGGCGTGTCCAGAACGTGGTTCTGGCGAGTGGAGCACGTTGTTTGTGCGAGCTCAGCAGGTGGTTCTACGTGTCCGGCAGGTGGTTGCAGTGCATCCGAGAGTGGTTCTGGCATATCTGGCACGTGGTTCTGGCACATCTGAGGGTTGGTTCCAGCATGCCAGGCAGGTGATTCCAGAGTGTCCGCCAAGTGCTTCCTGCGTAGCCAGCAGGTGACTTTGACGTTTATGGCAGGTGGTTCCAACAAGTCAAGCAGGTGGTTCCGGCATGCTCGCCAGGTGGTTCAGCCGTGTCGGACAGGTTGTTCCGGACTGTCCGGGAGGAGGTTCAGGCGTGTCGGGCATGTGGTACTGGCACGTCTGAGAGGTGGTACCGGGATCCCCGGCCCATGATTCCGGAATGTCTGCCAAGTGGTTTGGTGTAGAATGCAGGTGATTTGGTGTTTCCAGAACGTGGCTCCTAAGTGTCGAGCAGTTGGTTCCGGGGTGCTCAGCAGGTGGTTCAGGCGTGTCCGGCAGGTGGTTGCGGTGAGTCCGGGAGGTGGTTCTGGCGCGCCTGGCACGTGCTTCTTGCACATCTGAGAAGTCATTCCGTCATGCCCGGCAGGTGATTCTGGACTGTCCGCCAAGTGGTTCTGAAGTAGCGGCAGGTGATTTTGGCATGTCTGGCAGGGGGTTCTGGCGAGTCGAGCAGGTGGTTCCAGCGTGCTAGGCAGGTGGTTCAGGCGTGTCCGGCAGGTGCTTCCTGTCTGTCCGGGAGGTGGCTCCGGAATATCTGGCACATGGTTCTGGCACATCTGGGAGGTGATTCCAGCCTGCCCAGCAGGTGATTCCAGAGTGTCCACCATGTGGTCCTGGTGTAGCCGGCCGGTGATTTTGGGGTGTCCGGCAGGTCGTTCTGGTTTGTCCGGGAGTTGGTTCCGGCGAAACGAAATGCTGGTTCAGGTGTGTTTGGCAGATGGCTCCGGTCTGTCCGGGAGGTGGTTCCGGCGTGTCGGGATTGTGGCTCTGGCACGTCTGAGAGGCTGTCCGGGGATCCCCAGTACGTGATTCCGGAGTGTCTGCCAAGTGTTTTGACGTAGAAAGCAGGTGATTTGGCGTGTCCAGAACGTGGCTTCTAAGAGTCGAGCAGTTGGTTCCGGGGTGCTCGGCAGGTGCTTCATCCGTGTCCGGCAGGTGGTTGCAGTGTCTCCAGGATGTGGTTCATGCGTTTCCGGCAGGTGGTTCCTGTCTATCCGGGAGGTAGTTCCGGCGTGTCGGGCACGTGGTTCTGGCACATATGAGAGGTGGTTCCGGGAAGCCTGGCAGGTGATTCTGGAGTGCCCACCAAGTGTTTCTGGCATAGCCGGCAGTTGATTTTTGGCGTGTCCGACAGGTGGTTCTTGAGAGTGAAGCAGGTGGTTCCGGCGTGCTCGGCAGGTGCTTCAGGCGTATCCAGCAGGTGGTTCCGGCATGTCAGGCACGAGGTTCTGGCACGTCTGAGAGGTGGTTCCGGGATGCCCGACAATTGATTCTGGAGTAACCAACAAGTGGTTCTGGTGTAGCTGGCAGGTGATTTTGGCATGTCCCGCAGGTGGTTCCAGTAAGTCGAGCAGGTGGTTCCGGTGTGCTCGGCATGTGGTTCCGGCGTGTCCAGCATGTGGTTCTGGCACGTCTGAGAGGTAGTTCCGGCATGCCCAGCAGGTGATTCTGGAGTGCCCACCAAGTGTTTCTGGCATAGCCGGCGGTTGATTTTGGCGTGTCCGACAGGTGGTTCTTGAGAGTGAAGCAGGTCGTTCCGGCATGCTCGGCAGGTGGTTCAGGCGTGTCCAGCAAGTGGTTGCGGTGTTTCTGGGAGGTGGTTCCGGCGTGTCCAGCACGTGGTTCTGGTACGTCTGAGAGCTTGTTACGGCATGCCCTGCATGTGATTCTGACGTGTCCGCCACGTGGTTCTGGCATAGCCAGCAGGTGATTTGGGTGTGTCCGGCAGGTGGTTCTGGCGTGCTTGGCAGGTGCTTCAGGCGTGTCCAGCAGGTGGTTCCGTTCTGTCCGGGAGGTGGTTCCGGCGTGTCTGGCACGTGGTTCTGGCACGTCTGAGAGGTGTTTCCAGCATGCTGGGAAGGTGATTCCAGATTGTCTGCCAAGTGGTTCTGGTGTAGCCGGCGGGTGATTTTGGCGTGTCCACCATGTGGTTCCGGCATGTTGAGCAGGTGCTCGGCAGGTGGTTCAGGCGTGTCCGGCAGGTGATTCTGGTCGTTCCGGGTGGTGGTTCCGTTGTGTCTCGCACGTGGTTCTGGCAGGTCTGAGAAGTGGTTCCGGCATGCCTGGCAGGTGATTCTGAAGTGTCCGCCAAGTTGTTCTGGCATGGCCGGCAGGGGATTCAGGCCAGTCGAGAAAGTGGTTCCGGCGTGCTTGGCTGTGGTGCAGGCGTGTCCGACATGTGGTTGCGGTCTGTCTGGGAGGTGGTTCCCGGGTGTCAGGCACTTGCTTCTGGCATGTCTGAGAAGTGGTTCCGGCATGGCCTGCAGGTGATTCCGGAGTATCCGCCAAGTGCTTCTGGCATAGCCGGCAGATTATTTGGGCATGTCCTGCAAGGAGTTCAGGCGAGTCGGGCAGGTGGTTCAGGAGTGTCAGGCAGGTGGTTCCGGTCTGTCTGGGAGGTGGTTCCGGCGTGTCTGGGACATGCTTGTGGCACGTCTGAGAGGTTGTTACGGCATGCCCTGCATGTGATTCCGGAGTGTCCGCCAAATGGTTCTGGCGTAGCCAGCAGGTGATTTGGGTGTGTCCGCCAGGTGGGTTCGGTGAGTCGAGCAGGTGGTTCCGGCGTGCTCGGCAGGTGGTTCAGGCGTGTCCAGCATGTGGTTCCGGTCTGTCCGGGAGGTGGTTCTGGCGTGTCTGGCACGTGGTTCTGGGACGTCTGAGAGGTGGTTCCAGCATTCCGGGCAGGTGATTCCGGAGTGTCCGCCAAGTGGTTCTTGTGTAGCTGGCGGGTGATTTTGGCGTGTCCATCAGGTGGTTCCGGCGTGTTGAGCAGGTGTTTCCGGGTGCTTGGCAGGTGGTTCAGGTGTGTCCGGAAGCTGATTCCAGTCGTTCCGTGTGGTGGTTCCGGCGTGTCTGGCACGTGGTTCTGGCAGTTCTGAGAAGTGGTTCCGGCATGCCCGACAGGTGATTTGGGAGTGTCCACCAAATGGTTTTGGCGTCGCCGGCAGGAGATTTTGGCGTGTCCGGAAGGTGGTTCCCTCGCATCGAGCATTTGGTTCTGGCGTGCTAGGCAGGTGGTTCAGGCGTGTCCGGCAGGTGCTCCCACTCTGTCCTGGAGGTGGTTCTGGCGTGTCCGGCACATGGTTCTGGCACGTCTGAGAGGTGGTTCCGGCATGCCCGGCTGGTGATTCTGGAGTATCGCCAAGTGGTTCTGGCGTAGCCGTCAGGTTATTTTGGCGTGTCCAGAACGTGGTTCTGGCGAGTGGAGCACGTTGTTTGTGCGAGCTCAGCAGGTGGTTCTACGTGTCCGGCAGGTGGTTGCAGTGCATCCGAGAGTGGTTCTGGCATATCTGGCACGTGGTTCTGGCACATCTGAGGGTTGGTTCCAGCATGCCAGGCAGGTGATTCCAGAGTGTCCGCCAAGTGCTTCCTGCGTAGCCAGCAGGTGACTTTGACGTTTATGGCAGGTGGTTCCAACAAGTCAAGCAGGTGGTTCCGGCATGCTCGCCAGGTGGTTCAGCCGTGTCGGACAGGTTGTTCCGGACTGTCCGGGAGGAGGTTCAGGCGTGTCGGGCATGTGGTACTGGCACGTCTGAGAGGTGGTACCGGGATCCCCGGCCCATGATTCCGGAATGTCTGCCAAGTGGTTTGGTGTAGAATGCAGGTGATTTGGTGTTTCCAGAACGTGGCTCCTAAGTGTCGAGCAGTTGGTTCCGGGGTGCTCAGCAGGTGGTTCAGGCGTGTCCGGCAGGTGGTTGCGGTGAGTCCGGGAGGTGGTTCTGGCGCGCCTGGCACGTGCTTCTTGCACATCTGAGAAGTCATTCCGTCATGCCCGGCAGGTGATTCTGGACTGTCCGCCAAGTGGTTCTGAAGTAGCGGCAGGTGATTTTGGCATGTCTGGCAGGGGGTTCTGGCGAGTCGAGCAGGTGGTTCCAGCGTGCTAGGCAGGTGGTTCAGGCGTGTCCGGCAGGTGCTTCCTGTCTGTCCGGGAGGTGGCTCCGGAATATCTGGCACATGGTTCTGGCACATCTGGGAGGTGATTCCAGCCTGCCCAGCAGGTGATTCCAGAGTGTCCACCATGTGGTCCTGGTGTAGCCGGCCGGTGATTTTGGGGTGTCCGGCAGGTCGTTCTGGTTTGTCCGGGAGTTGGTTCCGGCGAAACGAAATGCTGGTTCAGGTGTGTTTGGCAGATGGCTCCGGTCTGTCCGGGAGGTGGTTCCGGCGTGTCGGGATTGTGGCTCTGGCACGTCTGAGAGGCTGTCCGGGGATCCCCAGTACGTGATTCCGGAGTGTCTGCCAAGTGTTTTGACGTAGAAAGCAGGTGATTTGGCGTGTCCAGAACGTGGCTTCTAAGAGTCGAGCAGTTGGTTCCGGGGTGCTCGGCAGGTGCTTCATCCGTGTCCGGCAGGTGGTTGCAGTGTCTCCAGGATGTGGTTCATGCGTTTCCGGCAGGTGGTTCCTGTCTATCCGGGAGGTAGTTCCGGCGTGTCGGGCACGTGGTTCTGGCACATATGAGAGGTGGTTCCGGGAAGCCTGGCAGGTGATTCTGGAGTGCCCACCAAGTGTTTCTGGCATAGCCGGCAGTTGATTTTTGGCGTGTCCGACAGGTGGTTCTTGAGAGTGAAGCAGGTGGTTCCGGCGTGCTCGGCAGGTGCTTCAGGCGTATCCAGCAGGTGGTTCCGGCATGTCAGGCACGAGGTTCTGGCACGTCTGAGAGGTGGTTCCGGGATGCCCGACAATTGATTCTGGAGTAACCAACAAGTGGTTCTGGTGTAGCTGGCAGGTGATTTTGGCATGTCCCGCAGGTGGTTCCAGTAAGTCGAGCAGGTGGTTCCGGTGTGCTCGGCATGTGGTTCCGGCGTGTCCAGCATGTGGTTCTGGCACGTCTGAGAGGTAGTTCCGGCATGCCCAGCAGGTGATTCTGGAGTGCCCACCAAGTGTTTCTGGCATAGCCGGCGGTTGATTTTGGCGTGTCCGACAGGTGGTTCTTGAGAGTGAAGCAGGTCGTTCCGGCATGCTCGGCAGGTGGTTCAGGCGTGTCCAGCAAGTGGTTGCGGTGTTTCTGGGAGGTGGTTCCGGCGTGTCCAGCACGTGGTTCTGGTACGTCTGAGAGCTTGTTACGGCATGCCCTGCATGTGATTCTGACGTGTCCGCCACGTGGTTCTGGCATAGCCAGCAGGTGATTTGGGTGTGTCCGGCAGGTGGTTCTGGCGTGCTTGGCAGGTGCTTCAGGCGTGTCCAGCAGGTGGTTCCGTTCTGTCCGGGAGGTGGTTCCGGCGTGTCTGGCACGTGGTTCTGGCACGTCTGAGAGGTGTTTCCAGCATGCTGGGAAGGTGATTCCAGATTGTCTGCCAAGTGGTTCTGGTGTAGCCGGCGGGTGATTTTGGCGTGTCCACCATGTGGTTCCGGCATGTTGAGCAGGTGCTCGGCAGGTGGTTCAGGCGTGTCCGGCAGGTGATTCTGGTCGTTCCGGGTGGTGGTTCCGTTGTGTCTCGCACGTGGTTCTGGCAGGTCTGAGAAGTGGTTCCAGCATGCCCGGCAGGTGATTTGGGAGTGTCCACCGAATGGTTTTGGTGTCGCCGGCAGGTGATTTTGGCGTGTCCGGAAGGTGGTTCCGGCGCGTCGAGCATTTGGTTCCGGCGTGCTAGGTAGGTGGTTCAGGCGTGTCCGGCAGGTGCTCCCACTCTGTCCTGGAGGTGGTTCCGGCGTGTCCGACCCATGTTTCTGGCACGCCTGAGGGGTGGTTCCAGCACGCCCGGCAGGTGATTTTGGAGTGTACGCCAAGTGGTTCTGGCGTATCCTGTCAGAGATTTTGGTGTGTCTGGCAGGTGGTTCCACCGAGTCGAGCAGGTGGATCTGGCGTGCTCGGCAGCTGGTTCCGGTGTGTCCGGCACGTGGTTCTGACACGTCTGACAGGTGGTTCCCGCATGCCTGGCAGGAGTTTACGGAGTGTCCGGCAAGTGGTTCTGGCGTAGCCAGCAGGTGATTTTGGCATGTCCGGCCGGCGATTCAGGATAGTCGAGCAGGTGGTTCCGGCGTGCTCGGCAGGTGATTCAGGCGTGTCCAGCAGGTGGTTCTGGTCTGTCCGGGAGGTGGTTCCTCCATGTCCGGCACGTGGTTCTGACACATTTGAAAGGTGGTTCCGGCATGCCTGGCAGGTGATTCTGAAGTGTCCGCCAAGTTGTTCTGGCATGGCCGGCAGGGGATTCAGGCCAGTCGAGAAAGTGGTTCCGGCGTGCTTGGCTGTGGTGCAGGCGTGTCCGACATGTGGTTGCGGTCTGTCTGGGAGGTGGTTCCCGGGTGTCAGGCACTTGCTTCTGGCATGTCTGAGAAGTGGTTCCGGCATGGCCTGCAGGTGATTCCGGAGTATCCGCCAAGTGCTTCTGGCATAGCCGGCAGATTATTTGGGCATGTCCTGCAAGGAGTTCAGGCGAGTCGGGCAGGTGGTTCAGGAGTGTCAGGCAGGTGGTTCCGGTCTGTCTGGGAGGTGGTTCCGGCGTGTCTGGGACATGCTTGTGGCACGTCTGAGAGGTTGTTACGGCATGCCCTGCATGTGATTCCGGAGTGTCCGCCAAATGGTTCTGGCGTAGCCAGCAGGTGATTTGGGTGTGTCCGCCAGGTGGGTTCGGTGAGTCGAGCAGGTGGTTCCGGCGTGCTCGGCAGGTGGTTCAGGCGTGTCCAGCATGTGGTTCCGGTCTGTCCGGGAGGTGGTTCTGGCGTGTCTGGCACGTGGTTCTGGGACGTCTGAGAGGTGGTTCCAGCATTCCGGGCAGGTGATTCCGGAGTGTCCGCCAAGTGGTTCTTGTGTAGCTGGCGGGTGATTTTGGCGTGCCCATCAGGTGGTTCCGGCGTGTTGAGCAGGTGTTTCCGGGTGCTTTGGCAGGTGGTTCAGGTGTGTCCGGAAGCTGATTCCAGTCGTTCCGTGTGGTGGTTCCGGCGTGTCTGGCACGTGGTTCTGGCAGTTCTGAGAAGTGGTTCCGGCATGCCCGACAGGTGATTTGGGAGTGTCCACCAAATGGTTTTGGCGTCGCCGGCAGGAGATTTTGGCGTGTCCGGAAGGTGGTTCCCGCGCATCGAGCATTTGGTTCCGGCGTGCTAGGCAGGTGGTTCAGGCGTGTCCGGCAGGTGCTCCCACTCTGTCCTGGAGGTGGTTCTGGCGTGTCCGGCACATGGTTCTGGCACGTCTGAGAGGTGGTTCCGGCATGCCCGGCTGGTGATTCTGGAGTATCGCCAAGTGGTTCTGGCGTAGCCGTCAGGTTATTTTGGCGTGTCCAGAACGTGGTTCTGGCGAGTGGAGCACGTTGTTTGTGCGAGCTCAGCAGGTGGTTCTACGTGTCCGGCAGGTGGTTGCAGTGCATCCGAGAGTGGTTCTGGCATATCTGGCACGTGGTTCTGGCACATCTGAGGGTTGGTTCCAGCATGCCAGGCAGGTGATTCCAGAGTGTCCGCCAAGTGCTTCCTGCGTAGCCAGCAGGTGACTTTGACGTTTATGGCAGGTGGTTCCAACAAGTCAAGCAGGTGGTTCCGGCATGCTCGCCAGGTGGTTCAGCCGTGTCGGACAGGTTGTTCCGGACTGTCCGGGAGGAGGTTCAGGCGTGTCGGGCATGTGGTACTGGCACGTCTGAGAGGTGGTACCGGGATCCCCGGCCCATGATTCCGGAATGTCTGCCAAGTGGTTTGGTGTAGAATGCAGGTGATTTGGTGTTTCCAGAACGTGGCTCCTAAGTGTCGAGCAGTTGGTTCCGGGGTGCTCAGCAGGTGGTTCAGGCGTGTCCGGCAGGTGGTTGCGGTGAGTCCGGGAGGTGGTTCTGGCGCGCCTGGCACGTGCTTCTTGCACATCTGAGAAGTCATTCCGTCATGCCCGGCAGGTGATTCTGGACTGTCCGCCAAGTGGTTCTGAAGTAGCGGCAGGTGATTTTGGCATGTCTGGCAGGGGGTTCTGGCGAGTCGAGCAGGTGGTTCCAGCGTGCTAGGCAGGTGGTTCAGGCGTGTCCGGCAGGTGCTTCCTGTCTGTCCGGGAGGTGGCTCCGGAATATCTGGCACATGGTTCTGGCACATCTGGGAGGTGATTCCAGCCTGCCCAGCAGGTGATTCCAGAGTGTCCACCATGTGGTCCTGGTGTAGCCGGCCGGTGATTTTGGGGTGTCCGGCAGGTCGTTCTGGTTTGTCCGGGAGTTGGTTCCGGCGAAACGAAATGCTGGTTCAGGTGTGTTTGGCAGATGGCTCCGGTCTGTCCGGGAGGTGGTTCCGGCGTGTCGGGATTGTGGCTCTGGCACGTCTGAGAGGCTGTCCGGGGATCCCCAGTACGTGATTCCGGAGTGTCTGCCAAGTGTTTTGACGTAGAAAGCAGGTGATTTGGCGTGTCCAGAACGTGGCTTCAAAGAGTCGAGCAGTTGGTTCCGGGGTGCTCGGCAGGTGCTTCATCCGTGTCCGGCAGGTGGTTGCAGTGTCTCCAGGATGTGGTTCATGCGTTTCCGGCAGGTGGTTCCTGTCTATCCGGGAGGTAGTTCCGGCGTGTCGGGCACGTGGTTCTGGCACATATGAGAGGTGGTTCCGGGAAGCCTGGCAGGTGATTCTGGAGTGCCCACCAAGTGTTTCTGGCATAGCCGGCAGTTGATTTTTGGCGTGTCCGACAGGTGGTTCTTGAGAGTGAAGCAGGTGTTTCCGGCGTGCTCGGCAGGTGCTTCAGGCGTATCCAGCAGGTGGTTCCGGCATGTCAGGCACGAGGTTCTGGCACGTCTGAGAGGTGGTTCCGGGATGCCCGACAATTGATTCTGGAGTGTCCAACAAGTGGTTCTGGTGTAGCTGGCAGGTGATTTTGGCATGTCCCGCAGGTGGTTCCAGTAAGTCGAGCAGGTGGTTCCGGTGTGCTCGGCATGTGGTTCCGGCGTGTCCAGCATGTGGTTCTGGCACGTCTGAGAGGTAGTTCCGGCATGCCCAGCAGGTGATTCTGGAGTGCCCACCAAGTGTTTCTGGCATAGCCGGCGGTTGATTTTGGCGTGTCCGACAGGTGGTTCTTGAGAGTGAAGCAGGTCGTTCCGGCATGCTCGGCAGGTGGTTCAGGCGTGTCCAGCAAGTGGTTGCGGTGTTTCTGGGAGGTGGTTCCGGCGTGTCCAGCACGTGGTTCTGGTACGTCTGAGAGCTTGTTACGGCATGCCCTGCATGTGATTCTGACGTGTCCGCCACGTGGTTCTGGCATAGCCAGCAGGTGATTTGGGTGTGTCCGGCAGGTGGTTCTGGTGTGCTTGGCAGGTGCTTCAGGCGTGTCCAGCAGGTGGTTCCGTTCTGTCCGGGAGGTGGTTCCGGCGTGTCTGGCACGTGGTTCTGGCACGTCTGAGAGGTGTTTCCAGCATGCTGGGAAGGTGATTCCAGATTGTCTGCCAAGTGGTTCTGGTGTAGCCGGCGGGTGATTTTGGCGTGTCCACCATGTGGTTCCGGCATGTTGAGCAGGTGCTCGGCAGGTGGTTCAGGCGTGTCCGGCAGGTCATTCTGGTCGTTCCGGGTGGTGGTTCCGTTGTGTCTCGCACGTGGTTCTGGCAGGTCTGAGAAGTGGTTCCAGCATGCCCGGCAGGTGATTTGGGAGTGTCCACCGAATGGTTTTGGTGTCGCCGGCAGGTGATTTTGGCGTGTCCGGAAGGTGGTTCCGGCGCGTCGAGCATTTGGTTCCGGCGTGCTAGGCAGGTGGTTCAGGCGTGTCCGGCAGGTGCTCCCACTCTGTCCTGGAGGTGGTTCCGGCGTGTCCGACCCATGTTTCTGGCACGCCTGAGGGGTGGTTCCAGCACGCCCGGCAGGTGATTTTGGAGTGTACGCCAAGTGGTTCTGGCGTATCCTGTCAGAGATTTTGGTGTGTCTGGCAGGTGGTTCCAGCGAGTCGAGCAGGTGGATCTGGCGTGCTCGGCAGCTGGTTCCGGTGTGTCCGGCACGTGGTTCTGACACGTCTGACAGGTGGTTCCCGCATGCCTGGCAGGAGTTTACGGAGTGTCCGGCAAGTGGTTCTGGCGTAGCCAGCAGGTGATTTTGGCATGTCCGGCCGGCGATTCAGGATAGTCGAGCAGGTGGTTCCGGCGTGCTCGGCAGGTGATTCAGGCGTGTCCAGCAGGTGGTTCTGGTCTGTCCGGGAGGTGGTTCCTCCATGTCCGGCACGTGGTTCTGACACATTTGAAAGGTGGTTCCGGCATGCCTGGCAGGTGATTCTGAAGTGTCCGCCAAGTTGTTCTGGCATGGCCGGCAGGGGATTCAGGCCAGTCGAGAAAGTGGTTCCGGCGTGCTTGGCTGTGGTGCAGGCGTGTCCGACATGTGGTTGCGGTCTGTCTGGGAGGTGGTTCCCGGGTGTCAGGCACTTGCTTCTGGCATGTCTGAGAAGTGGTTCCGGCATGGCCTGCAGGTGATTCCGGAGTATCCGCCAAGTGCTTCTGGCATAGCCGGCAGATTATTTGGGCATGTCCTGCAAGGAGTTCAGGCGAGTCGGGCAGGTGGTTCAGGAGTGTCAGGCAGGTGGTTCCGGTCTGTCTGGGAGGTGGTTCCGGCGTGTCTGGGACATGCTTGTGGCACGTCTGAGAGGTTGTTACGGCATGCCCTGCATGTGATTCCGGAGTGTCCGCCAAATGGTTCTGGCGTAGCCAGCAGGTGATTTGGGTGTGTCCGCCAGGTGGGTTCGGTGAGTCGAGCAGGTGGTTCCGGCGTGCTCGGCAGGTGGTTCAGGCGTGTCCAGCATGTGGTTCCGGTCTGTCCGGGAGGTGGTTCTGGCGTGTCTGGCACGTGGTTCTGGGACGTCTGAGAGGTGGTTCCAGCATTCCGGGCAGGTGATTCCGGAGTGTCCGCCAAGTGGTTCTTGTGTAGCTGGCGGGTGATTTTGGCGTGCCCATCAGGTGGTTCCGGCGTGTTGAGCAGGTGTTTCCGGGTGCTTTGGCAGGTGGTTCAGGTGTGTCCGGAAGCTGATTCCAGTCGTTCCGTGTGGTGGTTCCGGCGTGTCTGGCACGTGGTTCTGGCAGTTCTGAGAAGTGGTTCCGGCATGCCCGACAGGTGATTTGGGAGTGTCCACCAAATGGTTTTGGCGTCGCCGGCAGGAGATTTTGGCGTGTCCGGAAGGTGGTTCCGGCGCATCGAGCATTTGGTTCCGGCGTGCTAGGCAGGTGGTTCAGGCGTGTCCGGCAGGTGCTCCCACTCTGTCCTGGAGGT
The DNA here is from genome assembly GCF_041296235.1 of Equus asinus. Taxonomy (NCBI): domain Eukaryota; kingdom Metazoa; phylum Chordata; class Mammalia; order Perissodactyla; family Equidae; genus Equus; species Equus asinus. The sequence goes on along the minus strand of NC_091793.1, from coordinate 10,442,491 downwards.
GGTTCTGGCGTGTCCGGCACATGGTTCTGGCACGTCTGAGAGGTGGTTCCGGCATGCCCGGCTGGTGATTCTGGAGTATCGCCAAGTGGTTCTGGCGTAGCCGTCAGGTTATTTTGGCGTGTCCAGAACGTGGTTCTGGCGAGTGGAGCACGTTGTTTGTGCGAGCTCAGCAGGTGGTTCTACGTGTCCGGCAGGTGGTTGCAGTGCATCCGAGAGTGGTTCTGGCATATCTGGCACGTGGTTCTGGCACATCTGAGGGTTGGTTCCAGCATGCCAGGCAGGTGATTCCAGAGTGTCCGCCAAGTGCTTCCTGCGTAGCCAGCAGGTGACTTTGACGTTTATGGCAGGTGGTTCCAACAAGTCAAGCAGGTGGTTCCGGCATGCTCGCCAGGTGGTTCAGCCGTGTCGGACAGGTTGTTCCGGACTGTCCGGGAGGAGGTTCAGGCGTGTCGGGCATGTGGTACTGGCACGTCTGAGAGGTGGTACCGGGATCCCCGGCCCATGATTCCGGAATGTCTGCCAAGTGGTTTGGTGTAGAATGCAGGTGATTTGGTGTTTCCAGAACGTGGCTCCTAAGTGTCGAGCAGTTGGTTCCGGGGTGCTCAGCAGGTGGTTCAGGCGTGTCCGGCAGGTGGTTGCGGTGAGTCCGGGAGGTGGTTCTGGCGCGCCTGGCACGTGCTTCTTGCACATCTGAGAAGTCATTCCGTCATGCCCGGCAGGTGATTCTGGACTGTCCGCCAAGTGGTTCTGAAGTAGCGGCAGGTGATTTTGGCATGTCTGGCAGGGGGTTCTGGCAAGTCGAGCAGGTGGTTCCAGCGTGCTAGGCAGGTGGTTCAGGCGTGTCCGGCAGGTGCTTCCTGTCTGTCCGGGAGGTGGCTCCGGAATATCTGGCACATGGTTCTGGCACATCTGGGAGGTGATTCCAGCCTGCCCAGCAGGTGATTCCAGAGTGTCCACCATGTGGTCCTGGTGTAGCCGGCCGGTGATTTTGGGGTGTCCGGCAGGTCGTTCTGGTTTGTCCGGGAGTTGGTTCCAGCGAAACGAAATGCTGGTTCAGGTGTGTTTGGCAGATGGCTCCGGTCTGTCCGGGAGGTGGTTCCGGCGTGTCGGGATTGTGGCTCTGGCACGTCTGAGAGGCTGTCCGGGGATCCCCAGTACGTGATTCCGGAGTGTCTGCCAAGTGTTTTGACGTAGAAAGCAGGTGATTTGGCGTGTCCAGAACGTGGCTTCAAAGAGTCGAGCAGTTGGTTCCGGGGTGCTCGGCAGGTGCTTCATCCGTGTCCGGCAGGTGGTTGCAGTGTCTCCAGGATGTGGTTCATGCGTTTCCGGCAGGTGGTTCCTGTCTATCCGGGAGGTAGTTCCGGCGTGTCGGGCACGTGGTTCTGGCACATATGAGAGGTGGTTCCGGGAAGCCTGGCAGGTGATTCTGGAGTGCCCACCAAGTGTTTCTGGCATAGCCGGCAGTTGATTTTTGGCGTGTCCGACAGGTGGTTCTTGAGAGTGAAGCAGGTGTTTCCGGCGTGCTCGGCAGGTGCTTCAGGCGTATCCAGCAGGTGGTTCCGGCATGTCAGGCACGAGGTTCTGGCACGTCTGAGAGGTGGTTCCGGGATGCCCGACAATTGATTCTGGAGTAACCAACAAGTGGTTCTGGTGTAGCTGGCAGGTGATTTTGGCATGTCCCGCAGGTGGTTCCAGTAAGTCGAGCAGGTGGTTCCGGTGTGCTCGGCATGTGGTTCCGGCGTGTCCAGCATGTGGTTCTGGCACGTCTGAGAGGTAGTTCCGGCATGCCCAGCAGGTGATTCTGGAGTGCCCACCAAGTGTTTCTGGCATAGCCGGCGGTTGATTTTGGCGTGTCCGACAGGTGGTTCTTGAGAGTGAAGCAGGTCGTTCCGGCATGCTCGGCAGGTGCTTCAGGCGTGTCCAGCAGGTGGTTCCGTTCTGTCCGGGAGGTGGTTCCGGCGTGTCTGGCACGTGGTTCTGACACGTCTGAGAGGTGTTTCCAGCATGCTGGGAAGGTGATTCCAGATTGTCTGCCAAGTGGTTCTGGTGTAGCCGGCGGGTGATTTTGGCGTGTCCACCATGTGGTTCCGGCATGTTGAGCAGGTGCTCGGCAGGTGGTTCAGGCGTGTCCGGCAGGTGATTCTGGTCGTTCCGGGTGGTGGTTCCGTTGTGTCTCGCACGTGGTTCTGGCAGGTCTGAGAAGTGGTTCCAGCATGCCCGGCAGGTGATTTGGGAGTGTCCACCAAATGGTTTTGGCGTCGCCGGCAGGTGATTTTGGCGTGTCCAAAAGGTGGTTCCGGCGCGTCGAGCATTTGGTTCCGGCGTGCTAGGCAGGTGGTTCAGGCGTGTCCGGCAGGTGCTCCTACTCTGTCCTGGAGGTGGTTCCGGCGTGTCCGACCCATGTTTCTGGCACGCCTGAGGGGTGGTTCCAGCACGCCCGGCAGGTGATTTTGGAGTGTACGCCAAGTGGTTCTGGCGTATCCTGTCAGAGATTTTGGTGTGTCTGGCAGGTGGTTCCACCGAGTCGAGCAGGTGGATCTGGCGTGCTCGGCAGCTGGTTCCGGTGTGTCCGGCACGTGGTTCTGACACGTCTGACAGGTGGTTCCCGCATGCCTGGCAGGAGTTTACGGAGTGTCCGGCAAGTGGTTCTGGCGTAGCCAGCAGGTGATTTTGGCATGTCCGGCCGGCGATTCAGGATAGTCGAGCAGGTGGTTCCGGCGTGCTCGGCAGGTGATTCAGGCGTGTCCAGCAGGTGGTTCTGGTCTGTCCGGGAGGTGGTTCCTCCATGTCCGGCACGTGGTTCTGACACATTTGAAAGGTGGTTCCGGCATGCCTGGCAGGTGATTCTGAAGTGTCCGCCAAGTTGTTCTGGCATGGCCGGCAGGGGATTCAGGCCAGTCGAGAAAGTGGTTCCGGCGTGCTTGGCTGTGGTGCAGGCGTGTCCGACATGTGGTTGCGGTCTGTCTGGGAGGTGGTTCCCGGGTGTCAGGCACTTGCTTCTGGCATGTCTGAGAAGTGGTTCCGGCATGGCCTGCAGGTGATTCCGGAGTATCCGCCAAGTGCTTCTGGCATAGCCGGCAGATTATTTGGGCATGTCCTGCAAGGAGTTCAGGCGAGTCGGGCAGGTGGTTCAGGAGTGTCAGGCAGGTGGTTCCGGTCTGTCTGGGAGGTGGTTCCGGCGTGTCTGGGACATGCTTGTGGCACGTCTGAGAGGTTGTTACGGCATGCCCTGCATGTGATTCCGGAGTGTCCGCCAAATGGTTCTGGCGTAGCCAGCAGGTGATTTGGGTGTGTCCGCCAGGTGGGTTCGGTGAGTCGAGCAGGTGGTTCCGGCGTGCTCGGCAGGTGGTTCAGGCGTGTCCAGCATGTGGTTCCGGTCTGTCCGGGAGGTGGTTCTGGCGTGTCTGGCACGTGGTTCTGGGACGTCTGAGAGGTGGTTCCAGCATTCCGGGCAGGTGATTCCGGAGTGTCCGCCAAGTGGTTCTTGTGTAGCTGGCGGGTGATTTTGGCGTGTCCATCAGGTGGTTCCGGCGTGTTGAGCAGGTGTTTCCGGGTGCTTTGGCAGGTGGTTCAGGTGTGTCCGGAAGCTGATTCCAGTCGTTCCGTGTGGTGGTTCCGGCGTGTCTGGCACGTGGTTCTGGCAGTTCTGAGAAGTGGTTCCGGCATGCCCGACAGGTGATTTGGGAGTGTCCACCAAATGGTTTTGGCGTCGCCGGCAGGAGATTTTGGCGTGTCCGGAAGGTGGTTCCGGCGCATCGAGCATTTGGTTCCGGCGTGCTAGGCAGGTGGTTCAGGCGTGTCCGGCAGGTGCTCCCACTCTGTCCTGGAGGTGGTTCTGGCGTGTCCGGCACATGGTTCTGGCACGTCTGAGAGGTGGTTCCGGCATGCCCGGCTGGTGATTCTGGAGTATCGCCAAGTGGTTCTGGCGTAGCCGTCAGGTTATTTTGGCATGTCCAGAACGTGGTTCTGGCGAGTGGAGCACGTTGTTTGTGCGAGCTCAGCAGGTGGTTCTACGTGTCCGGCAGGTGGTTGCAGTGCATCCGAGAGTGGTTCTGGCATATCTGGCACGTGGTTCTGGCACATCTGAGGGTTGGTTCCAGCATGCCAGGCAGGTGATTCCAGAGTGTCCGCCAAGTGCTTCCTGCGTAGCCAGCAGGTGACTTTGACGTTTATGGCAGGTGGTTCCAACAAGTCAAGCAGGTGGTTCCGGCATGCTCGCCAGGTGGTTCAGCCGTGTCGGACAGGTTGTTCCGGACTGTCCGGGAGGAGGTTCAGGCGTGTCGGGCATGTGGTACTGGCACGTCTGAGAGGTGGTACCGGGATCCCCGGCCCATGATTCCGGAATGTCTGCCAAGTGGTTTGGTGTAGAATGCAGGTGATTTGGTGTTTCCAGAACGTGGCTCCTAAGTGTCGAGCAGTTGGTTCCGGGGTGCTCAGCAGGTGGTTCAGGCGTGTCCGGCAGGTGGTTGCGGTGAGTCCGGGAGGTGGTTCTGGCGCGCCTGGCACGTGCTTCTTGCACATCTGAGAAGTCATTCCGTCATGCCCGGCAGGTGATTCTGGACTGTCCGCCAAGTGGTTCTGAAGTAGCGGCAGGTGATTTTGGCATGTCTGGCAGGGGGTTCTGGCGAGTCGAGCAGGTGGTTCCAGCGTGCTAGGCAGGTGGTTCAGGCGTGTCCGGCAGGTGCTCCCACTCTGTCCTGGAGGTGGTTCTGGCGTGTCCGGAACATGGTTCTGGCACGTCTGAGAGGTGGTTCCGGCATGCCCGGCTGGTGATTCTGGAGTATCGCCAAGTGGTTCTGGCGTAGCCGTCAGGTTATTTTGGCGTGTCCAGAACGTGGTTCTGGCGAGTGGAGCACGTTGTTTGTGCAAGCTCAGCTGGTGGTTCTACGTGTCCGGCAGGTGGTTGCAGTGCATCCGAGAGTGGTTCTGGCATATCTGGCACGTGGTTCTGGCACATCTGAGGGTTGGTTCCAGCATACCAGGCAGGTGATTCCAGAGTGTCCACCATGTGGTCCTGGTGTAGCCGGCCGGTGATTTTGGGGTGTCCGGCAGGTCGTTCTGGTTTGTCCGGGAGTTGGTTCCGGCGAAACGAATGGCTGGTTCAGGTGTGTTTGGCAGATGGCTCCGGTCTGTCCGGGAGGTGGTTCCGGCGTGTCGGGATTGTGGCTCTGGCACGTCTGAGAGGCTGTCCGGGGATCCCCAGTACGTGATTCCGGAGTGTCTGCCAAGTGTTTTGACGTAGAAAGCAGGTGATTTGGCGTGTCCAGAACGTGGCTTCTAAGAGTCGAGCAGTTGGTTCCGGGGTGCTCGGCAGGTGCTTCATCCGTGTCCGGCAGGTGGTTGCAGTGTCTCCAGGATGTGGTTCATGCGTTTCCGGCAGGTGGTTCCTGTCTATCCGGGAGGTAGTTCCGGCGTGTCGGGCACGTGGTTCTGGCACATATGAGAGGTGGTTCCGGGAAGCCTGGCAGGTGATTCTGGAGTGCCCACCAAGTGTTTCTGGCATAGCCGGCAGTTGATTTTGGCGTGTCTGACAGGTGGTTCTTGAGAGTGAAGCAGGTGGTTCCGGCGTGCTCGGCAGGTGCTTCAGGCGTATCCAGCAGGTGGTTCCGGCATGTCAGGCACGAGGTTCTGGCACGTCTGAGAGGTGGTTCCGGGATGCCCAACAATTGATTCTGGAGTGTCCAACAAGTGGTTCTGGTGTAGCTGGCAGGTGATTTTGGCATGTCCCGCAGGTGGTTCCAGTAAGTCGAGCAGGTGGTTCCGGTGTGCTCGGCATGTGGTTCTGGTGTGTCCAGCATGTGGTTCTGGCACGTCTGAGAGGTAGTTCCGGCGTGCCCAGCAGGTGATTCTGGAGTACCCACCAAGTGTTTCTGGCATAGCCGGCGGTTGATTTTGGCGTGTCCGACAGGTGGTTCTTGAGAGTGAAGCAGGTCGTTCCGGCATGCTCGGCAGGTGGTTCAGGCGTGTCCAGCAAGTGGTTGCGGTGTTTCTGGGAGGTGGTTCCGGCGTGTCCAGCACGTGGTTCTGGTACGTCTGAGAGCTTGTTACGGCATGCCCTGCATGTGATTCTGACGTGTCCGCCACGTGGTTCTGGCATAGCCAGCAGGTGATTTGGGTGTGTCCGGCAGGTGGTTCTGGCGTGCTTGGCAGGTGCTTCAGGCGTGTCCAGCAGGTGGTTCCGTTCTGTCCGGGAGGTGGTTCCGGCGTGTCTGGCACGTGGTTCTGGCACGTCTGAGAGGTGTTTCCAGCATGCTGGGAAGGTGATTCCAGATTGTCTGTCAAGTGGTTCTGGTGTAGCCGGCGGGTGATTTTGGCGTGTCCACCATGTGGTTCCGGCATGTTGAGCAGGTGCTCGGCAGGTGGTTCAGGCGTGTCCGGCAGGTCATTCTGGTCGTTCCGGGTGGTGGTTCCGTTGTGTCTCGCACGTGGTTCTGGCAGGTCTGAGAAGTGGTTCCAGCATGCCCGGCAGGTGATTTGGGAGTGTCCACCAAATGGTTTTGGTGTCGCCGGCAGGTGATTTTGGCGTGTCCGGAAGGTGGTTCCGGCGCGTCGAGCATTTGGTTGCGGCGTGCTAGGCAGGTGGTTCAGGCGTGTCCGGCAGGTGCTCCCACTGTGTCCTGGAGGTGGTTCCGGCGTGTCCGACCCATGTTTCTGGCATGCCTGAGGGGTGGTTCCAGCACGCCCGGCAGGTGATTTTGGAGTGTACGCCAAGTGGTTCTGGCGTATCCTGTCAGAGATTTTGGTGTGTCTGGCAGGTGGTTCCAGCGAGTCGAGCAGGTGGATCTGGCGTGCTCGGCAGCTGGTTCCGGTGTGTCCGGCACGTGGTTCTGACACGTCTGACAGGTGGTTCCCGCATGCCTGGCAGGAGTTTACGGAGTGTCCGGCAAGTGGTTCTGGCGTAGCCAGCAGGTGATTTTGGCATGTCCGGCCGGCGATTCAGGATAGTCGAGCAGGTGGTTCCGGCGTGCTCGGCAGGTGATTCAGGCGTGTCCAGCAGGTGGTTCTGGTCTGTCCGGGAGGTGGTTCCTCCATGTCCGGCACGTGGTTCTGACACATTTGAAAGGTGGTTCCGGCATGCCTGGCAGGTGATTCTGAAGTGTCCGCCAAGTTGTTCTGGCATGGCCGGCAGGGGATTCAGGCCAGTCGAGAAAGTGGTTCCGGCGTGCTTGGCTGTGGTGCAGGCGTGTCCGACATGTGGTTGCGGTCTGTCTGGGAGGTGGTTCCCGGGTGTCAGGCACTTGCTTCTGGCATGTCTGAGAAGTGGTTCCGGCATGGCCTGCAGGTGATTCCGGAGTATCCGCCAAGTGCTTCTGGCATAGCCGGCAGATTATTTGGGCATGTCCTGCAAGGAGTTCAGGCGAGTCGGGCAGGTGGTTCAGGAGTGTCAGGCAGGTGGTTCCGGTCTGTCTGGGAGGTGGTTCCGGCGTGTCTGGGACATGCTTGTGGCACGTCTGAGAGGTTGTTACGGCATGCCCTGCATGTGATTCCGGAGTGTCCGCCAAATGGTTCTGGCGTAGCCAGCAGGTGATTTGGGTGTGTCCGCCAGGTGGGTTCGGTGAGTCGAGCAGGTGGTTCCGGCGTGCTCGGCAGGTGGTTCAGGCGTGTCCAGCATTTGGTTCCGGTCTGTCCGGGAGGTGGTTCTGGCGTGTCTGGCACGTGGTTCTGGGACGTCTGAGAGGTGGTTCCAGCATTCCGGGCAGGTGATTCCGGAGTGTCCGCCAAGTGGTTCTTGTGTAGCTGGCGGGTGATTTTGGCGTGTCCATCAGGTGGTTCCGGCGTGTTGAGCAGGTGTTTCCGGGTGCTTGGCAGGTGGTTCAGGTGTGTCCGGAAGCTGATTCCAGTCGTTCCGTGTGGTGGTTCCGGCGTGTCTGGCACGTGGTTCTGGCAGTTCTGACAAGTGGTTCCGGCATGCCCGACAGGTGATTTGGGAGTGTCCACCAAATGGTTTTGGCGTCGCCGGCAGGAGATTTTGGCGTGTCCGGAAGGTGGTTCCGGCGCATCGAGCATTTGGTTCCGGCGTGCTAGGCAGGTGGTTCAGGCGTGTCCGGCAGGTGCTCCCACTCTGTCCTGGAGGTGGTTCTGGCGTGTCCGGCACATGGTTCTGGCACGTCTGAGAGGTGGTTCCGGCATGCCCGGCTGGTGATTCTGGAGTATCGCCAAGTGGTTCTGGCGTAGCCGTCAGGTTATTTTGGCGTGTCCAGAACGTGGTTCTGGCGAGTGGAGCACGTTGTTTGTGCAAGCTCAGCAGGTGGTTCTACGTGTCCGGCAGGTGGTTGCAGTGCATCCGAGAGTGGTTCTGGCATATCTGGCACGTGGTTCTGGCACATCTGAGGGTTGGTTCCAGCATGCCAGGCAGGTGATTCCAGAGTGTCCACCATGTGGTCCTGTTGTAGCCGGCCGGTGATTTTGGGGTGTCCGGCAGGTCGTTCTGGTTTGTCCGGGAGTTGGTTCCGGCGAAACGAAAGGCTGGTTCAGGTGTGTTTGGCAGATGGCTCCGGTCTGTCCGGGAGGTGGTTCCGGCGTGTCGGGATTGTGGCTCTGGCACGTCTGAGAGGCTGTCCGTGGATCCCCAGTACGTGATTCCGGAGTGTCTGCCAAGTGTTTTGACGTAGAAAGCAGGTGATTTGGCGTGTCCAGAACGTGGCTTCTAAGAGTCGAGCAGTTGGTTCCGGGGTGCTCGGCAGGTGCTTCATCCGTGTCCGGCAGGTGGTTGCAGTGTCTCCAGGATGTGGTTCATGCGTTTCCGGCAGGTGGTTCCTGTCTATCCGGGAGGTAGTTCCGGCGTGTCGGGCACGTGGTTCTGGCACATATGAGAGGTGGTTCCGGGAAGCCTGGCAGGTGATTCTGGAGTGCCCACCAAGTGTTTCTGGCATAGCCGGCAGTTGATTTTTGGCGTGTCCGACAGGTGGTTCTTGAGAGTGAAGCAGGTGGTTCCGGCGTGCTCGGCAGGTGCTTCAGGCGTATCCAGCAGGTGGTTCCGGCATGTCAGGCACGAGGTTCTGGCACGTCTGAGAGGTGGTTCCGGGATGCCCGACAATTGATTCTGGAGTGTCCAACAAGTGGTTCTGGTGTAGCTGGCAGGTGATTTTGGCATGTCCCGCAGGTGGTTCCAGTAAGTCGAGCAGGTGGTTCCGGTGTGCTCGGCATGTGGTTCCGGCGTGTCCAGCATGTGGTTCTGGCACGTCTGAGAGGTAGTTCCGGCATGCCCAGCAGGTGATTCTGGAGTGCCCACCAAGTGTTTCTGGCATAGCCGGCGGTTGATTTTGGCGTGTCCGACCGGTGGTTCTTGAGAGTGAAGCAGGTCGTTCCGGCATGCTCGGCAGGTGGTTCAGGCGTGTCCAGCAAGTGGTTGCGGTGTTTCTGGGAGGTGGTTCCGGCGTGTCCAGCACGTGGTTCTGGTACGTCTGAGAGCTTGTTACGGCATGCCCTGCATGTGATTCTGACGTGTCCGCCACGTGGTTCTGGCATAGCCAGCAGGTGATTTGGGTGTGTCCGGCAGGTGGTTCTGGCGTGCTTGGCAGGTGCTTCAGGCGTGTCCAGCAGGTGGTTCCGTTCTGTCCGGGAGGTGGTTCCGGCGTGTCTGGCACGTGGTTCTGGCACGTCTGAGAGGTGTTTCCAGCATGCTGGGAAGGTGATTCCAGATTGTCTGTCAAGTGGTTCTGGTGTAGCCGGCGGGTGATTTTGGCGTGTCCACCATGTGGTTCCGGCATGTTGAGCAGGTGCTCGGCAGGTGGTTCAGGCGTGTCCGGCAGGTGATTCTGGTCGTTCCGGGTGGTGGTTCCGTTGTGTCTCGCACGTGGTTCTGACAGGTCTGAGAAGTGGTTCCAGCATGCCCGGCAGGTGATTTGGGAGTGTCCACCAAATGGTTTTGGTGTCGCCGGCAGGTGATTTTGGCGTGTCCGGAAGGTGGTTCCGGCGCGTCGAGCATTTGTTTCCAGCGTGCTAGGCAGGTGGTTCAGGCGTGTCCGGCAGGTGCTCCCACTGTGTCCTGGAGGTGGTTCCGGCGTGTCCGACCCATGTTTCTGGCACGCCTGAGGGGTGGTTCCAGCACGCCCGGCAGGTGATTTTGGAGTGTACGCCAAGTGGTTCTGGCGTATCCTGTCAGAGATTTTGGTGTGTCTGGCAGGTGGTTCCAGCGAGTCGAGCAGGTGGATCTGGCGTGCTCGGCAGCTGGTTCCGGTGTGTCCGGCACGTGGTTCTGACACGTCTGACAGGTGGTTCCCGCATGCCTGGCAGGAGTTTACGGAGTGTCCGGCAAGTGGTTCTGGCGTAGCCAGCAGGTGATTTTGGCATGTCCGGCCGGCGATTCAGGATAGTCGAGCAGGTGGTTCCGGCGTGCTCGGCAGGTGATTCAGGCGTGTCCAGCAGGTGGTTCTGGTCTGTCCGGGAGGTGGTTCCTCCATGTCCGGCACGTGGTTCTGACACATTTGAAAGGTGGTTCCGGCATGCCTGGCAGGTGATTCTGAAGTGTCCGCCAAGTTGTTCTGGCATGGCCGGCAGGGGATTCAGGCCAGTCGAGAAAGTGGTTCCGGCGTGCTTGGCTGTGGTGCAGGCGTGTCCGACATGTGGTTGCGGTCTGTCTGGGAGGTGGTTCCCGGGTGTCAGGCACTTGCTTCTGGCATGTCTGAGAAGTGGTTCCGGCATGGCCTGCAGGTGATTCCGGAGTATCCGCCAAGTGCTTCTGGCATAGCCGGCAGATTATTTGGGCATGTCCTGCAAGGAGTTCAGGCGAGTCGGGCAGGTGGTTCAGGAGTGTCAGGCAGGTGGTTCCGGTCTGTCTGGGAGGTGGTTCCGGCGTGTCTGGGACATGCTTGTGGCACGTCTGAGAGGTTGTTACGGCATGCCCTGCATGTGATTCCGGAGTGTCCGCCAAATGGTTCTGGCGTAGCCAGCAGGTGATTTGGGTGTGTCCGCCAGGTGGGTTCGGTGAGTCGAGCAGGTGGTTCCGGCGTGCTCGGCAGGTGGTTCAGGCGTGTCCAGCATGTGGTTCCGGTCTGTCCGGGAGGTGGTTCTGGCGTGTCTGGCACGTGGTTCTGGGACGTCTGAGAGGTGGTTCCAGCATTCCGGGCAGGTGATTCCGGAGTGTCCGCCAAGTGGTTCTTGTGTAGCTGGCGGGTGATTTTGGCGTGTCCATCAGGTGGTTCCGGCGTGTTGAGCAGGTGTTTCCGGGTGCTTGGCAGGTGGTTCAGGTGTGTCCGGAAGCTGATTCCAGTCGTTCCGTGTGGTGGTTCCGGCGTGTCTGGCACGTGGTTCTGGCAGTTCTGACAAGTGGTTCCGGCATGCCCGACAGGTGATTTGGGAGTGTCCACCAAATGGTTTTGGCGTCGCCGGCAGGAGATTTTGGCGTGTCCGGAAGGTGGTTCCGGCGCATCGAGCATTTGGTTCCGGCGTGCTAGGCAGGTGGTTCAGGCGTGTCCGGCAGGTGCTCCCACTCTGTCCTGGAGGTGGTTCTGGCGTGTCCGGCACATGGTTCTGGCACGTCTGAGAGGTGGTTCCGGCATGCCCGGCTGGTGACTCTGGAGTATCGCCAAGTGGTTCTGGCGTAGCCGTCAGGTTATTTTGGCGTGTCCAGAACGTGGTTCTGGCGAGTGGAGCACGTTGTTTGTGCGAGCTCAGCAGGTGGTTCTACGTGTCCGGCAGGTGGTTGCAGTGCATCCGAGAGTGGTTCTGGCATATCTGGCACGTGGTTCTGGCACATCTGAGGGTTGGTTCCAGCATGCCAGGCAGGTGATTCCAGAGTGTCCGCCAAGTGCTTCCTGCGTAGCCAGCAGGTGACTTTGACGTTTATGGCAGGTGGTTCCAACAAGTCAAGCAGGTGGTTCCGGCATGCTCGCCAGGTGGTTCAGCCGTGTCGGACAGGTTGTTCCGGACTGTCCGGGAGGAGGTTCAGGCGTGTCGGGCATGTGGTACTGGCACGTCTGAGAGGTGGTAGCGGGATCCCCGGCCCATGATTCCGGAATGTCTGCCAAGTGGTTTGGTGTAGAATGCAGGTGATTTGGTGTTTCCAGAACGTGGCTCCTAAGTGTCGAGCAGTTGGTTCCGGGGTGCTCAGCAGGTGGTTCAGGCGTGTCCGGCAGGTGGTTGCGGTGAGTCCGGGAGGTGGTTCTGGCGCGCCTGGCACGTGCTTCTTGCACATCTGAGAAGTCATTCCGTCATGCCCGGCAGGTGATTCTGGACTGTCCGCCAAGTGGTTCTGAAGTAGCGGCAGGTGATTTTGGCATGTCTGGCAGGGGGTTCTGGCGAGTCGAGCAGGTGGTTCCAGCGTGCTAGGCAGGTGGTTCAGGCGTGTCCGGCAGGTGCTTCCTGTCTGTCCGGGAGGTGGCTCCGGAATATCTGGCACATGGTTCTGGCACATCTGGGAGGTGATTCCAGCCTGCCCAGCAGGTGATTCCAGAGTGTCCACCATGTGGTCCTGGTGTAGCCGGCCGGTGATTTTGGGGTGTCCGGCAGGTCGTTCTGGTTTGTCCGGGAGTTGGTTCCGGCGAAACGAAATGCTGGTTCAGGTGTGTTTGGCAGATGGCTCCGGTCTGTCCGGGAGGTGGTTCCGGCGTGTCGGGATTGTGGCTCTGGCACGTCTGAGAGGCTGTCCGGGGATCCCCAGTACGTGATTCCGGAGTGTCTGCCAAGTGTTTTGACGTAGAAAGCAGGTGATTTGGCGTGTCCAGAACGTGGCTTCTAAGAGTCGAGCAGTTGGTTCCGGGGTGCTCGGCAGGTGCTTCATCCGTGTCCGGCAGGTGGTTGCAGTGTCTCCAGGATGTGGTTCATGCGTTTCCGGCAGGTGGTTCCTGTCTATCCGGGAGGTAGTTCCGGCGTGTCGGGCACGTGGTTCTGGCACATATGAGAGGTGGTTCCGGGAAGCCTGGCAGGTGATTCTGGAGTGCCCACCAAGTGTTTCTGGCATAGCCGGCAGTTGATTTTTGGCGTGTCCGACAGGTGGTTCTTGAGAGTGAAGCAGGTGGTTCCGGCGTGCTCGGCAGGTGCTTCAGGCGTATCCAGCAGGTGGTTCCGGCATGTCAGGCACGAGGTTCTGGCACGTCTGAGAGGTGGTTCCGGGATGCCCGACAATTGATTCTGGAGTGTCCAACAAGTGGTTCTGGTGTAGCTGGCAGGTGATTTTGGCATGTCCCGCAGGTGGTTCCAGTAAGTCGAGCAGGTGGTTCCGGTGTGCTCGGCATGTGGTTCCGGCGTGTCCAGCATGTGGTTCTGGCACGTCTGAGAGGTAGTTCCGGCGTGCCCAGCAGGTGATTCTGGAGTGCCCACCAAGTGTTTCTGGCATAGCCGGCGGTTGATTTTGGCGTGTCCGACAGGTGGTTCTTGAGAGTGAAGCAGGTCGTTCCGGCATGCTCGGCAGGTGGTTCAGGCGTGTCCAGCAAGTGGTTGCGGTGTTTCTGGGAGGTGGTTCCGGCGTGTCCAGCACGTGGTTCTGGTACGTCTGAGAGCTTGTTACGGCATGCCCTGCATGTGATTCTGACGTGTCCGCCACGTGGTTCTGGCATAGCCAGCAGGTGATTTGGGTGTGTCCGGCAGGTGGTTCTGGCGTGCTTGGCAGGTGCTTCAGGCGTGTCCAGCAGGTGGTTCCGTTCTGTCCGGGAGGTGGTTCCGGCGTGTCTGGCACGTGGTTCTGGCACGTCTGAGAGGTGTTTCCAGCACGCTGGGAAGGTGATTCCAGATTGTCTGCCAAGTGGTTCTGGTGTAGCCGGCGGGTGATTTTGGCGTGTCCACCATGTGGTTCCGGCATGTTGAGCAGGTGCTCGGCAGGTGGTTCAGGCGTGTCCGGCAGGTGATTCTGGTCGTTCCGGGTGGTGGTTCCGTTGTGTCTCGCACGTGGTTCTGGCAGGTCTGAGAAGTGGTTCCAGCATGCCCGGCAGGTGATTTGGGAGTGTCCACCAAATGGTTTTGGTGTCGCCGGCAGGTGATTTTGGCGTGTCCAGAAGGTGGTTCCGGCGCGTCGAGCATTTGGTTGCGGCGTGCTAGGCAGGTGGTTCAGGCGTGTCCGGCAGGTGCTCCCACTCTGTCCTGGAGGTGGTTCCGGCGTGTCCGACCCATGTTTCTGGCACGCCTGAGGGGTGGTTCCAGCACGCCCGGCAGGTGATTTTGGAGTGTACGCCAAGTGGTTCTGGCGTATCCTGTCAGAGATTTTGGTGTGTCTGGCAGGTGGTTCCAGCGAGTCGAGCAGGTGGATCTGGCGTGCTCGGCAGCTGGTTCCGGTGTGTCCGGCACGTGGTTCTGACACGTCTGACAGGTGGTTCCCGCATGCCTGGCAGGAGTTTACGGAGTGTCCGGCAAGTGGTTCTGGCGTAGCCAGCAGGTGATTTTGGCATGTCCGGCCGGCGATTCAGGATAGTCGAGCAGGTGGTTCCGGCGTGCTCGGCAGGTGATTCAGGCGTGTCCAGCAGGTGGTTCTGGTCTGTCCGGGAGGTGGTTCCTCCATGTCCGGCACGTGGTTCTGACACATTTGAAAGGTGGTTCCGGCATGCCTGGCAGGTGATTCTGAAGTGTCCGCCAAGTTGTTCTGGCATGGCCGGCAGGGGATTCAGGCCAGTCGAGAAAGTGGTTCCGGCGTGCTTGGCTGTGGTGCAGGCGTGTCCGACATGTGGTTGCGGTCTGTCTGGGAGGTGGTTCCCGGGTGTCAGGCACTTGCTTCTGGCATGTCTGAGAAGTGGTTCCGGCATGGCCTGCAGGTGATTCCGGAGTATCCGCCAAGTGCTTCTGGCATAGCCGGCAGATTATTTGGGCATGTCCTGCAAGGAGTTCAGGCGAGTCGGGCAGGTGGTTCAGGAGTGTCAGGCAGGTGGTTCCGGTCTGTCTGGGAGGTGGTTCCGGCGTGTCTGGGACATGCTTGTGGCACGTCTGAGAGGTTGTTACGGCATGCCCTGCATGTGATTCCGGAGTGTCCGCCGAATGGTTCTGGCGTAGCCAGCAGGTGATTTGGGTGTGTCCGCCAGGTGGGTTCGGTGAGTCGAGCAGGTGGTTCCGGCGTGCTCGGCAGGTGGTTCAGGCGTGTCCAGCATGTGGTTCCGGTCTGTCCGGGAGGTGGTTCTGGCGTGTCTGGCACGTGGTTCTGGGACGTCTGAGAGGTCGTCTCAGCATTCCGGGCAGGTGATTCCGGAGTGTCCGCCAAGTGGTTCTTGTGTAGCTGGCGGGTGATTTTGGCGTGTCCATCAGGTGGTTCCGGCGTGTTGAGCAGGTGTTTCCGGGTGCTTTGGCAGGTGGTTCAGGTGTGTCCGGAAGCTGATTCCAGTCGTTCCGTGTGGTGGTTCCGGCGTGTCTGGCACGTGGTTCTGGCAGTTCTGAGAAGTGGTTCCGGCATGCCCGACAGGTGATTTGGGAGTGTCCACCAAATGGTTTTGGCGTCGCCGGCAGGAGATTTTGGCGTGTCCGGAAGGTGGTTCCGGCGCATCGAGCATTTGGTTCCGGCGTGCTAGGCAGGTGGTTCAGGCGTGTCCGGCAGGTGCTCCCACTCTGTCCTGGAGGTGGTTCTGGCGTGTCCGGCACATGGTTCTGGCACGTCTGAGAGGTGGTTCCGGCATGCCCGGCTGGTGATTCTGGAGTATCGCCAAGTGGTTCTGGCGTAGCCGTCAGGTTATTTTGGCATGTCCAGAACGTGGTTCTGGCGAGTGGAGCACGTTGTTTGTGCGAGCTCAGCAGGTGGTTCTACGTGTCCGGCAGGTGGTTGCAGTGCATCCGAGAGTGGTTCTGGCATATCTGGCACGTGGTTCTGGCACATCTGAGGGTTGGTTCCAGCATGCCAGGCAGGTGATTCCAGAGTGTCCGCCAAGTGCTTCCTGCGTAGCCAGCAGGTGACTTTGACGTTTATGGCAGGTGGTTCCAACAAGTCAAGCAGGTGGTTCCGGCATGCTCGCCAGGTGGTTCAGCCGTGTCGGACAGGTTGTTCCGGACTGTCCGGGAGGAGGTTCAGGCGTGTCGGGCATGTGGTACTGGCACGTCTGAGAGGTGGTACCGGGATCCCCGGCCCATGATTCCGGAATGTCTGCCAAGTGGTTTGGTGTAGAATGCAGGTGATTTGGTGTTTCCAGAACGTGGCTCCTAAGTGTCGAGCAGTTGGTTCCGGGGTGCTCAGCAGGTGGTTCAGGCGTGTCCGGCAGGTGGTTGCGGTGAGTCCGGGAGGTGGTTCTGGCGCGCCTGGCACGTGCTTCTTGCACATCTGAGAAGTCATTCCGTCATGCCCGGCAGGTGATTCTGGACTGTCCGCCAAGTGGTTCTGAAGTAGCGGCAGGTGATTTTGGCATGTCTGGCAGGGGGTTCTGGCGAGTCGAGCAGGTGGTTCCAGCGTGCTAGGCAGGTGGTTCAGGCGTGTCCGGCAGGTGCTCCCACTCTGTCCTGGAGGTGGTTCTGGCGTGTCCGGAACATGGTTCTGGCACGTCTGAGAGGTGGTTCCGGCATGCCCGGCTGGTGATTCTGGAGTATCGCCAAGTGGTTCTGGCGTAGCCGTCAGGTTATTTTGGCGTGTCCAGAACGTGGTTCTGGCGAGTGGAGCACGTTGTTTGTGCAAGCTCAGCTGGTGGTTCTACGTGTCCGGCAGGTGGTTGCAGTGCATCCGAGAGTGGTTCTGGCATATCTGGCACGTGGTTCTGGCACATCTGAGGGTTGGTTCCAGCATACCAGGCAGGTGATTCCAGAGTGTCCACCATGTGGTCCTGGTGTAGCCGGCCGGTGATTTTGGGGTGTCCGGCAGGTCGTTCTGGTTTGTCCGGGAGTTGGTTCCGGCGAAACGAATGGCTGGTTCAGGTGTGTTTGGCAGATGGCTCCGGTCTGTCCGGGAGGTGGTTCCGGCGTGTCGGGATTGTGGCTCTGGCACGTCTGAGAGGCTGTCCGGGGATCCCCAGTACGTGATTCCGGAGTGTCTGCCAAGTGTTTTGACGTAGAAAGCAGGTGATTTGGCGTGTCCAGAACGTGGCTTCTAAGAGTCGAGCAGTTGGTTCCGGGGTGCTCGGCAGGTGCTTCATCCGTGTCCGGCAGGTGGTTGCAGTGTCTCCAGGATGTGGTTCATGCGTTTCCGGCAGGTGGTTCCTGTCTATCCGGGAGGTAGTTCCGGCGTGTCGGGCACGTGGTTCTGGCACATATGAGAGGTGGTTCCGGGAAGCCTGGCAGGTGATTCTGGAGTGCCCACCAAGTGTTTCTGGCATAGCCGGCAGTTGATTTTGGCGTGTCTGACAGGTGGTTCTTGAGAGTGAAGCAGGTGGTTCCGGCGTGCTCGGCAGGTGCTTCAGGCGTATCCAGCAGGTGGTTCCGGCATGTCAGGCACGAGGTTCTGGCACGTCTGAGAGGTGGTTCCGGGATGCCCAACAATTGATTCTGGAGTGTCCAACAAGTGGTTCTGGTGTAGCTGGCAGGTGATTTTGGCATGTCCCGCAGGTGGTTCCAGTAAGTCGAGCAGGTGGTTCCGGTGTGCTCGGCATGTGGTTCTGGTGTGTCCAGCATGTGGTTCTGGCACGTCTGAGAGGTAGTTCCGGCGTGCCCAGCAGGTGATTCTGGAGTACCCACCAAGTGTTTCTGGCATAGCCGGCGGTTGATTTTGGCGTGTCCGACAGGTGGTTCTTGAGAGTGAAGCAGGTCGTTCCGGCATGCTCGGCAGGTGGTTCAGGCGTGTCCAGCAAGTGGTTGCGGTGTTTCTGGGAGGTGGTTCCGGCGTGTCCAGCACGTGGTTCTGGTACGTCTGAGAGCTTGTTACGGCATGCCCTGCATGTGATTCTGACGTGTCCGCCACGTGGTTCTGGCATAGCCAGCAGGTGATTTGGGTGTGTCCGGCAGGTGGTTCTGGCGTGCTTGGCAGGTGCTTCAGGCGTGTCCAGCAGGTGGTTCCGTTCTGTCCGGGAGGTGGTTCCGGCGTGTCTGGCACGTGGTTCTGGCACGTCTGAGAGGTGTTTCCAGCATGCTGGGAAGGTGATTCCAGATTGTCTGTCAAGTGGTTCTGGTGTAGCCGGCGGGTGATTTTGGCGTGTCCACCATGTGGTTCCGGCATGTTGAGCAGGTGCTCGGCAGGTGGTTCAGGCGTGTCCGGCAGGTCATTCTGGTCGTTCCGGGTGGTGGTTCCGTTGTGTCTCGCACGTGGTTCTGGCAGGTCTGAGAAGTGGTTCCAGCATGCCCGGCAGGTGATTTGGGAGTGTCCACCAAATGGTTTTGGTGTCGCCGGCAGGTGATTTTGGCGTGTCCGGAAGGTGGTTCCGGCGCGTCGAGCATTTGGTTGCGGCGTGCTAGGCAGGTGGTTCAGGCGTGTCCGGCAGGTGCTCCCACTGTGTCCTGGAGGTGGTTCCGGCGTGTCCGACCCATGTTTCTGGCATGCCTGAGGGGTGGTTCCAGCACGCCCGGCAGGTGATTTTGGAGTGTACGCCAAGTGGTTCTGGCGTATCCTGTCAGAGATTTTGGTGTGTCTGGCAGGTGGTTCCAGCGAGTCGAGCAGGTGGATCTGGCGTGCTCGGCAGCTGGTTCCGGTGTGTCCGGCACGTGGTTCTGACACGTCTGACAGGTGGTTCCCGCATGCCTGGCAGGAGTTTACGGAGTGTCCGGCAAGTGGTTCTGGCGTAGCCAGCAGGTGATTTTGGCATGTCCGGCCGGCGATTCAGGATAGTCGAGCAGGTGGTTCCGGCGTGCTCGGCAGGTGATTCAGGCGTGTCCAGCAGGTGGTTCTGGTCTGTCCGGGAGGTGGTTCCTCCATGTCCGGCACGTGGTTCTGACACATTTGAAAGGTGGTTCCGGCATGCCTGGCAGGTGATTCTGAAGTGTCCGCCAAGTTGTTCTGGCATGGCCGGCAGGGGATTCAGGCCAGTCGAGAAAGTGGTTCCGGCGTGCTTGGCTGTGGTGCAGGCGTGTCCGACATGTGGTTGCGGTCTGTCTGGGAGGTGGTTCCCGGGTGTCAGGCACTTGCTTCTGGCATGTCTGAGAAGTGGTTCCGGCATGGCCTGCAGGTGATTCCGGAGTATCCGCCAAGTGCTTCTGGCATAGCCGGCAGATTATTTGGGCATGTCCTGCAAGGAGTTCAGGCGAGTCGGGCAGGTGGTTCAGGAGTGTCAGGCAGGTGGTTCCGGTCTGTCTGGGAGGTGGTTCCGGCGTGTCTGGGACATGCTTGTGGCACGTCTGAGAGGTTGTTACGGCATGCCCTGCATGTGATTCCGGAGTGTCCGCCAAATGGTTCTGGCGTAGCCAGCAGGTGATTTGGGTGTGTCCGCCAGGTGGGTTCGGTGAGTCGAGCAGGTGGTTCCGGCGTGCTCGGCAGGTGGTTCAGGCGTGTCCAGCATTTGGTTCCGGTCTGTCCGGGAGGTGGTTCTGGCGTGTCTGGCACGTGGTTCTGGGACGTCTGAGAGGTGGTTCCAGCATTCCGGGCAGGTGATTCCGGAGTGTCCGCCAAGTGGTTCTTGTGTAGCTGGCGGGTGATTTTGGCGTGTCCATCAGGTGGTTCCGGCGTGTTGAGCAGGTGTTTCCGGGTGCTTGGCAGGTGGTTCAGGTGTGTCCGGAAGCTGATTCCAGTCGTTCCGTGTGGTGGTTCCGGCGTGTCTGGCACGTGGTTCTGGCAGTTCTGACAAGTGGTTCCGGCATGCCCGACAGGTGATTTGGGAGTGTCCACCAAATGGTTTTGGCGTCGCCGGCAGGAGATTTTGGCGTGTCCGGAAGGTGGTTCCGGCGCATCGAGCATTTGGTTCCCGCGTGCTAGGCAGGTGGTTCAGGCGTGTCCGGCAGGTGCTCCCACTCTGTCCTGGAGGTGGTTCTGGCGTGTCCGGCACATGGTTCTGGCACGTCTGAGAGGTGGTTCCGGCATGCCCGGCTGGTGATTCTGGAGTATCGCCAAGTGGTTCTGGCGTAGCCGTCAGGTTATTTTGGCGTGTCCAGAACGTGGTTCTGGCGAGTGGAGCACGTTGTTTGTGCAAGCTCAGCAGGTGGTTCTACGTGTCCGGCAGGTGGTTGCAGTGCATCCGAGAGTGGTTCTGGCATATCTGGCACGTGGTTCTGGCACATCTGAGGGTTGGTTCCAGCATGCCAGGCAGGTGATTCCAGAGTGTCCACCATGTGGTCCTGTTGTAGCCGGCCGGTGATTTTGGGGTGTCCGGCAGGTCGTTCTGGTTTGTCCGGGAGTTGGTTCCGGCGAAACGAAAGGCTGGTTCAGGTGTGTTTGGCAGATGGCTCCGGTCTGTCCGGGAGGTGGTTCCGGCGTGTCGGGATTGTGGCTCTGGCACGTCTGAGAGGCTGTCCGTGGATCCCCAGTACGTGATTCCGGAGTGTCTGCCAAGTGTTTTGACGTAGAAAGCAGGTGATTTGGCGTGTCCAGAACGTGGCTTCTAAGAGTCGAGCAGTTGGTTCCGGGGTGCTCGGCAGGTGCTTCATCCGTGTCCGGCAGGTGGTTGCAGTGTCTCCAGGATGTGGTTCATGCGTTTCCGGCAGGTGGTTCCTGTCTATCCGGGAGGTAGTTCCGGCGTGTCGGGCACGTGGTTCTGGCACATATGAGAGGTGGTTCCGGGAAGCCTGGCAGGTGATTCTGGAGTGCCCACCAAGTGTTTCTGGCATAGCCGGCAGTTGATTTTTGGCGTGTCCGACAGGTGGTTCTTGAGAGTGAAGCAGGTGGTTCCGGCGTGCTCGGCAGGTGCTTCAGGCGTATCCAGCAGGTGGTTCCGGCATGTCAGGCACGAGGTTCTGGCACGTCTGAGAGGTGGTTCCGGGATGCCCGACAATTGATTCTGGAGTGTCCAACAAGTGGTTCTGGTGTAGCTGGCAGGTGATTTTGGCATGTCCCGCAGGTGGTTCCAGTAAGTCGAGCAGGTGGTTCCGGTGTGCTCGGCATGTGGTTCCGGCGTGTCCAGCATGTGGTTCTGGCACGTCTGAGAGGTAGTTCCGGCATGCCCAGCAGGTGATTCTGGAGTGCCCACCAAGTGTTTCTGGCATAGCCGGCGGTTGATTTTGGCGTGTCCGACCGGTGGTTCTTGAGAGTGAAGCAGGTCGTTCCGGCATGCTCGGCAGGTGGTTCAGGCGTGTCCAGCAAGTGGTTGCGGTGTTTCTGGGAGGTGGTTCCGGCGTGTCCAGCACGTGGTTCTGGTACGTCTGAGAGCTTGTTACGGCATGCCCTGCATGTGATTCTGACGTGTCCGCCACGTGGTTCTGGCATAGCCAGCAGGTGATTTGGGTGTGTCCGGCAGGTGGTTCTGGCGTGCTTGGCAGGTGCTTCAGGCGTGTCCAGCAGGTGGTTCCGTTCTGTCCGGGAGGTGGTTCCGGCGTGTCTGGCACGTGGTTCTGGCACGTCTGAGAGGTGTTTCCAGCATGCTGGGAAGGTGATTCCAGATTGTCTGTCAAGTGGTTCTGGTGTAGCCGGCGGGTGATTTTGGCGTGTCCACCATGTGGTTCCGGCATGTTGAGCAGGTGCTCGGCAGGTGGTTCAGGCGTGTCCGGCAGGTGATTCTGGTCGTTCCGGGTGGTGGTTCCGTTGTGTCTCGCACGTGGTTCTGACAGGTCTGAGAAGTGGTTCCAGCATGCCCGGCAGGTGATTTGGGAGTGTCCACCAAATGGTTTTGGTGTCGCCGGCAGGTGATTTTGGCGTGTCCGGAAGGTGGTTCCGGCGCGTCGAGCATTTGTTTCCAGCGTGCTAGGCAGGTGGTTCAGGCGTGTCCGGCAGGTGCTCCCACTGTGTCCTGGAGGTGGTTCCGGCGTGTCCGACCCATGTTTCTGGCACGCCTGAGGGGTGGTTCCAGCACGCCCGGCAGGTGATTTTGGAGTGTACGCCAAGTGGTTCTGGCGTATCCTGTCAGAGATTTTGGTGTGTCTGGCAGGTGGTTCCAGCGAGTCGAGCAGGTGGATCTGGCGTGCTCGGCAGCTGGTTCCGGTGTGTCCGGCACGTGGTTCTGACACGTCTGACAGGTGGTTCCCGCATGCCTGGCAGGAGTTTACGGAGTGTCCGGCAAGTGGTTCTGGCGTAGCCAGCAGGTGATTTTGGCATGTCCGGCCGGCGATTCAGGATAGTCGAGCAGGTGGTTCCGGCGTGCTCGGCAGGTGATTCAGGCGTGTCCAGCAGGTGGTTCTGGTCTGTCCGGGAGGTGGTTCCTCCATGTCCGGCACGTGGTTCTGACACATTTGAAAGGTGGTTCCGGCATGCCTGGCAGGTGATTCTGAAGTGTCCGCCAAGTTGTTCTGGCATGGCCGGCAGGGGATTCAGGCCAGTCGAGAAAGTGGTTCCGGCGTGCTTGGCTGTGGTGCAGGCGTGTCCGACATGTGGTTGCGGTCTGTCTGGGAGGTGGTTCCCGGGTGTCAGGCACTTGCTTCTGGCATGTCTGAGAAGTGGTTCCGGCATGGCCTGCAGGTGATTCCGGAGTATCCGCCAAGTGCTTCTGGCATAGCCGGCAGATTATTTGGGCATGTCCTGCAAGGAGTTCAGGCGAGTCGGGCAGGTGGTTCAGGAGTGTCAGGCAGGTGGTTCCGGTCTGTCTGGGAGGTGGTTCCGGCGTGTCTGGGACATGCTTGTGGCACGTCTGAGAGGTTGTTACGGCATGCCCTGCATGTGATTCCGGAGTGTCCGCCAAATGGTTCTGGCGTAGCCAGCAGGTGATTTGGGTGTGTCCGCCAGGTGGGTTCGGTGAGTCGAGCAGGTGGTTCCGGCGTGCTCGGCAGGTGGTTCAGGCGTGTCCAGCATGTGGTTCCGGTCTGTCCGGGAGGTGGTTCTGGCGTGTCTGGCACGTGGTTCTGGGACGTCTGAGAGGTGGTTCCAGCATTCCGGGCAGGTGATTCCGGAGTGTCCGCCAAGTGGTTCTTGTGTAGCTGGCGGGTGATTTTGGCGTGTCCATCAGGTGGTTCCGGCGTGTTGAGCAGGTGTTTCCGGGTGCTTGGCAGGTGGTTCAGGTGTGTCCGGAAGCTGATTCCAGTCGTTCCGTGTGGTGGTTCCGGCGTGTCTGGCACGTGGTTCTGGCAGTTCTGACAAGTGGTTCCGGCATGCCCGACAGGTGATTTGGGAGTGTCCACCAAATGGTTTTGGCGTCGCCGGCAGGAGATTTTGGCGTGTCCGGAAGGTGGTTCCGGCGCATCGAGCATTTGGTTCCGGCGTGCTAGGCAGGTGGTTCAGGCGTGTCCGGCAGGTGCTCCCACTCTGTCCTGGAGGTGGTTCTGGCGTGTCCGGCACATGGTTCTGGCACGTCTGAGAGGTGGTTCCGGCATGCCCGGCTGGTGACTCTGGAGTATCGCCAAGTGGTTCTGGCGTAGCCGTCAGGTTATTTTGGCGTGTCCAGAACGTGGTTCTGGCGAGTGGAGCACGTTGTTTGTGCGAGCTCAGCAGGTGGTTCTACGTGTCCGGCAGGTGGTTGCAGTGCATCCGAGAGTGGTTCTGGCATATCTGGCACGTGGTTCTGGCACATCTGAGGGTTGGTTCCAGCATGCCAGGCAGGTGATTCCAGAGTGTCCGCCAAGTGCTTCCTGCGTAGCCAGCAGGTGACTTTGACGTTTATGGCAGGTGGTTCCAACAAGTCAAGCAGGTGGTTCCGGCATGCTCGCCAGGTGGTTCAGCCGTGTCGGACAGGTTGTTCCGGACTGTCCGGGAGGAGGTTCAGGCGTGTCGGGCATGTGGTACTGGCACGTCTGAGAGGTGGTAGCGGGATCCCCGGCCCATGATTCCGGAATGTCTGCCAAGTGGTTTGGTGTAGAATGCAGGTGATTTGGTGTTTCCAGAACGTGGCTCCTAAGTGTCGAGCAGTTGGTTCCGGGGTGCTCAGCAGGTGGTTCAGGCGTGTCCGGCAGGTGGTTGCGGTGAGTCCGGGAGGTGGTTCTGGCGCGCCTGGCACGTGCTTCTTGCACATCTGAGAAGTCATTCCGTCATGCCCGGCAGGTGATTCTGGACTGTCCGCCAAGTGGTTCTGAAGTAGCGGCAGGTGATTTTGGCATGTCTGGCAGGGGGTTCTGGCGAGTCGAGCAGGTGGTTCCAGCGTGCTAGGCAGGTGGTTCAGGCGTGTCCGGCAGGTGCTTCCTGTCTGTCCGGGAGGTGGCTCCGGAATATCTGGCACATGGTTCTGGCACATCTGGGAGGTGATTCCAGCCTGCCCAGCAGGTGATTCCAGAGTGTCCACCATGTGGTCCTGGTGTAGCCGGCCGGTGATTTTGGGGTGTCCGGCAGGTCGTTCTGGTTTGTCCGGGAGTTGGTTCCGGCGAAACGAAATGCTGGTTCAGGTGTGTTTGGCAGATGGCTCCGGTCTGTCCGGGAGGTGGTTCCGGCGTGTCGGGATTGTGGCTCTGGCACGTCTGAGAGGCTGTCCGGGGATCCCCAGTACGTGATTCCGGAGTGTCTGCCAAGTGTTTTGACGTAGAAAGCAGGTGATTTGGCGTGTCCAGAACGTGGCTTCAAAGAGTCGAGCAGTTGGTTCCGGGGTGCTCGGCAGGTGCTTCATCCGTGTCCGGCAGGTGGTTGCAGTGTCTCCAGGATGTGGTTCATGCGTTTCCGGCAGGTGGTTCCTGTCTATCCGGGAGGTAGTTCCGGCGTGTCGGGCACGTGGTTCTGGCACATATGAGAGGTGGTTCCGGGAAGCCTGGCAGGTGATTCTGGAGTGCCCACCAAGTGTTTCTGGCATAGCCGGCAGTTGATTTTTGGCGTGTCCGACAGGTGGTTCTTGAGAGTGAAGCAGGTGGTTCCGGCGTGCTCGGCAGGTGCTTCAGGCGTATCCAGCAGGTGGTTCCGGCATGTCAGGCACGAGGTTCTGGCACGTCTGAGAGGTGGTTCCGGGATGCCCGACAATTGATTCTGGAGTAACCAACAAGTGGTTCTGGTGTAGCTGGCAGGTGATTTTGGCATGTCCCGCAGGTGGTTCCAGTAAGTCGAGCAGGTGGTTCCGGTGTGCTCGGCATGTGGTTCCGGCGTGTCCAGCATGTGGTTCTGGCACGTCTGAGAGGTAGTTCCGGCATGCCCAGCAGGTGATTCTGGAGTGCCCACCAAGTGTTTCTGGCATAGCCGGCGGTTGATTTTGGCGTGTCCGACAGGTGGTTCTTGAGAGTGAAGCAGGTCGTTCCGGCATGCTCGGCAGGTGGTTCAGGCGTGTCCAGCAAGTGGTTGCGGTGTTTCTGGGAGGTGGTTCCGGCGTGTCCAGCACGTGGTTCTGGTACGTCTGAGAGCTTGTTACGGCATGCCCTGCATGTGATTCTGACGTGTCCGCCACGTGGTTCTGGCATAGCCAGCAGGTGATTTGGGTGTGTCCGGCAGGTGGTTCTGGCGTGCTTGGCAGGTGCTTCAGGCGTGTCCAGCAGGTGGTTCCGTTCTGTCCGGGAGGTGGTTCCGGCGTGTCTGGCACGTGGTTCTGGCACGTCTGAGAGGTGTTTCCAGCATGCTGGGAAGGTGATTCCAGATTGTCTGCCAAGTGGTTCTGGTGTAGCCGGCGGGTGATTTTGGCGTGTCCACCATGTGGTTCCGGCATGTTGAGCAGGTGCTCGGCAGGTGGTTCAGGCGTGTCCGGCAGGTCATTCTGGTCGTTCCGGGTGGTGGTTCCGTTGTGTCTCGCACGTGGTTCTGGCAGGTCTGAGAAGTGGTTCCAGCATGCCCGGCAGGTGATTTGGGAGTGTCCACCGAATGGTTTTGGTGTCGCCGGCAGGTGATTTTGGCGTGTCCGGAAGGTGGTTCCGGCGCGTCGAGCATTTGGTTCCGGCGTGCTAGGCAGGTGGTTCAGGCGTGTCCGGCAGGTGCTCCCACTCTGTCCTGGAGGTGGTTCCGGCGTGTCCGACCCATGTTTCTGGCACGCCTGAGGGGTGGTTCCAGCACGCCCGGCAGGTGATTTTGGAGTGTACGCCAAGTGGTTCTGGCGTATCCTGTCAGAGATTTTGGTGTGTCTGGCAGGTGGTTCCAGCGAGTCGAGCAGGTGGATCTGGCGTGCTCGGCAGCTGGTTCCGGTGTGTCCGGCACGTGGTTCTGACACGTCTGACAGGTGGTTCCCGCATGCCTGGCAGGAGTTTACGGAGTGTCCGGCAAGTGGTTCTGGCGTAGCCAGCAGGTGATTTTGGCATGTCCGGCCGGCGATTCAGGATAGTCGAGCAGGTGGTTCCGGCGTGCTCGGCAGGTGATTCAGGCGTGTCCAGCAGGTGGTTCTGGTCTGTCCGGGAGGTGGTTCCTCCATGTCCGGCACGTGGTTCTGACACATTTGAAAGGTGGTTCCGGCATGCCTGGCAGGTGATTCTGAAGTGTCCGCCAAGTTGTTCTGGCATGGCCGGCAGGGGATTCAGGCCAGTCGAGAAAGTGGTTCCGGCATGCTTGGCTGTGGTGCAGGCGTGTCCGACATGTGGTTGCGGTCTGTCTGGGAGGTGGTTCCCGGGTGTCAGGCACTTGCTTCTGGCATGTCTGAGAAGTGGTTCCGGCATGGCCTGCAGGTGATTCCGGAGTATCCGCCAAGTGCTTCTGGCATAGCCGGCAGATTATTTGGGCATGTCCTGCAAGGAGTTCAGGCGAGTCGGGCAGGTGGTTCAGGAGTGTCAGGCAGGTGGTTCCGGTCTGTCTGGGAGGTGGTTCCGGCGTGTCTGGGACATGCTTGTGGCACGTCTGAGAGGTTGTTACGGCATGCCCTGCATGTGATTCCGGAGTGTCCGCCAAATGGTTCTGGCGTAGCCAGCAGGTGATTTGGGTGTGTCCGCCAGGTGGGTTCGGTGAGTCGAGCAGGTGGTTCCGGCGTGCTCGGCAGGTGGTTCAGGCGTGTCCAGCATGTGGTTCCGGTCTGTCCGGGAGGTGGTTCTGGCGTGCCTGGCACGTGGTTCTGGGACGTCTGAGAGGTGGTTCCAGCATTCCGGGCAGGTGATTCCGGAGTGTCCGCCAAGTGGTTCTTGTGTAGCTGGCGGGTGATTTTGGCGTGTCCATCAGGTGGTTCCGGCGTGTTGAGCAGGTGTTTCCGGGTGCTTGGCAGGTGGTTCAGGTGTGTCCGGAAGCTGATTCCAGTCGTTCCGTGTGGTGGTTCCGGCGTGTCTGGCACGTGGTTCTGGCAGTTCTGAGAAGTGGTTCCGGCATGCCCGACAGGTGATTTGGGAGTGTCCACCAAATGGTTTTGGCGTCGCCGGCAGGAGATTTTGGCGTGTCCGGAAGGTGGTTCCGGCGCATCGAGCATTTGGTTCCGGCGTGCTAGGCAGGTGGTTCAGGCGTGTCCGGCAGGTGCTCCCACTCTGTCCTGGAGGTGGTTCTGGCGTGTCCGGCACATGGTTCTGGCACGTCTGAGAGGTGGTTCCGGCATGCCCGGCTGGTGACTCTGGAGTATCGCCAAGTGGTTCTGGCGTAGCCGTCAGGTTATTTTGGCGTGTCCAGAACGTGGTTCTGGCGAGTGGAGCACGTTGTTTGTGCGAGCTCAGCAGGTGTTTCTACGTGTCCGGCAGGTGGTTGCAG
This sequence comes from Equus asinus, assembly GCF_041296235.1. Taxonomy (NCBI): domain Eukaryota; kingdom Metazoa; phylum Chordata; class Mammalia; order Perissodactyla; family Equidae; genus Equus; species Equus asinus. The sequence continues at coordinate 10,415,169 of NC_091793.1, read as the reverse complement.
TGCATCCGAGAGTGGTTCTGGCATATCTGGCACGTGGTTCTGGCACATCTGAGGGTTGGTTCCAGCATGCCAGGCAGGTGATTCCAGAGTGTCCGCCAAGTGCTTCCTGCGTAGCCAGCAGGTGACTTTGACGTTTATGGCAGGTGGTTCCAACAAGTCAAGCAGGTGGTTCCGGCATGCTCGCCAGGTGGTTCAGCCGTGTCGGACAGGTTGTTCCGGACTGTCCGGGAGGAGGTTCAGGCGTGTCGGGCATGTGGTACTGGCACGTCTGAGAGGTGGTAGCGGGATCCCCGGCCCATGATTCCGGAATGTCTGCCAAGTGGTTTGGTGTAGAATGCAGGTGATTTGGTGTTTCCAGAACGTGGCTCCTAAGTGTCGAGCAGTTGGTTCCGGGGTGCTCAGCAGGTGGTTCAGGCGTGTCCGGCAGGTGGTTGCGGTGAGTCCGGGAGGTGGTTCTGGCGCGTCTGGCACGTGCTTCTTGCACATCTGAGAAGTCATTCCGTCATGCCCGGCAGGTGATTCTGGACTGTCCGCCAAGTGGTTCTGAAGTAGCGGCAGGTGATTTTGGCATGTCTGGCAGGGGGTTCTGGCGAGTCGAGCAGGTGGTTCCAGCGTGCTAGGCAGGTGGTTCAGGCGTATCCGGCAGTTGCTTCCTGTCTGTCCGGGAGGTGGCTCCGGAATATCTGGCACATGGTTCTGGCACATCTGGGAGGTGATTCCAGCCTGCCCAGCAGGTGATTCCAGAGTGTCCACCATGTGGTCCTGGTGTAGCCGGCCGGTGATTTTGGGGTGTCCGGCAGGTCGTTCTGGTTTGTCCGGGAGTTGGTTCCGGCGAAACGAAATGCTGGTTCAGGTGTGTTTGGCAGATGGCTCCGGTCTGTCCGGGAGGTGGTTCCGGCGTGTCGGGATTGTGGCTCTGGCACGTCTGAGAGGCTGTCCGGGGATCCCCAGTACGTGATTCCGGAGTGTCTGCCAAGTGTTTTGACGTAGAAAGCAGGTGATTTGGCGTGTCCAGAACGTGGCTTCAAAGAGTCGAGCAGTTGGTTCCGGGGTGCTCGGCAGGTGCTTCATCCGTGTCCGGCAGGTGGTTGCAGTGTCTCCAGGATGTGGTTCATGCGTTTCCGGCAGGTGGTTCCTGTCTATCCGGGAGGTAGTTCCGGCGTGTCGGGCACGTGGTTCTGGCACATATGAGAGGTGGTTCCGGGAAGCCTGGCAGGTGATTCTGGAGTG